>NC_064924.1:586955006-587266118 GCF_023897955.1 Schistocerca gregaria | reverse complement strand
CTTGTTAGTGAAATGGATATAGGCTGTAATCAAATTCCGCTGCGGAAATTTTCAGTGAGATGTCTGAATGTCTATTGAGGAATGTTAGCCAGTTCTTTCTCAAGAGCTGAAATCAAAGAAGATAGTATTTTTGGGCACTTCAATCTGGAGCGAAGTCGACGTTCTCACCAATTACAGAGGTGTTCAGTGGATTTCAGTTTTGGCTTCCAGGCAGGCCAATCCGTTTCATGAGCGCTATTGTACAGAATCCATTGTGTCACAGAAGCTGCACTATGACAGGATGTGTTGCTATGATGATGAAAACGATCATCGCCACCTCTTCCGCACGCACTATCCTACCGTGTATATAACCAAGGTTGCCCAAAAAGTAATGCACCGAAATTTTTTTCTCAGATGAAAACAATGTTACGAATGGGGAACGTTACGTAAGTACTATCTGAAGTATCTTGGGTGAGTGCGCCAAGTTACCGTCGCTTCCAGACATGTAGCGTAGCTGCAAGACAGTTTGAAAGTAGTTTTTGTAGGTGATGTACGTTACAAGCAACGTGCCGTCCTTGAATTCCTCACAGCAGAGAAATAAACTGTAGGCAATATTCACAAACGCTTATGCAAAGCCTATGGAGCATCTGCTGTTGACAGAAGTACAGTTAGTCACCGGGTACCGAGGGTGAGATCATACGAAGGCGGTTCAGTGGAAGTCCACGATTTGCAGCAGTCGGGACGACCATCCACAGCTGTAACACCCGACGTGTCACAGCAAGCTCATGTTGTCATTCGCCATTAAAGGGGTACAAAGTAGACTAGCCTCCAAGTGGTGTACCCCGGGCAACGTAACTAAGTTACGGCTAAATAGTCTACAGATATCGGCTACTGGACTTCTTGTGGTTGCAAATTACCTTAGGATATCCCAGAGGTTAGAGGATACATAGCAATGAAGCAAAACAGTTCTGCCAATAATTACCTGACAAAGGACTTAGGGAATACCCTCCGGCTCTTACAGCTAAGCATAGAGGGAGCAAGCAGAACAAAAAGTGAGTATCTCACTCAAATATTGATTGAAAACAAGGTGCACGTTGTTCTACTACAGGAAACCCACTGCTCAGACGAAACCCAACTTCATTCCAGGTGTAAGCTCCCTGGCTACACGATAGCTGCTGCGACATACCATGCAAGTTACGGATCTGCAACATATATCAAGAATGATGTTGAAGAGGTAATAGATGTCCAAACAAAAACGGGAAATAACATCCATACCATCAGTCTGAAAGTCGCCAACACAGAGATTGTGAACATTTATAAGTCCCCAGCACAACCATGGGTAAATGAAGGTGCTCAAAATATTCCACATCCAGGAATAGTAATTGGAGACTTCAACAGCCATAACACACAATGGGGCTACAGAACCACGAATGAAGATGGTGAGAAAGTATCAGAATGGGCTAAAATGGAACGCCTTTTCTTACTATTTGACGGGAAGGACAAAGGGACATTCCGCTCAGCTAGATGGGCTCAAGACTACACTCCTGATCTCTGTTTCGTTACCACTAACAACAAAGGATTACCCTTGCAGAGCAGCAGGAAGGTGCTCAGTGATTTCCCTAGAAGCCAACACCGACCTGTACTCGTGAAAATTGGACTCGAAATCCCAGTTGTGAAGTCTATACCAAAGCCACGATGGAACTTCCAAAAAGCCAAGTGGGAAAAATTCTCTGAAGAGGTTGGTCATATTATTCACTTGATTCACCAAAAGTTAGGCACTATGACCTCTTTGTTAGACTAATTCATTCCATTGCCAGAAAACATATTCCAAGAGGCTACAGAGAGAAATACATTCCGGTATGGAGCCCTAGATGTCATGAATTGTATGACGAATTTAAAACGACTCGAGACACCAAGGTAGCAGATGAATTGATTTCGGCCCTAGATTCAGCTAGGCAAAAGAAATGGATGGAACTACCTGAAAACATGTCTTTCCAACACTCGAGCAAGAAAGTTTGGAATTTATTACGAAAGCTTTGCAGTGCCATAAGAGTTGATATCTTATCAGACAAAATAAATCCCAACAAAATAGCAGCCAGGATTGTTAAAATAACAATAACACCAAGCAACAACAACAAACAGAAAACCAAAGAAATAAAACATGAGCTAAAGTCTAAAATGTTTCAAGCACAGACTTCCGAATTTGCACAGATAATCTCATCAGCCGAAGTTGTTTCAGCCCTAGATACTCTGAAATCTGGTAAAGCGGCTGGTTGTGATGGTATACACCCGGAGTTCCTTAAACATGTTGGCCAAGGTGCAGTGCAGTGGCTAACTGCACTGTTTAATGAAATTTTCGCAACAGGAAGACTGCCAAATCTTTTTAAGAAAACTAAAATAATTGCCATCCTGAAACCGTCAAAATCTGGTAACAATCCTGAAGACTATAGACCCATTGCACTTTTAAGTGTCTGCTATAAACTGCTGGAGAGAGTACTCTATAATAGAATTGCACCAACTATCCTGAAACACATTCCTGTAGAACAGGCTGCCTTCAGACGAGACCACAGTTGTAGCGATCAAGTGCTAGCGTTGGCAACATACAGAGAGAAGGCCTTCGAAGACCTGAAGAAAACAATGGCCGTGTTTATTGACCTAACATAAGCATATGATACAGTGTGGCGGAAAGGCATGCTTCTTAAGTCCCTAAGAATAATTCCATGTAAAAGAATTGCACAACTTCTCAATAACATGCTGTGCAACAGAAAATTCCAAGTTCACTTAAAAGGTCAAGTAAGCAAGGGATACAATTTAAATGACGGACTACCATAAGGATCAGTATTGGTCCCCCTACTTTTCAATTTATACGTCGCTGACATACCAGAAACGAAAGCCAGAACATTTATCTATGCTGATGACATAGCCTTGGTGACGTAGGATAACGATTTTACAACTTCAGAAATGACTCTCACTGAGGATCTGCGAATTCTAGATAAATTTTTTAATCGATGGAGACTCAAAGTAAACAGAAGTCAAACTTAATCCTCCACCTTCCATCTGAGTAATAGGCATGCTCGCTATAAACCGCAAATTTCCTTTAGAAATCAGATGCTGTTATATAACCCATTCCCAAAATATCTCGGCGTGACCTTGCATCCTTCGCTAACATATAGAAAACACCTACCTGAAACAGCTTTAAAAATGAGAACCAGAAACAATATATTACACAAACTCTCCGGAACAAGCTGGGGAGCTAAGGCATCAGTACTCAAAACAACTGCCCTCTCACTTGTATACTCTGTCGGGGAATACTGCAGCCCAGTATGGCTGAACAGCGCTCACACAGCCATGGTAGACACGCAGTTGAATGTAGCCATGAGAAGCGTATCCGGGACAATAAAATCCACACCTACAGAATGGCTACCTGTTCTGTCTAATATTGCACCACCGAAGTTACGACGTCAAGCAGCGTTGAAAAGGGAATGGGAGAAATGCTCCAAGAATCCCGAGTTACCGCTACACCAGGACTGTGATTCCACTCAAAGGGAACGTCTTAAGTCCACGAAAACCTCCTCGAGACTTGGAAAAAGGCTTACTTCTGAAGGATTCCAACCAGAAACAGCATGGCGGGAAGAATGGTTCGCAGCCAATCCCGATTCTGCAGGTATCATTGCTGATCCTACACGAGTCCCTCCTGGATTCCACGTACCTAGGAGGTCGTGGACCACCCTAAATCGCATACGCACCAAGCACGGAAGATGCCAGGACTTGAAACATAAGTGGGGAATCGCTGAAAGCGCCAAGTGTGACTGCGGACACCAACGACAAACAATACACCACATAGTCACCGAGTGTTCCCTAGGGAAATATGCTGGAACTCTGACCAGCATACATGAGGTCTCTGAGGAAGCAATTTCCTGGCTGGATACTTTAGATATTAACCTATAGTTTTTATTACAACTTGAAACCCTGTTTGTCAATATTACTGTTTGTAAAAACCACTTTTTTCTCTTTTACATGTAACTCATCCTAGTGTTTTTATCCATATTAGTATTATTGATTTATCTATATAATCTAAGACTTTTATTACCATAAATGAATGTAATCTATTTTATTTGTAGTATATGCATATTGTGTTACCAGTAACATCATTGCTGTTCAATTCAAGTAATGTATCCTTGATGCCAAACGAAAAAAAAAAAAAAAAGGATTCCATTCGTGGAAGACTTCGTGAGTACGTTGAGGAAGTTATTCACACAGTGAAGCACTGGCTCCACCATCAGGACAAGATTGATACCGACAGGGTACGTACGCCAATGCTTCGTACTGGAGGAAGGCCGTAGAACGGGATGGAGATGATGTGGAAAAATAGGGTGTGTAGATAAAACGCCACTCTTTCGTGTGTGTGATTCTCATAATGTTAAATAACGAATTGTTGAAGAAAAAAATGCGGTGATTACTTTCTGGGCAACCCCCGTGTGTTGATATTCCTGTGCATTTAGAGCTATTTTAAGTTCGGTAAGGGGACTACGCCCGATCCACAAGGCACACCCCCATCGACAACAGCAACTCCTTCGTGCTTCACTGTTGGCTTTTCTATAGATGGTAGTCAACGATCTCAAGGCGTTCACCAAATTCATAGCAGAGATAGCAGCAGGATACAGAGTGCAATATTGCCTTTGATTATAGTTGGCTATCTCGTTTGTGTGTTACTAACGTTTCACTGTTATTAGTTCACCTTGTAATTTCTTGATAGCCACCACAATTGAAAAGTTCGGATTTCGTTATCAGAATTCTGCAGAACTCCCGCGAAGTCAAGAGTAGAGCAAAGCATCACGTCTCTAAAATAAATGTGACACTAACCAAATTAATATGACGTATATTAGTACTTTCAGATACAATGATTCTTCATATTATCACTTCATTAAAGGGAACAAATATTGATTTCAAAGTGAAATGTCAAACTCAGAACTTCAGACACAAAAAGACAATTCTAACGTCACTTTCACAGTAGACGGGTTTCAACATGGTTTTCTCCATGACGTCATCATCGTTGTGCTGGTGCTATTTACTCGGTCGCGAATGCTGCTTCTTCAAACCGGGACGCTGTAGAGCACAGTAATTTCCAATCTAGCAGTTAACGCAACGTCCATAAAACTTCCACCGTCGTCCCCTCCTGATGATTCCCTTCGGCCTTCACTGCCAGTTTACATGCACTGAACATAACCAGATTTTAACATCATGTTGCATCTCTTCTAGACGTCAATCAAACACATGTGCCTGTGGGATGATCGGACGTACATGATTGTCTTGTCATGTCTTGGATGTAAACAGTGTAATTCGGTTTCATAGCTGTAACAGTTCTGAATCAATCACTGGATGTTGTGAAGTTCCGTCACCCATATGCATAGACTTATCTGGCGATTTGCTTGACTGTTATCTGAGTGTGAGAGATTGTAGGCGTTCTGTTCTGTTCCTATTCACGATGCTAGTTCAGTATACTCTCCAAGTCCGGACATTAAATGCTGATTCTTTGAAATTGCCAAATTCAACCAATCACTTTCATTGTGTTGGCTAGTGAGATATGTATTGGTATAGCATTTTTTTTAAATTGTAACTTGTAACGAACTATGAAAAAGTTGTAGTTTAACGTAGGCAATTCATAAAGCCGAATGAATATTTGTAAAACATACGTAGTTGAAGTACTATCGTCAATACTTACAGAGATTTAAATGATAAGTTAACAGTGAATATAGTGTTATCTACCACAGTTGTGTGTCTACATGAATTCCACACTTGTTTCATAAGTTTGGCAGGAAATTCATAGAAGTAAGACACAAGGAACACCCCACCCTTTCCAACCCCCAATACTATTTCAAGTCTACAATTACATTATTAACTCGCAACCTTTTTAAACTGTCATATCAGTAGGACAGTTGATTAAATTCAGGGAAAAACTGGGCTCGCGATTTTTGAACTTAAATAACACGATGCTTTTCAGACGTATCTGGGCCGTTTTGAACTTCCTGCCAAAATTAAAATTAGAGTGACAACTCATAAAAAGGTTATGTTAGAGGGGAAAACCAGTAATTTCTTTAAAGTGGTCTGAGTGTTGTTTTAGCCAAACATGTTCGAGTGAACTATACATTAGCGGAGGGATAAGTTAAATAGACAAACAAACTGGTTACATTCCTTTGTTTTAGGATCAAAAATTCTGATGTCATAAACAATGTGGCAGTATCTCATCTTGGCTTCTACACTTCGGACTGGCGACCCACTCCCACAGTTACATCAGGGGAAAACCCAGTAGCCATGCTGAATCCTATGTTTTGCGCATTCACCTACTTCCACAACATTATAATGTATCTTCTTCGATTTTTTTTATTTTTCGCCAATTTATGCTCAGGACAACGGCCCTACATTCTATGTGACACCGTACGCGTGGGGGGAGGGAGGATAGGGCAATTCTGGCTATTTTCGATTTTCCCATCATTTTTTGAATTTCACTGCCTATTTTTTCATGTCCCACAATTTGATACACGGGGTAGTTGAACTGTGTTACAGGCATGGAGGGGAAGGGGCAAATCCCACAGCTCACTGATGACGTAGACCTGCTCAGTGCCAGAACTTTCCTAAACCAGCTACTAACAGTACCTCCTCCATTCTTCACTGTTGACATTACACTTAATGGCAGGTAACGTGCTCCAGGCATCCGCCATACCGAAACCCTCCATCAGATGGCCACACACTATGCTTTGTTCTGTGACGTCGCTGTTTAGATCATCTCAAGCGTAGCTTAGCAGTCACTACACAACTTTGCGGCTAGTGATGAGCTTCTCGACTACAATAGCACGTTCTTTTAAAACCACAACGCACTGTCATAGTGCTAGCTGATCTTCGTTTAGCTGTAATTGTTCATATGCATCTTCAGTTCACGATCACATCCGCAGCAGTTAACAACGGCTTTAAATGCTCCTGATCGATTTCTTATTCAGGTTACATCCAAAGACAAGTCCACATTCGGAGACTCTGGACTCTCTTGACCAAACCATTCTGCTGTTGCGGCTGACAAGACAATACTTTTCTCCACATTTTGTAATGGTGGGTAAAACGCTTGTGACATAAAGACATCAAGTAGTCATTTTCATATTACACACACACTCGGTTCGGAGAGTTCCAGCACCTGTTCAGAAGACTGGAATAGGGATCCACATAAAAATCATTTCCGCCTATTTTATTCCTCATGGAAATCACATATTGCATGTTTTACCACTATACAGCGAGACCTTTAGATGTGGTGGTCCAGATTGCTGTACACACCCACAAGCACGTCCTCTTGCATCAATGCATGTCTCTATCCATCGTGGCATACTGTCTAAAAATCCATCAAGGCACTGTTGGTCCAGATTGTCCCACTCCTCGAGATTCGGTGCAGATCCCTCAGAGTGGCTGGTGGGTCACGTCGTCCGTAAACAGCCCTTTTCTATCTATCCCGGGTATGTTCGATAGTGTCCATGTCTGGAAAACGTGTAGGCCACTAGTCGAGCGATGTCGTTATCATGAAGGAAGCGATTCAAAAGATGTGCAAGACAGGGGCGCGTATTGTCGTCCATGAAGACGAATACCTTGCCTATATATTGAACCATATGGTTGCACTATCGGCATTCACGTGTCGTACAGCCGTTACGAAGCCTTTCATAACCATCTGCGTCGTATGTCGGCCCCACATAATGCCACCCCAAAACAGCAGGGAAGGTCCAACTTGCCGGCCCAGCGGGTCTAAGGCGTTTAGCCTCACCGGCTAGCTGCCAAACACGTCTTCGATGATTGTATGGTTCAAGGCAAATGCGACACTCATCGTTGAAGAGAACGTGATGGTTATTCTGAGCGGCCCATTCGCCATGTTGTTGGGTAGATCTGTAACGGGCTGCATGGTGTGGTTGAAAAGGTGGCTGCACGAAAAGCATTATTCAAGATGGTGGTGGTGCTGTCTGGGTTTCTTTGAGCTATAATCCGCAGTAGTCCTTGGGCGGCCTGTGCGAGGCACGTCATCGACAGTTCCTCTTTCTCTGTATCTCCTCCATGTCCGAACAATATTGCTTTGGTTCACTCCGAGACGCCTGGCCACTTCCCTTGCTGTGAGCCCTTCCTGGCTCAAAGTAACAATGCGTACGTGATTGAACCGCGGTATTACCTTTTAGGTATGGTTGAACTACAAACACGAACCTTGTACCTCACCTCCTTCCTGGTGGAATGACTGGAACTGACCAGCTGTCGGACCAGCGCTGTGTAATTGGCGATACTCATACATTGGTGATTACGTCTTTGGGCGGGTTTAGTGACATCTCTGAACAGTCGAAGGGACTGTGTCTGTGATAGAATATCCGTAGTCAACGTCTATATTCAGGAGTTCTGTGAACTGGTCTGATGCAAAGCTTTTTTTGATGGGTGTGTATAGTAGTGAGGGGGCACCTTTGATCAGATAGTGATATGTGATTTGATGATGAAACTGAGACAGCTAGATATGTAATGAGATAAAGGAATTTATTATTCAGACAGCTAATGAAGATTCATTACTGATGATGGGACTGAAAATCGATAGGAAGAGAGGGAGAATATGAACTGAGGTAAAAGAACGAATACAGAAACTCCTTGTAGTATTCTGCGAAGAACATCATTAAATCATGATTTATATTTTATATAAAACTCACTTAGGAAGACCGTATAATCGGAAAGAGCTGGAGAGCTTGGAGTGATTCGTACTGATTATGTACTGACTCAAATGCCTCCAAGCACTACGGGACTTGACATCGGATGTCAAGAGTCCCTAGACTTAGAACTACGTAAACCTAAGGGCATCACACATATCAATACCCGCGACAGGATTCGAACCAGCGACCGTAGCAGCCGCGTGGATCCGGACTGAAGCGCATAGAACCGCTTGGCCACAGAGGCCGGCCTATCTACTGGTACGACAGTGATTTGGCAAGAACATCTGCCGTGTGGATGTGAACTTTCACCAAAACTTGTTCGTTATGAACTGAAATTTCGTATGTAGTAAAATTAAGGAAAGTAAGCAAATAAAACAAACTAAGAGATTGTATTTTGAATCTTTAGGATTTATGAGTTCCTATTATGCTACGAGAAACTGATCTAGTGCAAGGTAATACTAAATAAGAAAGATGGGTAGCATTGAGATATGAAATGGTAAAAGTTGTAGAGTATAACTTACGGAAAAATGCTTGGTAGGAATCTCTGCATAAGGCAGGAGCTATCGGAAGTAATTAAGGAATAAAGAAAATATAAAAATTCAGTGAATAAAGCAGGCTTCTTGGAATACAATTTTCAAAACGTGAGACAGGCAGGAAGCAGAAAATCGATAAGCATCTAAACCAGGAATGGCTCAAGGTCCAATGTAAGGCTGTAGATACGTGCATAGCAGGGTGAAAGATAGATATGGCAACAGAACATTTAAGGAGACCTCTAGGAGGAATAAAAGTAGCTGTATGAGTATGAAGATGACAAATCAGCACCAAGAAAAGCGGTGAATGTTACAGCTGCACAGGATAAAACTCTCTTGGCGTAGGTGAAATTACATCGCATTAATTGAGAGTAATGGGAAAGCCAGCTATGACAAAAGTGTTCTATCTGGTGTACAAGATGTATGAGGCAGGCGAAATACCCCACTCTAATGAAGGCATATACTGACATGTTTGATGAAACTCTAATAAGCAGTTCTTGCAAAACTCTAACACAAATTATGCACAGAAGAAGACAAGCCATAACAAATCTATTCTCCCTGTGTCCTATGTAGTAGGCACGCGAAATAATACCAGATCTCAAGAAGAAGGTAATAATTTTAGTTCCAATGAAGGCAGTTGCTGACATGTTTGGGTAAACAACCAGATTAATGTGTCGTGATTGTAAGAATAAGTATACGTATTACCTACAGAAAATCGATAAACAGCTATAAGCCGTAATCAGAGAACATTTATTTGGGTTTCGAAATAATTCTACCCATCACATTAATGACCTTATGGTTTATCTTAGAAGACAGGTTAGGAATGTAAACCTACGTTCATAAAATTTGTATATTTACATAACGCTTTTGTCATTGGTCTTTGTAAAACGTTCATTGGAATTCTGAGCGGAGGGGGATAAAATACAAGAAATAAGAATTATTTACAGCTCGAGCAAAACTAAAAATCCAATCATAAGGGTCAAAGGACAAGGAAGAGAGCAATGTTTGTGAACTGTGGTAGGGAGCTGGATCTGAGTGGAAAGGTACTGAGCCATAATGAATTTATTAACGTGTCTAAAATACGAATGAATCTATTTAAAAAAAACAATTTGCTTGAAAAGACTAAATTTCAATAACAAAACAGATAAAAACACCTTAAAACGGCCACAGTATAGTCATTTACATTTAGTAAAGAATATTAAATGAAGTAAAAATCCATTTACGTTAAAAACAGCCAAACATATGATGAAATGAGTGCCAACGGCTAATGCCAGTAATTACCAAGATGCCATTGCCTTTGAAGTAGCCAAAATGACTGACAAATGTAGTTCAAATTTATGTTGATAGAGGCGGTGGCAGAGGATCCGCTAGTGGCAATAATTTCTCCTTTTCTACTAACATAGGACGGCTGTTCTGCTGCCACACTACTAGAAACCTTCAGCGAAATTTTCAGTCATCGTACAAAGGCCTCTTTAACTACACCACAGTTAACAAGAAACACAGTTACCTATCCTGTAACACAGGACCAACTCGTTCATTGTTTAGTAAAACTGAAACGTACTACAAACGCAGAAAAGTACGAGCACTATGCAGGAAACTTTGACTAGACTAGTAATACATAAAATCTCTCTTTAATTTTTTTACATTTTTTTTATTTTTATTTTAATTTTTTATTTTTTGCCAGTGCAAACAATTCAGCAAACAGTTAGAGCTCATGATACTAGCCAGGAGGTAACTATAGACATCCGTCAGAAATAAGGTAGCTAGGTTAAACAATTTTCAGTAAATATAAAGTACAATTTGTAAATCAGAAGAATTACATATGCATTCTATACACTTAGATTCCAAAATCAATTTGGGACACTGGGGACAGTCACAAGCCTACACTTATTGAGTATATATATATATATATATATATATATATATATATATATATATATATATATATATATATATATGTGTGTGTGTGTAAAAGAGAGAGAGAGAGAGAGAGAGAGAGAGAGAGATTTATGAAGGTGCCTGGTAATACTTGAGTTCAGTTCAGTCAGTGGCTGTGGGCTTGTGGCTGTCACTATTCCAAGTTGAATTTGGAATGTAATGGTACAGACTCCGCAGCTCGTGGTCTCGGGTTCGATTCCCGGCGGGGTCAGCGATTTTCACCTGCCTCGAGATGACTAGGTGTTGTTGTGTCGTCTTCAGCATCATCATTCATTCCCCATTACGGTCGGAGGAAGGTAACGGCAAACCACCTCCGCTTGGACCTTGCCTGGTACAGCGATGCGGGTCTCCCGTATCGTCCCCTACACTCTGTCAAGGAGTATGGGTCATCATCATCAGTGGTATAGAATGCAGATGTAGTTCTTCTGACTTACGAATTGTACTTTATATCAGTGATAATTGTTTTACCTAGCTACGTTGTTTCTGACGCATGTCTATAGTTAACTGTTGGCTAGTATCACGAGCTCGAGCTGTTTACTACATTGTTTTCACCTACCAAAAAAAAAAAAAAAAAAAAAAAACCTAAAGATAAATTTTAGGCTTCAGTATAACAACGAGAAACCAGGATACGTGGATTCTCAGTCCGCCACGTGACACCAAGTGACGTGTACACTAATCGGATTCTCGCCGTGTTTTCGGGTAAAATCCAGCGCTCATTGACAAACGCTTGTTTAGAGAGTGCCGAGAGAAGGGTGTAACGAAGACTACTCGTAGTTAGAAACCCACGGGTATCATCCAGCAGACGACACAGCGTCCAGAACCTGTAAAGGTCAGAGCGGACTCCAACCCGGCATCACAATGGACACAAACTGCTTGCAACTTTAATGGCTGAGGACACGCCCTATACTGTGCGTCCTGCCAAAGCAGCTTTGAACGAGCAATGTTCACGGCTGCGACCAACACTCGGCGCCGCCGACCTGCCAGTGAACAAAGCCACCACTCTTGCAAAGGGCCACGGCAAACCCTTGGCCACAATAGTACGCCGCCTCGGTGGAGCTCTCCGCTGCCCGTCTCATACTCCTCCTCTTTCTCCAGGTCACCGCAGCCCTTACGTGCCATCCCCTCCGACTCGCCCTCTACCGGCAACAGTATAGCTCCGTGCGCTCTTGCGGCG
Source organism: Schistocerca gregaria (assembly GCF_023897955.1). Classification (NCBI taxonomy): domain Eukaryota; kingdom Metazoa; phylum Arthropoda; class Insecta; order Orthoptera; family Acrididae; genus Schistocerca; species Schistocerca gregaria. Next base: position 587,253,786 of record NC_064924.1, on the reverse strand, counting down.
AAAGGGATTCCAAATCCGCAGGATCAACGCGAAATTAAACGCTGGCGCACGGCACAGCTTGAGAAAGGAATGAGACACAGTTGCAGCCAAGCCCCAGTGGTAATCACTCTGCACACTGACCAAGCAGTGAACTGTAAAGCAAACGAGGAAACACTGGGAAAAGGGAGAAGAAATAAAAAATCTGAAGGTGTACCGATGACATTGTAGTTCTTTCCGAGACAGCAAAGGACTTGGAACAGCAGTTGCACCGCGTGGTTAGTGTAAGGCGTGGGTAGTGTCTTGGGATGAGATTATTAGACAATCATCAACAACTATTCTAGTCCTGTCTTCCTTAGTTGCGTTTAATATTACGGTATATTGATAACTTTTACTTATGGACCGTCTGACAGCAACTGAGTAAAACACGATTTTAGTGCCACACGCGTTTCGCCTTTATTTTCTGCAAAGCATCATCAGTGGCCTGGAATATGTATATACGTTTGCTATTTAATTTACTTTTTTGTCACTGTACTATAGGTTATAAACACTTCTGGTGGTTGGTATTTCTTATTATGTGGTAAAGTTTTGAACTGTCTTAATGGCTCATTCTGATGAGAACAAAAAAAAAAAAAATGGTTCAAATGGCTCTGAGCACTATGGGACTCAACTGCTGTGGTCATTAGTCCCCTAGAACTTAGAACTACTTAAACCTAACTAACCTAAGGACATCACACACATCCATGCCCGAGGCAGGATTCGAACCTGCGACCATAGCAGTCGCACGGTTCCGGACTGCGCGCCTGATGAGAACAACCATATCACTAATCTGTACACAGTAACTCACTGTAGGCCCTACATTCAGATTCGTAACTAATCCTGATCCCTTTGTAAAATATTCCTCTGTATTTGATGTTACCCAGTAATCATCTATTCAGAAATCGTCTTCTCTACATTTCACTTCACTGTCCCCCACATCTCCTATACTATTTTTTTCATAGTTTCTAGGTTCCATAACATATTCAGACTTCTGACCTTCTACGCTTCGACGTGTAGAATGGTGTCCTATTATTGGTTATTCAATGTTTTTCTCGTGCTCACCTCTCTCTTCGCAGTCCCCTCCCGGAGAGCCCAAAGGAGGACTAATCAGGAATCTTTGCCAATGGACAGATCGCCACGACATTTTTTTTTAATTACAGGCCACACGTCCTGTAGACATCCATCGTAATTGTTTAATCCAATGTTTTCCTATTATTTCTACACTTGCCGTTCATCAGTGCGGATATTTCAGCGTTTCGGGGACAGTGTCCCAACCCAAGCTCAAGAGAGGGCTCTGAACCTCTGTCACCCCACTTTGTCTTGTTTGATAAGGCTGTTTGCAGAAAGAGAGTGACCTCTTGCTCCGGAAGTCATCGGGCATCGTTTCTGGCGATTCCTATTCAAAATGTAAGCAGTGGAATGTTTGGAATCCGGGAACAATGACGTGTGGACTATTAGTCAGAGACGCTCTACGTCTTTGTATAAAAATGTTGTGTCATCAAAGAAATTCCTCATCGCACTATTTCAGTAATTGTAAGAGATGCAATTCATTGGACCTGAAGCGTAACGAAGGGAAGTGTTTTAGTATTCCTTCAGTCACTCTGAATACAGGATATATAGCCATCCAACTCTGTCGATAATGACCATATGTGACAATATGTATATAGCCAATACATTAGACAAAAAATTTTGAAAACTGCAAGTTATAAACCACATACAGCTTAGTCAGTAAGTTTATAACATACGAAAGCTTACAGTTATTGAAATAGCCTTGAAGTTCTGCTAGTAGCCAGTTAATTAAGTTGGAGGTAGTCTACTTCGATAGTCGATTCATCATAAGCAAAAGTCCTTTCCAGTTCTAGATCATACACAGGGATCCACAGTATCTTCGTCATCAATTTTGTTGATAAGAGTTATCCTTTAATCCAGTTTCTGTCTAGACCCTACGCTTACTTGACAGTAAAAGCAACAAATGAGAAACTAGCATTTGGATTAGTGTATTTAACTTTTCCCCTTACTTGTTAATGCCAGACGTAGAGAGACTAAAGAAAACGTCATCCGACGAATGAGGCAGAGTACCTCCTGTGCCCAGATTGGTATCCAAGTATTGCTCCAGCCCAAAAATTTCAGATCCGTATTTACATTGGACCTTGTAGCAGCTTATACATACATACGGTCATTCACAGTTCGCAAACTGCTAGGCGTCTAAACAGAAGTGGACTCCAAGGCAAAAAAAAAAGTGAGGTAGGACAGAGGTTAGCATACTGGAGTCCCATTCGAGAGGTGACCGCCATGCAGGCTTAGGCTTCCTGTGATTCGGGATGGTTTCTTCGTAAAAGCCACGTCCATTCTTCCCCTTGCTTACCCATACCGAGCATGTTCTCCGTCTCTGAATGAACACTGTAAACCTTCCTCCGTTTCCTCTGCTTCTTCTTCTTCTTAAAATAAATAAAAAATGGTACCATATACTACCACTGAACAGTAATACTAATACTCGTTTGTAATTCATTATTACAGAGTGCTCTCAACCACATACTACACTGTTTACTCTGTGTATAAGAACGTTGACGAAGAAATGAAGGCAATGATATAACAAGTTTGTAAGGTGGCTGATAATCCATTAATAACAACACCAAAATAGCTTACGAATGAATGCTACAAATTACTCTTACATTCATAGAAGCAATGAATGAAATTTTGGTTTAGAGCAATTGATGGTAACGAGACTGTACAAGGGGTAGACAACAATAGGGAAACACCAGTAACATGACATATTACCATGTCTAATTCGGTGTAGGAAGACCATCAGCATTCACGAAAGCCTACAGTCGTCTCACAGTGGATGATTGCTACTAATGAATGGTTATCAGTCCTCCTGCAAAATAGTGGCAACTTAGGTAACGAGAATGGAGATGGATAATCATCACGGACCCTTCTCTCCAAAGTGGACCCCAGGGGCTCAGTAATATTGAGATCTCCTGATTATGATGGCCAGGGGAGACGCGACAACTCATTCTCGTGCTCACAAAACCAGGCCTGCACGATACGACCTATGTGAGATGATTCTGTCGTCTTAGAATATGCCATCACAATTCGGAATTGGATACTGTAATATGGGATGAATATGATCAGCCAAAATGATCACATAATCATTACCGGTAATGTGACTTTGCAGTCTAATCACGAGACCCGTGCAATAGAACGACACGGCTCCCCAAATCATCGCAAACCCCCCACGTCATGTTCCACTTTTTTTGTCATAATTAGGAAACAATGTCGTCCTCTTACTTTTCGTCACATTCCTCTTCTGTTACCGTCTGTTTTGATCACTCAGCACACATTTTCACCCGCGTTGTGACTTATCGGATAATGGTTTTTTAGTTTCCCTGCATCCAGCATAATTTCTTCCATTCGGTGTCTCTCGAAACACAAACACTTCGATTCCCTTGGTTATGAGACCATCCACCATACTAAAACCAACGATTTAACCACTTACGAATGCACTAAGGTCCGACATAGTGGACTCATATTTACACAAAATACTCTTATGGCCTTCAATGGCACTTTAAACGTACTGAGGATATTGCGTAGATGACTGATGTCAAAGACAACAGTGCAACTTGTAGGCATTTATGTTCAACCGTGATTTTCTCGTCGTATTACCATTTTTTTGGCCTCTCTTAGAGAGAGCAGAGAACAGAGAAATAAACAGATGTTTGAAACTGGCCTAAACTCCATATGATAAGCTATGAAGTATTTACAATACTGATCTTCTGGTATATCTACAAACTCTCTACATATATTTATGCCAATTTCGTTTTAACCATGAATCATAGCCAATGAATTAGAGAAATAAAGTGTACTGGGCTGGCAATGGAGAGATGTGGGTTCAAAATTATCATGAGAGGCACGAGACTCAGAGGGCCATAGACACGGGTTCCCAGGTAGATGCCGTGTTTCTTGACTTGCGCAAGGTGTTTGATACTGTTCCCCATAGTCGTTTAATGAACAAAGCAAGAGCTTATGGACTATCAGAACAATTGTGTGACTGGATTGAAGAGTTCCTAGGTAACAAAACACAGCATGTCATTCTCATAGGAGAGAAGTCTTCTGAAGTAAGAGTGATTTCATGTGTGCCGCATAGGAGTGTCGAAGGACCGTTGCTATTCTTTATATATATATAAATGACCTTTTGGATAACATCGTAATTTCACTGCGGCTTTTGCGGATGATGCTGTAGTATATCGAGAGGTTGTAACAATGGAAAACTGTACTGAAATGCAAGAGAATCTTCCACGAATACACGCATGGTGCAGGGAACGGCAATTGAGTCTCAATGTAGACAAGTGTAATGTGCTGCGAATACATGGGAAGAAAGATCCTCATCATTTAGCTACAATATAGCAGGTCAGAAACCGGAAGCACTTAATTTCAGAAATTATTTGGGAGTAGGCATTAGGAGCAATTTAAAATGGAATGATCTTATAAAGTTGATCGTCGGTAAGGCACATGCCAGATTGAGATTCATTGGAATAATCCTGAGGAAATGCAATGCGAAAACAAAGGAAGTAGGTTACAGTACGCTTGTTCGCCCACTGCTTGAATATTGCTCGCCAGTGTGGGATCCGTACCAGACAGGTTTGATAAAAGAGATGGAGAAGATCCAACGGAGAGCAGAGCGCTTCGTTACAGGATCATTTAGCAATTTCGAAAGCGTTCCGAAGATGATAGATAAACTCCAGTGGATGACTCTGCAGGAGAGACGCTCAGTATCTCGGTACGGGCTTTTGTTGAAGTTACGAGAACATACCTTCACCGAGAAGTCCATCAGTATATTTCTCCCTCCTACGTATATCTCGCGAAGAGACCATGAGGATAAAATCAGAGAGATTACAGCCTTCACAGAGGCATACCGACAATCTTTCTTTCCACGAATAATACGAGACTGGATAGAAGGGAGAACCCATGGAGGTACTCAAAGTACCCTCCGCCACGCAACGTCATGTGCCTTACGGAGTATGGATTTAGACGTAGATGAAGAGAACAAAGAAATCGTCGGTCAGTGACATGAGTTTAAGACGCTATTATTACCATGACGAAACTGTAACGCAGAGTAGATGACATCAGATAAGACGCAGACGCCGTCAGACAAGACGCTAAAAGAACATGCAAACTTATAGCTGAAGACCAACGAAACTTGCAAAGCTAATTTAAACTGTACGCAGTACGTGTGTCCAGTCGGATAGCGCCCGTTCTCCGGAGAAAAATGCGAGGTAGAACGAGTGAATATACGATTGCAATAAGCATTTTCACTGAAATATGATAACGTGTTGAGCATTCACAAGTTAGTATTGCGAAGCTCTCTAACAAATTCAGAGAAGTTACCGCTTTCGAGTGTCCACTGGCGATTGGCCTCCGGCTCGCGTGTGTGAGGTGGCGGAAATTACATCGGCAGTCGGTCTTTGACTGTCAGCTCGCTTGGTAAGAGGAGTTCCCTGTATAAACCACTATGTAAGAGACATGTCGGTGGATTTGGCAGTGAAGCAGAGTTGTGCCTTGGCTCGAAGTATATATCAGAGCTTGGGCTGAATGTGGAAGTATACACGATATTTCGGCGGAGTGGGTGGGGCTTGGTAAAGTGTTATTCTGTGCTGTTGGAACCACAAAATCGCCGCGACGACCAAGTAGGTGCTGATCCTGTGTTTGAAATTTCCATACGGGTTTGTGGTAAAAGGAAAGCTATCGGGGAACCAAAACAAAGGATTTCATACGTAAGTGGATTTTATGGTGAGCATCCGTTCTTGAAATCTCACACGAAGTAATCAGTGACGCCTCTTTACTAATAACTTTCAATGGCGCCAGTTGTTTAAATATCGAGAACTGAGTTTTGTATTTTGGGTACATATTTTAAGGCCCGTCGTCGTTGTTATAAATCGCCTTAAAGCAAAATCACTGTAATCTCCAGCGATGAAATTTCATATATGTTAATCAGTATATAAGGTTTCAAGCGAAAACCTGATTTAAATAATTCATTTAAATAACTTATGTACACTGAAGTACCAAAGAAAGTGGTACAGGCATGCATATTCCATTAGTGAGATATGTAAACGGGCAGAATACGGCACTGTGTTCGGCAATTCCTATATGAGAGACAAGTGTCTAGCGCATTTGTTAGACGGTTACTGCTGCTACAATGGCAAGTTATCGAGATTAAGGTGAGTTAGAAGGTGATGTTACAGTCGGCGCATTAGCGATGGGATACAGAATCTCCAAACTAGCGATGAAGTTGGGGTTTTCCGGTAAGACTATATCACAAATGTACCCTGAATGTCAGGAATCGGGTAAAACATAAAATCTCCGACATCTCTGCGGCCGGAAAATGATACTGCAAGAACGAGACCAACGACAACTGAAGAGAACCGTTCAGCTTGACAGAAGTCAAGCCTTCCGTAAATTGCTGCAGATTTCAACGCCGGGTCATAAACAAAGGTCAGCGTGCAAACCATTCAACGAAACGTCATCGACATCGTCCCACTCACGTACCCTTGTGTCGGCACGACACAAAGCTTTACGTCTCGCCTGGGTCGATCTGCACCGGCATTGGACTGCTGCTGACTGACGAGTCTCGTTTCAAATTGTGTCGAGCGGATAGGTGACTACGGGTACGAAGGCAGCTTCAACAGTCTATTGACCCTGCATGTCAGCAGGGGTCCGTCTAAGCTGTTGGAGACTCTGTAATGGTGTGGGACATGTGCAGTTGGAGTGATATGCGACCCCTGATATTCCAGATACGACGCTATCAGGTGACACGTACCTCAGCATCCTGTTTGATCACTTGCATCCATTCATGTTCATTGCGTATTCCGACAGAGTAGGGCAATTCCAGCGGGACAATGCAACACCCTACACGTCCAGAACTGCTACAGAGTGGCTCCAGGAACACTATTCTGCTGGCTACAAAACTCCCCAGACCTTAAGATCGTTTATCATATTAGGGATGCCATGCAACCTTGTGTTCAGAAGAGAACTCCACCCCCTCGTACCGATTCGTGGTGTCAATTAACTGCTGCACTACTTCAGACATTAGTCGAGTCCATGCCACGTGCCACGTCGAGTTGCGGCACTTCTGCGTGCTCGGGGGAGTCCTACACGACATTAGGCAGGTGTACCAGTTTCCTCGGCTCTTCAGTATACAGGGCGGTCCATTGATCGTGATCGGGCCAAATATTTTACGAAATAAGCGTCAAACGAATAAAGTACAAAGAACGAAACTTCTCTAGCTTGAAGAGGGGACACCAGATGGCGCTATGGTTGCTCCGCTACATGGCGCTGCCATAGGTCAAATGGATTTTTAAATACGAAACCCCACTTTTTTATTACGTATTCGTGTAGTACGTAAAGAAAAATGAATGTTTTAGTAGGATCACTTTTTTCGCTTTTATGGGGCTGTAATAGTCACAAACATATGGCTCACAATTTTAGACGAACTGTTGGTAACAGGTAGGTCTAGGGGTAGCGTCTTTGATTCATAATCAAAACCACTTCGGTCCCGGGTTCGATCAAAGCAACTGCCTAAATTTTGATAAATAATCAGCATTGGCGGCCGAAGACTTCCGGCATAAGAAGTCAGCCTCATTCTGCCAACGGCCTTGTCAAAGAGAGCGGAGGAGCGGATAGAGGTTCAGGGCACTCTCTTGTCCTATGGGTGGGAAATTGCCCCTAAAGGCGGAAGAATCAGCAATGATCAACGACATGAGAATGCAGAAGGCAATGGAAACCACTGCATTAAAAACACGTAACATGTATCCACAGGACATGTTGCCTGTAGTTGAAGAAGTGCCATGATGATCTCTCCATTGGCAAAATATTCCGGAATAGTTCCCCATTCGGATCTCCGGGAGGGGACTGCCAAGGGGGAGGTTACCATGAGAAAAAATTGAATAATCAACGAAAGGATAATGTTCTACGAGACGGGGCGTGGAATGTCAGAAGCTTGAACGTGGTAGGGAAACTAGAAGATCTGAAAAGGGGAATGCAAAGGCTCAATCTAGATATAGTAGGTGTCAGTGAAGTGAACTGGAAGGAAGACAAGGATTTCTGATCAGATGAGTATCGGGTAATATCAACAGCAGCAGAAAATGGCATAACAGGTGTAGGATTCGTTATGAATAGGAAGGTAGGGCAGAGGGTGAGTTACTGTGAACAGTTCAGTGACCGGGTTGTTTTAATCAGAATCGACAGCAGACCAACACCGTCAACGATAGTTCAAGTATACATGCCGACGTCGCGAGCTGAAGATGAACAGATAGAGAAAGTGTATGAGGATATTGAAAGGGTAATGCAGTATGTAAAAGGGGACGAAAATCTAATAGTCATGGACGACTGGAATGAAGTTGTAAGGGAAGGAGTAGAAGAAAACGTTACAGGAGAATATGGGCTTGTGACAAAGAATGAAAGAGGAGAAAGACTAATTGAGTTCTGTAACAAGTTTCAGCTAGTAATAGCGAATACCCTGTTCAAGAACCACAAGAGGAGGAGGTATACTTGGAAAATTCCGGGAGATACGGGAAGATTTCAATTAGCTTACATCATGGTCAGACAGAGATTCCGAAATCAGATACTGGATTGTAAGGCGTACCCGGAAGCAGATATAGACTCAGATCACAATATAGTAGTGATGAAGAGTAGGCTGAAGTTCAAGACATTAGTCAGGAAGAATCAATACGCAAAGAAGTGGGATACGGAACTTCTAAGGAATGACGATATACGTTTGAAGTTCTCTCACGCTATAGATAGAGCAATAAGGAATAGTGCAGTAGGCAACACAGTTGAAGAGGAATGGACGTCTCTAAAAAGGGCCATCACAGAAGTTTGGAAGGAAAACATAGGTACAAAGATGGTAGCTGCGAATAAACCATGGGTAACAGAAGAAATACTTCAGTTGATTGATGAAAGGAGGAAGTACAAACATGTTCCGGGAAAATCAGGAATACAGAAATACAAGTCGCTGAGGAATGAAACAAATAGGAAGTGCAGGGAAGCTAAGACGAAATGACTGCAGGAAAAATGTGAAGACATCGAAAAAGATATGATTGTCAGAAGGACAGACTCAGCATACAGGAAAGTCAAAACAACCTTTGGTGACATTAAAAGCAACGGTGGTAACATTAAGAGTGCAACGGGAATTCCACTGTTAAATGCAGAGGAGAGAGCAGATAGGTGGAACGAATACATTGAAAGCCTCTATGAGGGTGAAGATTTGTCTGATGTGATAGAAGAAGAAACAGGAGTCGATTTAGAAGAGATAGGGGACCCAGTATTAGAATCGGAATTTAAAAGAGCTTTGGAGGACTTACGGTCAAATAAGGCACAAGGGATAGATAACATTCCATCAGAATTTCTAATATCATTAGGGGAAGTGGCAAAAAAACGACTATTCACATTGGTGTGTAGAATATATGGGTCTGGCGACATACCATCTGACTTTCGGAAAAGTATCATCCACACATTTCCGAAGACGGCAAGAGCTGACAAGTGCGAGAATTATCGCACAATCAGCTTAACAGCTCATTCATCGAAGCTGCTTACAAGAATAATATAAAGAAGAATGGAAAATAAAATTGAGAATGCGCTAGGTGACGATCAGTTTGGCTTTAGGAAAAGTAAAGGCACGAGAGAAGCAATTCTGACGTTACGGCTAATAATGGAAGCAAGGCTAAAGAAAAATCAAGACACGTTCATAGGATTTGTCGACCTGGAAAAAGCGTTCGACAATATAAAATGGTGCCAGCTGTTCGAGACTCTGAAAAAAGTAGGAGTAAGCTATAGGGAGAGTCTGGTCATATACAATATGTACAACAACCAAGAGGGAATAATAAGAGTGGACGATCAAGAACTAAGTGCTCGTATTAAGAAGGTTGTAAGACAAGGCTGTTGCCTTTCGCCCCTAGTTTTTAATCTGTACATCGAGGATGCAATGACGGAAATAAAAGAAAGGTTCAGGAGTGGAATTAAAATACAAGGTGAAAGAATATCAATGATACGATTCGCTGTTGACATTGCTATCCTGAGTGAAAGTGAAGAAGAATTAAATGATCTGCTGAACGGAATGAACAGTCTAATGAGTACAGAGTATGGTCTGAGAGTAAATCGGAGAAAGACGAATGTAATGAGAAGTAGTAGAAATGAGAACAGCGAGAAACTTAACATCAGGATTGATGGTCACGAAGTCAGTGAAGTTAAGGAATTCTGCTACCTAGGCAGTAAAATAACCAATGACGGACGGAGCAAGGAGGATATCAAAAGCAGACTCGGTATGGCAAAAAAGGTTTTCTGGCCAAGAGAAGTCTACTAATATCAAATACTGACCTTAATTTCAGGAAGAAATTTCTGAGGATATACGTCTGGAGTACAGCATTGAATGGTAGTGGAACATGGACTGTGGGAAAATCGAAACAGAAGAGAATCGAAGCATTTGAGATGTGGTGTTATAGACGAATGTTGAAAATTAGGTGGACTGATAAGGTAAGGAATGACGAGGTTCTACGCAGAATCGGAGAGGAAAGGAATATGTGGAAAACACTGATAAGGAGAAGGGACAGGATGATAGGACATCTGCTAAGACATGAGGGAATGACTTCCATGGTACTAGAGGGAGCTGTAGAAGGCAAAAACTGAAGAGGAAGACAGAGATTGGAATACGTCAAGCAAATAATTGAGGATGTAGTTTGCAAATGCTACTCTGAGATGAAGACGTTAGCACAGGAATGGAATTCGTGGCGGGCCACACCAAACCAGTCAGTAGACAGATGACACAAAAAAAAAAGGTTTTTTAAATTAAAATTAAATTAAATTAAGTTAAAATACAGGACTTACGTACGTCTCAACATTTTATTTCTGTTGTTCCAATGTGATATACACTCCTGGAAATGGAAAAAAGAACACATTGACACCGGTGTGTCAGACCCACCATACTTGCTCCGGACACTGCGAGAGGGCTGTACAAGCAATAATCACACGCACGGCACAGCGGACACACCAGGAACCGCGGTGTTGGCCGTCGAATGGCGCTAGCTGCGCAGCATTTGTGCACCGCCGCCGTCAGTGTCAGCCAGTATGCCGTGGCATACGGAAATCGATCGCAGTCTTTAACACTGGTAGCATGCCGCGACAGCTTGGACGTGAACCGAATGTGCAGTTGACGGACTTTGAGCGTGGGCGTATAGTGGGCATGCGGGAGGCGGGTGGACGTACCGCCGAATTGCTCAACACGTGGGGCGTGAGGTCTCCACAGTACATCGATGTTGTCGCCAGTGGTCGGCGGAAGGTGCACGTACCCGTCGACCTGGGACCGGACCGCAGCGACGTACGGATGCACTCCAAGACCGTAGGATCCTACGCTGTGCCGTAGGGGACCGCACCGCCACTTCCCAGCAAATTAGGGACACTGTTGCTCCTGGGGTATCGGCGAGGACCATTCGCAACCGTCTCCATGAAGCTGGGCTACGGTCCCGCACACCGTTAGGCCGTCTTCCGCTCACGCCCCAAATTCGTGCAGCCCGCCTCCAGTGGTGTCGCGACAGGCGTGAATGGAGGGACGAATGGAGACGTGTCGTCTTCAGCGATGAGAGTCGCTTCTGCCTTGGTGCCAATGATGGTCGTATGCGTGTTTGGTGCCGTGCAGGTGAGCGCCACAATGAGGACTGCATACGTCCGAGGCACACAGGGCATCATGATGTGGGGAGCGATCTCCTACACTGGCCGTACACCTCTGGTGATCGTCGAGGGGACACTGAATAGTGCACGGTAAATCCAAACCGTCGTCGAACCCATCGTTCTACCATTCCTAGACCGGCGAGGAAGCTTGCAGTTCCAACAGGACAATGCACGTCCGCATGTATCCCGTGGCACCCAACGTGCTCTAGAAGGTGTAAGTCAACTACCCTGGCCAGCAAGATCTCCGGATCTGTCCCCCATTGAGCATGTTTGGGACAGGATGAAGCGTCGTCTCACGTGGTCTGCACGTCCAGCACGAACGCTGGTCCAACTGAGGCGCCAGGTGGAAATGGCATGGCAAGCCCTTCCACAGGACTACATCCAGCATCTCTACGATCGTCTCCATGGGAGAATAGCAGCCTGCATTGCTGCGAAAGGTGGATATACACTGTACTAGTGGCGACATTGTGCATGCTCTGTTGCCTGTGTCTATGTGCCTGTGGTTCTGTCAGTGTGATCATGTGATGTATCTGCTCCCAGGAATGTGTCAATAAAGTTTCCCCTTCCTGGGACAATGAATTCACGGTGTTCTTATTTCAGTTTCCAGGAGTGTATGTACCTTTGTGAATTCATCATTTCTGAGAACGCATGCCGTTACAGCGTGATTACCTGTAAATACTACATTAATGCAATAAATGCTCAAAATGATGTGCGTCAACCTCAACGCAATTGGCAATACGTGTAACGGCATTCCTGTCAACGGCGATTAATTCGCGTTCCGCACAAGCATTGACAATGCGCTGACGCATGTTGTCAGGCGTTGTCCGTGGAACACGATAGCAAATATCCTTCAAGTTTCTCCACAGAAATAAATCAGTGGACGTCAGATCTGGTGACCTTGCGGGCTTTGGTATGGTGCTTCGACGACCAATCCACTTGTCATGAAATAGGCTATTCAATACCGCTTCAACAGCACGCGTCCTGTATGCTGGACATCCATCATGTGGGAAGTACATCGCCATTCTGTCATGCAGTGAAACATCTAGTAGGAACATTACGTAGGAAGTCAGCATACATTGCACAATTTGGATTGCCATCGATAAAATGGGAGCCAATTATCCTTCCTCCCATAATGCCGCAGCATACGTAAACCCGCCAAGGTCGCCGATGTTCCAATTGTCGCTGCCATGACGGATTTCCCGTTGCCCAATAGTGCATGTACATCTACATCTACATGATAACTCAGCAATTCACATCTAAGTGCTTGGCAGGGGTTCATCGAACCACAATCATACTATCTCCTCATCATTGCACTCCCGAACAGCGCCCGGGAAAAGCGAACACCTAAACCTTTCTGTTCGACCTCTGATTTCTCTTATTTTATTTTGATGATCATTCCTACCTACGTAGGGCTCAACAAAATATTTTCGCATACGAAAGAGAAAGTTGGTGACTGAAATTTCGTAAATAGATCTCGCCGCGACGAAAAACGTCTTTGCTTTAATGACTTCCATCCCAACTCGCGTATCATATCTGCCACACTCTCTCCCCTATTACGTGATAATACAAAACGAGCTGCCCTTTTTTTCACCCTTTCGATGCCCTCCGTCAATCCCACCTGGTAAGGATCCCACACTTAGCAGCAATATTCTAACAGAGGATGAAGGAGTGCAGTGTAAGCTGTCTCTTTAGTGTACTTGTTGCCACTTCTAAGTGTCCTGCCAATGAAACGCAACCTTTGGCTTGCCTTCCCCACAATATTATCTATGTGGTCTTTCCAACTGAAGTTGTTTGTAATGTTTACACCCAGGTACTTAGTTAAATTAACAGCCTTGAGAATTGTACTATTTATCGAGTAATCAAATTCCAACGGATTTCTTTTAGAACTCATGTGGATCATCTCACACTTATCGTTATTTAGCATCAACTGCCACCTGCCACACCATACGTCAATTGTGCCGGTTTACGTTACAGCTGTTGGTGAATGATGCTTCGTCGCTAAATAGAAATCCTCGCGATATCGACGATATCTGCAATTGGTAGACGGCCCATTTTACCACGGATAATGTATCACGAAGCAAATACCGTCAGCACTGGCGGAATGTTACGTGATACCATGTACTTATACGTTACAGCGCCATCCATCACAAAGCGAGAAAATTTGTCCAACTAAAACATTCATATTTCTTTATGTACTACACGAATATGTAATAAAAATGGGGGTTCCAATTTTTAAAAAAAGCAGTTGATATTCGTTTGACCTATGGCAGCGCCATCTAGCGGGCCAACCATAGGGTCATCTGGTTTCTCCCCTCTAGTTTGCCAAGTTTCGTTCTTTGTAGTTTTTTCGTTTGATGCTTATTTCGTGAGACATTTGTATCACCCAGTATATGGAAGAGTGTAAATGTTCTCCCGTTTCTGTCTTAGGCTAATTGCTGTTTTAAGGTTGTTCCAATGATACCTGCACGAGGAGCGGTTGTTGTCGGGGTCTTGTTTATAGGACTTATGTAAACGGTCTTGATTAATGTGAAAACTGATTACAATTGCAGAAGATTTTAATTCTGTGTTGTAAATCTTCACTTATAATAAAATATCAGTCTCTAAAATTAAGGGCCTACAGAGATCTATTAGCTGCAAAACTTGAACGTAAATTGCCCTTCCTCCTGTCCTATTTTCTAATGTGTACTTGTGATGTTTAAATACTTGCTACCTGACATCTAGTTACGAGAGTTTAATGTTTAGCGTTCGTGCTATTTTAGAGTCTAACTGATACAGTATTTTACGTAACCCTTAAGCTACTGTTCATGTTTTCATATCCTAACACGTATTAATACCAATATTACTCTCTCTCTCTCTCTCTCTCTCTCTCTCTCTCTCTCTCTCACACACACACACACACACACACACACACACACACACACACATAATATTATAACAGGGTCAAAAACACTCGAAGTCAGTGATGGATAAGATGGAGTCGTCAATCAAATACAATTTATTTGGTGTTTGAAGCTGATTTCATTACCTACTATTTTTAGTACAACTGGGTGATTGGTCAGAGTTTTTAATGGCTGAATTCCGAGCCCCATCTTTGCCACACTTTAGTTAAGTAACGATTTGCATAAGCTGATCTTCCTTGTGGCATTACATTTATGACTGTTACTGTTTTTGAGTTCCAGTGAATTGCTGACAACAGATTCCATACATGAACAAATCAAATTGTCACATTAATGTTTCACTGTTAAATGTGAGACTGCTAAACGTAGGATTTCTGTTGCAATAGAGGCACGATTGGCAATTGTCTACAGTACCCACAGATATTTTCACTATACCATCTCAGGGAATTTCAGGATGTAGTGCTGATTGCAGATTTCGTCTGAAGTCACCGGCAGTTCGTATTCTGCCAACACTTAAAATTTTAGAAAATAATTGTTGGGAAATATATGTGACAAGAGTCAGTCAAGATTATTCGATATTCCTGCTACTACTGCGATCAATGGTAGGATATATGGCAGATCCTTGAAAGTAACAGAATTAGAAGGAGATCGTATTAATGGAACGTGTTTGAACTACTTCAGTTTTGCTGACGCAGCTTTGTTGTTACCTCTAGCGCAGGGAACCTGAAACAGATATAATGCAAGAATTTCAATGAGAAAGTCTGAAAATTAATTACAGAAAGACTAATAGAGTGTGAGTTAGAATATTGAAACTCAAATTACAAATTCGAAATAAGTCTTAGAACCAGAATTTAAACTGGGGCAATTGATGATAGCGAATATATGAATGGGGACGTAAAACGAATAGTAACAATTGTCGAGTGTGAGTCTGGTAAAGTAGATAGTGTTTACAAACAAACCCTTTTATTTACTGAAACGGAGGGGTGTTAGTGTATATTAACAATTTCAGTAACATCAGTGAGACATGGATTTGGCGTACGACAAAAGTATAAAATTCTAAGTTCCTCACAGGTAAATTGTAGAGATGCATTGAAATCGGATGGAGCTGGAAACATATATAGGTTGGCGAAAGGGTGGTATATGGACCAAGGGAATTCTTTGGTTAGTTTCTCAGAGACAAGAAAATAGCCACTCTTATATGCAATGGAATTTGGAAAGCTGACGTTAGGTAACACTGGTGAAATACATGGACGTATAAAACTGAAGATCGTGGTATATGTATAATTCTGAAAGTTATTTGTATGCAGTAGCAGATGGCTATTGGCTAATTTGGCCAATAACGATACTAAATTGTTTCATTAAATATCAGTGAAACTTACCTTGATTTAAACGTGTTTTTTAAGAACACAAGGAAAAAAGAAACGATCCAATGGGGTTATCTCTAGGAAGACACGCTGTCCTCGGCTATTCCGCCATATGGTACACGGCTCTCAAGCTGATGCCACTTCGATGCAGCTCGTGACCATGAAGATGTGATAATATGTTTACAACACTATATACACCTAGACCCCGAGGGAACTATATGTTCGACCGAGTCCTGGACCTGAATCCGGGATGCCTATATCTCGAGGTGCGTAAGAGAAATTACAGCCTTTACATTTAAATAAATAAAATTTTCTTGGGCCGTTATCCTAGACTGGTGTTACGATAATTTGGAGCATGTTAACTGAGGTAGAATTTTTTATTTCATCACAGTTCTCCCTTTGATGTTTTAGAGCAATATTCTACTGATTGTTACAATGAATGACCTCGATATAAAACCACGACTTGAGGAGTTCCCAGGAGCACAAATATTTTCAGGAAGTTACGAGTGTTAGCACTCATGAGGAGAGCAACGAATATCCTGTGACCTGAACTTTTAACCTGTTCCATCATTTACTAACCCCTTTCCCCAACATGCAAGGAGAGGAAAGAACACTTGTCATTGTTTATTTTTTCCTAGAGTCTCTATGGGGACGTAAGTTGGTTGCAAATCGAAGAATAGCCCTTACAGTGTTCAGACATTTATTTCAGTTTTCTTCTTTTCCTTAGCATTCAGTGCTACTGCGTTTTTACACACAGGTAATAAATGAGGCAAGGAGGTTTAGCGAGTGTTTAACATAATTATACTTAGTTGCGTAAGTACGAGGGTTACGTACTCCACTAACGTGCTGCTTTCTCTGTATTCTACCTAGCAATTCAAACACGATATATCAGTAACTTTTCATATCGTACAAAAATAATTTAAGTCTCCGAAAAGAATTAAAATAAGAACGCTTTTGTTTGCTACATCTTGTTGACAGTTTTAATCTGTTATATGTACTGAGATTTCTATAAGTGCATTCTACTATTAAAATGTAGCGAAATTTAAGAATGCATACATCATGTTCATCCATACCAAAACAATTCTAGAATTATTCTTTTACAGCTAAAATGCAGACAAAAGCTTAATTTAACACTCTGATTTGAGGAGTAAATAAATAATGGACACTAAATTGATCAGGTTAGATACTCACTGCAGCAAGTAACTCTTTCATATGCAGCTAGAAACATTACCCAGTAGGGCATATACATAGAGATAACCAAATCATACTCCAGTACATATAGTTTAATACCCACAAAGAGAAGTCCCCATCGATGCTATCGACTCTTTGAAGCTATCTACATGGTGATATAGGTTGAGATACCAGGTATCACACAACGCAGCCATTCAGCATGGTGGTCCTTCATTTGAGGGTCACTGACGAAAAAACATTCGAAATTTCGTGTGACATTCAACAGCGTTATAAAGTTGTATTGCATTCTCTGGTGGCTTGGTGTGATAGAATGAAACTTCACACGCTACAGGTTGTGGGTTCGAATCTGGTCAGGTGCCATAGGTTTTTTTTATTTTATTTCTGAATCTTTATTGAAATTACTTTGATCGTCGTTATTTACTTAGTTAACTGATTTAAATATAATTTTTAATTATATTCCTTTGTCAAATGATTGTAATCACGATATCAACTTTTTATTTACTCTTTTTTTGCTGTCATTCTTTCTACTACTAAAATCTTCGTTTAGTTTAATTTTGTGTATTAATTTCAATTTAATTTCATTTATTTTACCACCCTGTTTTTTCGAGCACATTATCGCATCATTATATCTATTTCTTGTTTGGCATGATTTTTTTTGTTATCAACCTTTGTTTCATTAAAATTTTGACCTGTGTTATTATCTCCACAATGAATAAGTGTTTAGGTAATGTTTAAGATGTTCGTTTGTGATTACCTTGCAAAAAAGAAGAAAAAAGGAATATCTGTTAACACAAATATACATTTTTCACACTATTGCTTTAATATAAATATTTCAACTTTAGTTTTTGAACTGGTAGATCGGTGTTTTCAAATAATTATATATTATAGTAGATAAACTT
Organism: Schistocerca gregaria; assembly: GCF_023897955.1. Lineage (NCBI taxonomy): Eukaryota > Metazoa > Arthropoda > Insecta > Orthoptera > Acrididae > Schistocerca > Schistocerca gregaria. The sequence goes on along the minus strand of NC_064924.1, from coordinate 587,235,705 downwards.
ATTTCGTTTGATATTCACAAAACAGAATGATACAAAGGGGAAAAAACAAATGAAAAAGCTTATACTGTAGCGTGACAAAAAATATAAATAAACATTATATGTATATCAAGTAACTGAATAAAAACTCTGATCGAAGTAATTTCGATAAGAAGTACAGCCCTGATGACATTCGAACCCACAACCTAATGCGTGTAAAGCTGTCAGCCTATCCGTTACAGCACGCTACCAGACTGTGCAGCTTGCTATTGAGTGTCACACAAATTCCTGAAGTTTTTTTCGTAAATTACTGGCGAGGGCGCACCAAGGAGAATGGTTCCAATGTGTGATACCTGGTATTTTTACCTAAATCATAATATAGATAGTTTCAAAAAGTCGGTGGCATCACCGGGGACCTCCCTTTGTCAGTAAGGATGATATATATTTCTGCAGAACAAATACATAAACAGACTTTGAAGATTCTGGGGTATCACAAATGCATAAGAATTGATCGAAATGTTGTTAAAGTTACTGGCTAGAGTGGTTTAAGTGAGAGAAGTCACACTCTTCTCCACATTTCCCATGATGCCCACCACAATTTTCCTTCAATCGTATATGACGTTAACCCATATTAGAATGATTAAGATTTTAATCGAAAATTTGTATGGTGTATACGATTTGCTGTATTTTTGTTGTATGGCGAAGATTCTCTGCATACTTTGTGATATGTCTTAGCATAGTTCGTATGTCTATGTGGATCACAGCAATCATCTTAATAATGGCGATCAGGAAGTGGAAATTAGAGTAGTTTTTTTTCTTCACATGTATTATCATCATATTCATCGAATTCATCGGTATATATATTTGATGTCTATGAAACTTGCATATGTTCTTCCCTACTTTAAAAAGAATATATTGAACAGTTACACAACTACTCTGTCATAGTTTAAATTTGCAGATCTGTAAATGTTAGCTTAACGAACTCATATTCTAATTTCACAATTTCACTGGCATTAACCTCACATCGTGGGTTACATCGGCCGCTCTTCGTACAAAGTGAGCTGACAGTCATATATCGATTGCCAACGTAATTTCCGCAACCTCAAACATGCGAGCCGTAAGCCAATTGCCACGAGGCGGTCTCTTCTACCACTCCTGAAGGCATCGCACAGCCCCTCCCGCCCCCTAGATAGAGGCAGAACAACTGCGATAGCGATAACCTCCTGAAATCGACAGAGACCGTCTCAAAGTGCTCGCATTAAAAAGTGTTATAAGGATACAGTCTTTCATCGAAGATGTCGAGAGAAATAAACGAAATGTTCTAGGGTGGGATTAAAATTTTGAATGAAAGCATACCAATGATAATATTCGCAGATTACGTTGCTGCCTTCTGTGATAGTGAAGCAGTATTCGAAGGCGTGTTGAATGGAATGAATAATCTACTGAGTACCGAACATGAATCAAAAATAAACCAAAGAAAGGAGACGGTAATGATGAGTAGCTGAAATGGGATTAGCAATAAGCTTAAGATAGAAATTATCAGGTACCACGAAGAAGTAGGTAAAGTGAAAGAATTTTGTCACCTTTTGAGCGAAATAACTCATGAGAGAAGAAGCAAGGAGGACATAAATGCTGATTCTCACAGGCAATTGGACATTCTTTGGCAAGACCAGTCATCTAAGTACAAATATCAGCCTGAATTTAATGAATAAATTACTGCCAACATACGGTTGGAGAACAATACTGATTGGTGTGATCAGGGACCATGGGAATTCGAAAGTAAAATTCCATGTACTGACTTGCCAGAAAATCCTAGTAATCTCTGCTCTTACGTTAAATCAGTAAGTGGATCGAAACAGCATATCCAGACACTCTGGGATGTTAATGCCATTGAAGCAGAGAATGACACGGGTAAAGCTGAAATACTAAACACTTCTTTCCAAAGCTGTTTCACAGAGGAAGACCGCACTGCCTTGCACGAACGACAAAATGGCTGACATCGAAATAAGTGTCCAAGCAGAAGAAAAGCAATTGAACTCACTCAACAGAGGAAATTCTACTGGACCTGATGGGATACCCCCCTTCTAATAGCCGTGTACCGCAAGTCTCTAGAGGAACGGAAGGTTGCAAATAATAGGAAAAGAGCACAGGTAGTTACAGTTTTCAGGAAGGGTGGTCGAGCAGATGCGCAAAACTGTAGACCTCTAGAGGAACGGAAGGTTGCAAATAATAGGATAAGAGCACAGGTAGTTACAGTTTTCAGGAAGGGTCGTCGAGCAGATGCGCAAAACTATAGGCCTATACACTGATATTGATCTGTTGTAGAATTTTAGAACATGTGTTTTTCTCGCGCATCATGTCATTTCTGGAAACTCAGAATCTACTCTGTAGGAATCAACATGGATTCCGGAAACAGCGATCGTGTGTAACCCACTCGCTTTTTTTGTTAATGAGATCCAGAAAATGTTATATACATGCTCCCAGGTAGATGCCATTTTCCTTGACTTCCGGAAGGCTTTCGATACAGTTCCGCACTATCACCTGATAAACAAAGTAAGAGTCTACGAAATATCAGACCAGCTGTGTGGCTGAAGAGTTTTTATCATACAGAACACAGCATGTTGTTCTCAATGGAGAGACGTCTACAGACAAAGTATCCTCTGGCGTACTACAGGGGAGTGTTATGGGACCATTGCTTTTCACAATATATATAAATGACCTAGTAGATAGTGTCGGAAGTTTCATGCGGCTTTTCGCGGATGATGCTGTAGTATACAGAGAAGTTGCAGCATTAGAGACTTGCAGCGAAATGCAGAAAGATCTGCAGCGGATAGGCACTTGGTACAGGGAGTGACTACTGACGTTTAACATTAAAAAACCACTCCGTTTTCAGGCCACAAGTGACCCAACGGGACCATCTGACCGCCACGTCTTCCTCATTGGAGGATGAGGATAGGAGGTGCTTGTGGTCTGCACACCCCTCTCCCGGTCGATATGATGGTATTCTTGACCGAAGCCGCTACTATTAGGTTGAGTAGCTTCTCATCATATTGACTGCACTCAGAAATATGGCAACAGCGCAAGGCGGCCTGGATGGTCACCCATCCAAGTGCCGACCACACTCGACAGCGCTTAACCTCGTTGATTTCACGGGCACATGTGTATCCTCTGCGGCGAGGTCGTTGCCGACCCTTAACATGGACAAAAGTAATGTATTGCGAGTACATAGAAAGAAGGATCCTTTACTGTATAATAATATGATAGCGGAACAATCAATGGTGCCAGTTACTTCTGTAAAATATCTGTGAGTATGCGTGCAGAACGATTTGAAGTGGAATGATCATGTGAAACTAAATTGCTGGTTAGGCGGGTGCCATGTTGAGATTCATTAGGAGAGTCCTTAGAAAATATAGTCCATCAACAAAGGGGGTGGCTTACAAAACACTCGTTCGACCTATACCTGAGTATTGCTCATCAGCGTGGCATCCGTACCAGGTCGGGTTGACAGAGGAGATAGAGAGGATCCAAAGAAGAGCGAAGCGTTTCGTCTCAGGGTTATTTGGTAAGCGTGATAGCTTTACGGAGATGTTTAGTAAACTCAAGTAGCAGACTCTGCAAGAGAGGCACTCTCCATCGCGGTGTAGCTTGCTATTCAAGTTTTCTAGAGGGTTACTTTCTGCATGAGGTATAGAATATATTGCTGCCCCATGATTATATCTCCCGAGGAGATCACGAATGTATAATCAGAGAGATTCGAGCGAACGCGGAGGCTTTCCGGCAGTCGCTCTTCCCGCGAACCACACGCGACTGGAACAGGAAAGGGAGGTAATGACAGTGCCTTCCGCCACACATCGCTGGGTGGCTTGCGGAATATATATGTAGATATAGATGTAGATGAACCAGAAATGAAGAGAATCAAAGCACGTTAGACATTGTACTACAAAAGAATGTTAAAAATTAAGTAGAGTGGCAAGGTATGGAATGAGGATGTTCTTAGCACACTCGGCGAAGGAACGAACCTATGGAGAAAAGTGACACGAAGAAAGAATAGGATGATTAATTGTTTCACGGGCATCGCGTCGATAATGTTATGGAACCCTTACAATATCTCAACGAGTCTTGCTGGTCTTCTTCATTGTTTACTGATGTGATGCTGCAGTGGCCCGGCAAAATGTACGCTGGCTCCCCAGAATAGCTCAGACGCCAAGTGGTGGGGCTGCAACGCCATCGCAGAAAAATCAGAGCACGGCCATGTCCGAAGGCTCCTGCCCGAGGAACGGTCCGCGGTCTTCACACGCCCAACGAGGGAAAAGAGCGGCCGCAACTTGCGGCCCAACTCGCCCGGGGACACCGTGTTGCCACCCAGTTTAAGTGTGATGACTCGGATTCCCCATCTCTGTTGACACGGATTCGTTCGTCTGCGACCGACGTTGGCCTTAACAATACCAATGCTAGTTCCCATGCCTTTGTCAGCTGAAAACCTGTGTCTGCATGTACGAACACATAGAGAAGATAGCTAACCCCTGCTGATAAGCTCCCTGTATTTAGCCCTATGAACAAGAGATCGTAATACTCCACTACGTTGATACGGGTAATGGCAGCACATAGCTCGTAGATACAGGTTAGTTGGTTTACGAAACACACACGAGGATCAGTCATATTTGCTGTGGGCCAAGACATCTAAGAACGGGAGGTATCCATTTTTCTCCACTTCCCCGGTGAAGCAAATGCTCGAGGAGAGGGAATAAAGGTGTTCCAGAAATGCACGAACCGTTGCTTGGCCAAGTGGCCAAACTACAAAGGTGTCGTCCACACATTTCGAGAAATATTTGAGTTCAAGCACTCTGGACGGAAGTAATTTTTCCTTGAATTCTTCCACAAAAAAGGTTAGCAACTATAGGAGACAATGGACTACCCATACCAACACTGTCTGTTTGGTCAAAATATTGTTTAGTAAGTAAAAACTAAGTAGAGGTGAGCACGTATCTGAATAGATGTAAGATGCCCGCCTTCATTCTGAACTCAGATAAGTAGTAATGAATCCACCAGAGCTACTGGAGTAAACAAAGCGGCCAACCGATGCTCACTAACACTTCAACTGGTTCGAGACGGAGAGTCTTTAGCCGCCGTACAAAATCTTATAAGTCTGGAATCTGATGTTGTTATCTTCCTACAAATGGTCTCAAAAGAGAAACGAGATGATTTTTTTAGATGATAAGTTGGGGTTCTGATACTGTTGTCAATGGAGCGAAGAGGAAGCCCTTTCTTATGAATACTAGGCAACCCATAAAGTCGTGGGGAAACTGACGCTTGTACTCTTAAGCTCGTTGTAAGATGTTCATAAACTGCCTGAATTTGAAGAGGGCGGTGTCTTCCATTATACGACGTGAGTTGGAGCCATCTGGAGACAAAGATAAGCTGAATTCTGCACTAAACCCGTCATCTTGCCGAAGTAAGATGTTGGCGGCAAAAGAAACCTTGCGATTCCCTCGTTAACAGGTAAAATTTACTATTTCTGTGTCTTCTCTGAAGGAGACTACGCCCCCTCCAAAGACCAAGTCTGTCAAGGATTTAATCAGTGCAATTCAGCAAGTTGTCTCGAAAGTTTCCAGCGAGATTACTGTAGAAAGAAGTGGAGAGACACGCAGGTTTATAACTAGGTTGCCCGACCCAAATCGAACGTTGAAAATTACGAAAGAAAGGCGCTCCGTCTATAGGAGACTTAAGGAATCTTTAGAGAAAAGTGAAGCAGCTATATGATTATCAAGAGGTCAGATAGCAAGCTATTACCAAACGAAGAAAGGGATTGGAATGGTTGGAAGGAATAGAGCATGTCGTTAGACACTGCACCTGTCCAAAACTCTAGGATATTTTGTGAAGAAGAACAAAGGTGTCCATTCCTGGAAATGTCCGGAAGAAAGTTTCCAGTTCCAATCTCCATCCAATATCGAGTGCTAAAGGGAGGTTCAAATTTTATATGCGTGTGTGTACGAATCATCTAAAACTTGCACTGCAAATATTGGGGAAATTGAAAAGGCCACTGATGAGGGATTTTCGCAGAATTGGTTAGTTCACAGGGATTGGGATTCATGTCGTAAAAAAACACAGTTTGTGAAAATACGTAGAGAGTAAATTTTTTTTGTGAAAATATACACTTCCTTACAATTATGGAACAATGACTATTGATATTAATAAATAGAAAATGTGGTAAATTGGAAGATCAATGGTGTTTTTTTAGGATTCTAGTGAGATTCATTTACGAGGTATCGTATTCTGAAATGTTCCTATAGCGACACTTGTACAATAACTGTGGTAACATTTGCTAAAGAACAACGGAGGTACCCAGAGTTCTGTGGATTCTCACTAGTAACGAGACAGATGACCATCATAGTTTGTTTTTACAATGACTACCGACAGCGGCAATACATGCTTTCTGTCTGGTACGAAACGACTGCTGCACATGTGCTAGTATATCAGCAGTGATGTGCGAGCAGGCTGTAGTAGTTGTCTTTGCATGTCATCGGGTATAGTTGGTGTTTCCTTGCAGACATCGTATTTCAGTTTATCCCACAGAATAAAGTCTAGAGCCGTTAAACAAGGGGAATCGGGCGACCATCACTGAGGTCTTCTCTGTCCACTCCCACAGTTAGGAAATAATTCGTGAAGACATACTGTAGTACTTTGTGCACTATATGCTGGGCAACAGTCATATTGGTACGATAGGTTCCTCGTAGTTTCCTGAGGAACGCCTTCTAGCATCCGTGGAAGATGCTCTGTTATGAGGCTGTGATAATTGGGTGCGTTCAGTGTTCTATCTATGAAAATGGGACCCATGAGCTGATGGTTCACTGTCATACACTACACGTTTAACTCCAAGGACGCTGACGTTCCACCGGGTATAGCCAATGGGGATTGACATCAGACCAGTAGTGCATGTTTCAGCGGTTTACCTGGTCATGAATGCTAAATGTGGTTTCATAACAAAACAAGTTACATGATACACATGGAGTATCCAGCAGTAATGCCTACGTACAGAAGTTAACGTGATTCTCATTACGTTTTTCATACAGCTCTTGAGAGAGATGTGATACGAAACGAACATGTGACGATGGAGAATGTGTAGGACACTTGCCTGAATAATGCCACTTCCTCGAGCGGTTGTGCAGAAGCTAACTTCCGGATCAACTGCAACAGCAGCAAAACACAAATTTTCCTCTCTTCTGCCGTCGCTTGTTCCCTTGTGTTACGTTGTCTGGGTATTACACTACATATTTCACGTTTCTCGTTGAAAGGGGATTGATAAATAATTTGCAAGATGGTTGACGTATATTGGAATATCGAGAATGAACTGCATTCCTTCTACACTCTCGATACATCATGGACATGGTGGCTTTTCCTGCATTGTTAGTTCCCATCGTTCACTCACAACCTACTATTTGGATGTCGCAAATTAACTTACTAGCAAGGTGCAATGCCCTCAAGGGAAACACAAGCACACTGTAAGCTAACATAACAACATGGTATATGGCAACTATGCTGGTTGAATGGCACAAACGTCAGTGTGGAAGCTTTTCAAAATACGATATCTCGTAAAAGACTCGCACTAGAAACTAGTAACAAAATCCTTTGAAACCCTAATTTACCCTACTTTTAGTCTGTTACAGTCAATACGCATTGGCCTATTTAAAAAAGCGTGTATTTGCACTAACAGTAGACTTTATAAGTGCTATTACAATCAGTATGTTTATTAACAACACTTGCCCCTGAGTATCAATCCATTCTACGAAAACCGCAGACCAAAAGAACCTTTAATTACCACATTACTTCTGATGCAAGCTTTAGGTGATTTACCGTGTATATATTTATACCCTAACATAAAAACGCTTCAGTGTGTAAGTTGCTTTTTCTCTGCATCTAACAGTCATCCTGCTGACACGTCACATAATTTACTACGACATATTATCTGCACGGTGATAGTTGCACCACTAACAGGTCTTCACCTGTCACTACAGGCCAACACTATTACGTCCAGGCGTCCACACTTCACATCAGGCCTGCAGCGCACCGGATAATAAACATTAAAGGTTTGATCTAACAGTACACAATGGAAGATATTAACCAATCTAAAAGCATACCATTCCTAGTACCTATAACAATTATTGAGGCAAAGAACAATATTCTGGTGCACCCTCTCAGACAAAAAATTTTGATCGCCAGTTGGCCGCCGCAGAGGCTAGGTCCGACGAGTAATTCATTTACGATGGCCAATGAAGTCGATCGCTCCTCAGGATTTTAAGTTCGGCCATATTCACCATCTGGCAACTCTGTAGAATGCTGAAGTCTCTGGAGGAAATAAAAGACGAGATTAGTAGTAATTTTCTCATGGAATGACCTCCGTAGACTTAAAAGCATAAAGTGAAAAGGCGATGTCGCACCATTAAAGAAAATAACTCGCATTATCCAGACATATTGTAAAGGAAATACCAAGTGAGTTGGTCAGAATCGTTCGATGTCATCCTGAAAGTAACTCCGCAGTCACACCTTTTTTGTCTGATTTATTGAGTGGCTATTCAGCTTTTACTCAGAAGATGAATATCAAAGGTAAACACTAATACTTTATTGTGATGAACGTACGAGTACAATGTCTCCATTCCTCCAACTACTCTATTCAAAATTCCGTTAAAATGAGGCAAGTAAATTTGCTTATGGCTCATTAACAATATTACAGTAGTGATTGGCAAAGTGTGGCGAACTCGATAAGTCATCTGGTGATGTTTCATAGAAAAGCTTTGATTGATTTCGTTGGGGTTGTGTTCAGTTAAAATTGAGTCGGAGGAAATACATATGGCTTTAACCATACGTTTGTAATGGAATCTGTGTGGCTACAGCTACGCAAGTACATAGCTGTGAGATAACGTCGAAAATTGCAACGTCCTCTCATAGCTTTAGTAGAGGCCACGGCAGAATGTAGCTGTTATAATCATTCATTTTATGATTATTTAATGATGTTGCAACCCGTTTTAAGCGTATTGTGCTCATTATAAGGCGTTTTTGATAGAAAAATATTGAAATGTTTGTGAACTCCTAAGGGACAAAACCAATGAGGTCATCGATCCCTAGGCTTACACACTATTTAATCTAACTTAAACTAACTTATGATAAGAATAACACATACACCCACGCCCGAGGGAGAACCGTAACCTTCGTAGGGAGTGGCTGCGCAATCCGTGATATGGTGCCTCAAATCGAGCAGCCACTCCTCGCTGCGTTTCTGATTATTTAAGTTTGTTACGTAAATATAAATTCTCTCAGCCTAGAACGGTTTGTTCACTGTTACCCGACGAAGTGACTTCGGAAGTTTTTGTGGGTTAGCGATACCACTGATTGGCCAGAAATCGATTATTAGCGGTGCCTTCTGCTGGCGTGAATCTGTGTCTGGTTGTTTGTTGTGATTCAAATCACGGCCTGTGTTGGTTGCAGATAATGTTTCAGCAGTTGTTGTGGCACGATATAGTGTGAGATGCCTTGTATAGGTCAGTTGTTCACTTACACTTCTGGCATCTCGCAATTCATTTTCATACATGGTGAGCCGTGGCTGGCTCATGTTATGTATTGGATTAAACCTTGATTGCTATTCTGCATTTAGCCTCCTGTGGTTATCGCGATTATGCTGTTATCCTTTTTCCCCACGAGTGGCAGCAGCGGTGTGTATCGATAGTCGCACCTTGTACAATCTTTGCCCTGCCGCTTATAATTTCCGGCTGTGCTGTGTGCGAGCAGTTTGGCGGTTGGCGTGGAGCAGCAAGGAAATATCCGTGGCGTGTAGCTTTGCTGGGGCCGCTGGTGGCGTCTACGTTCGGTTGGATTGTGTGGTGATATTCCCATTGCTACGAGGTCCGTGGCTCACCAATTCTGGACACGGAAGTTGGGTTTAGACTTAGTCTACCAGCAAGTCACTACTGTTTACATTGTGTCGTTTGGATTTTGTTGTCGGCTGTTTGGATATTTCCGCGAGCAATAACGTGTGTTTTCAAGTTTTCAAATTTTAGCTACCCCCCCGGTGGGGTTTAACTTTACTTGGTTATTTAGAACTGAAGTCCACCAGTGGAATCTTCTGCCTTGTGGCTGTTAATGTTCCGGTAACCTACCCTGGCCATAGATGTAAATTCAGGCAGTGTATTTTCCTCATCATGTTGCTCTGTCCAGCATCGTGTGTAGTCTGAGAGCTCATTGTATAATTGCTACTGGGCGCCACTACTTTCTACGTTGTTCCATTGAACTCCGTTTTGTGCGCTGGCCAGATGGAGCAGATGTTATCTTGTCGGTGAGTCCGATGACTGTCTATCGGTTGGGTTGTTGCTAGATCGAGGATGGTTGAGCCGACTGCCCGTCTCACGTAAGTGAGCGTTAGTGTTCGAATTCCAGGCCAACCCTAGGGAACTTCTGAGCGCTGTTGGATGTAGTGCCTTTTCTTATTTGTTCTTGTTGTTTGTATTTGTATGGCTTCTACCTGGTTTTTTAAATTACGGTTGCTTCGCCCTTACGGTGTAAGATTGCTTAGGCCTTCAGCATAATTTAAAGAATTGTTTTAAGTGAAGCCTGTGGAATTTTTAAAAATTTAATTTTGTTGAGTCTTCAGTGATGGGTCTTTAGCCGATTTTGAATTAAAGTAGTTTTGCTCTTAAGGTGACAGTTTGGGCCTTCAGCTTAATTGAAGAACTGCTTTAAGGTATGGCTTTCAGCCTTTTAAAGATTTATTTTGGTTTCAGTTTTAAGTGATATGCCTTCAGCCGATATTTAAATTAAAATTGTTTTGCTCTTAAGGTGTCAGAATGTTTGGGCCTTCAGCCTCATTAAAGAACTGTTTTAAGATAAGGACTTCTGTCTTTTAACAATTTATTTTAGTTTTAGTCTTAAGTGATGGGCCTTCAGCCAATTCTAAAATTAAAGTTGTTTTTGTCTTAAGGTGTCAGATTGTTTGGGCCTTCAGCCTAATTAGAAAAACTATTTTAAGGTAAGGCCTTTGGCCTTTTAAAAATTTATTTAGTTTTGAGTCTTAAGACATGGCCTTCAGCCGATTTTTTTTTTAATTACAGTTGTTTTGCTCTTAAGGTTTGAGATTGTTTGGGCCTTCAGCTTAATTGAAAGAACTCATGTAAGATAAGGCCTTCTGCCTTTAAAATTTTTGATTTTGGTTTGAGTCTTAAGTTATTGGCCTTCATCGGATGTTAAATTTAAGTGGTCTGCCCTTGAGGCATGAGATTGTATGGCACATTCAGCTAGTTATTAAGTTCCAAAAATTAATGCAGTGCTTTTTTAAAAAAAAATCTTGGCTCTTGTAATGTTTGGTAAAGTATATAAAGATATATGTTCGAGTGCAAGTGACAGCCGCTTATTTTGGCCCCTTTCCACAATTTAAACTACTTGTCCTGCAGGTTTAGCAAGTCGTCTCAAATGGCACACTAGGGGAACGGTTTATGACATTACACAACTTTACTGATTTGGACGTAATTATTCCACACAGTCGCGGTCCTTAAACTTAGCCAGCGTGGCAACAATGAATCAACAAAGGAGGAGGTTTTCTGTGCAGTAAATTACAAGAGGCATTGTAAATTTACTCTTAAAGTGACCACCTTCTAGGCTAGGCGAAAACTTTAATTATGCAACGCTCTATTGTTTATTACACACGAATTGTTCTGGTATCCACACTTCCATTAAATATGTAGTGAACTACGGTAATTCAGCTCCAGTCTGAAAGTCTGTCGACTATTACTGAATTGCCAAACACTTTTATAAGGAACTGTTTGTCAGAGAATACTTGTCGTGGAACTTTAATGGCATCCTTTCGTTATTCATTGTCTTGTAATGTGACTAAAACAAGTACTGAAACATCTATTGATACAACAAACCAATGGACAGTGTATTTCATAACGATGGAAGCTGTACTGCAGTAAACTGTTCATTGAACTAATTTGCGATAAATAAAACATGTGTAACGACTGTCACTCCAGTTGCATGGTAATCGGATATTTGCTTAAGCAGTTCTCTGCACAATTAATGCATTTACCAGATGTAATTATTCTGCGGCAGCTTGGTAATAATCAGGTACGTGATTCGCGTATGGGACTGAGCCGACTGACGGGTCCTTGCCTTCAAATGTTAAGGGCTTTGCTCTTCATAGGAACGTGAGATGGTACATTTCCGAAGATGTTCGTAGTTACCCAGCAGTCCATATGTAGTGGAGGAGGAGGATGATGCAGGCAGAGCCTCATATTTAAGTATTCAGCGCTATATTAAATGCATCAACAAAAACGTCATTGAAAGCGTGACACCGAATCATTGTCCGGGGCGTCCATAGCATTCTGAACACACAGTGTCACTGTCATCTGTTAGGGTTGGTGAAAATATGATTGCTGCTGATGCTTTGCTAAGGAAGATGAAAGGGCCTTATAGAGGATAATTTGCATTTCCAATATGTGTCGATTCTTAAGTTTGATCTTAATAAATCCCGCACAGTTTCACACTAACGGGCCTTTTCGGTTATCAGATCTCTCCATCCTTTTACCGCCCCATACCATAACGAGTGAAATATTACAAGGTTCGTTCGCAAGAAAAACTCGATGACCACAAGTCCATAAACAATAATTTGCGAGAGGTTTTTATGTATGAAAGAAAAGAGACCCTTATGGTTTATAATGTTTCCAATTAGGACTGCGATTGGAATCTAGTATCTCATTATTCTTCACAACCCTAAATTCTTTATTTTCTCACTTCACACCGAAAAAATGCTGTGACACGAGAGAAGAAATGAGTTATATGCTTCTCAGAGACTATGTTTGCTTGTGTACTAAATTCGAGTGGAGAAAAGCTTTTCACTTCCTTTGTGAGTGTTGCATACATTGTAATGTAACCTCATCTTGCTTTGCATGTAAGTTCTCTTCCTATTGGGGTCAGAAGAATTTCGCCAAGCAATGAATACTATTCTGATGACTAATGACCTGGTACAGGTTGCATATGCTCCATCAGCTTTAGCTACAGAGCTACACTTAAGCTGTGTGAAGAATGTGCAGTTAGTGGCTTCGGCACACGGCCTTCAGTGCAAAGACGGTGTCTTCCTATTTGTATCTTAGCATGTGCTGGAGTGTCCGTCGGTCAGTCAACATAAACATTCAGAACGTGCTGTCTTCGCTGAATATCATACAGATATAACACGTTCCCACGAATATATTGTAATGTGCAGTACACGCTTTCGGTAAACAATTTTGTAGTCCACCATGGCAATAACACACTTCACTGTGATATTTGATGTCATTTGTATTCTGGCATTAATTTTACCTCCTAATGATATTTATCTGTGCAAACCAAACTGGTTTTCCTTCCCACTAAATACTCAGTCAACCTTTAATTTTTAATGAATATATTCGTGCATCATATATATCAGCAGTAAAAGGTCTTCTGTTTAAGTGAGATGAGTCATCGCACTAACCGAGGATGGGAGTTACTGCCAGTCTGACGCGTGAGGGAGATGTGACGTCCGAAAAGTGACGTCAAGACTCTGATGGAGAGAATATGTTGCCACTGGCCCGTACAGGGCCTAACAGTGGCAGTGGATAACCGTATGTGTCCAGTGATAGAGACGACCGACCAATGCTCGACAACATACGGGAGTCCGTTCCTCAACTGCCGGCACCTGGGAGAGATTTCTGATTGTCCTGGCAGTTCAATAACCGCGAGGAAGAGGTTAAAAGATAAAGGACTTCTATGCCAAATAGCTCCATAAGCAAAACTTGACTATGTCTCAGAAGGTCGACAGCATTCCTTTTACAGGAGAATACATTTCCCTTGACTGGAGCAATGTCATATTTCCTGACTAGAAAATCTTTTATTGCGTGAGCAGTGCCCCGTTTCTGATTTGATTTCGATAAATTGATTCTGCTTAGTATCATATAAGCAAGTGTTTTATGTAAAACATGGTTTACGTTACTGTAGTACAGAATACCCTTCATAATATCGGTTTTTCTCCTTTGTCGGTACACCTCTATGACGCTGCATTTTTTCAATAAATGTTATCGTTGAATTTGTAAGTGGTTTTATTAACATCGAACGGTTTCTACGTTACTACGTATGCAGTCCGTGAGGAGAGACGTTTGGTCCGAAGCATCTCGTGTAAAGAGAGAGAGTGGACGCTATTCTATTGCCGTTTGGGACTGTATCTCGGCTCGTTGAGAGGTCCCCCATGGCAGATTCAGGGCATTCTCAACGCAGAAGCCTACGTAAATATACTGGAAAATATAACAAAGCCAAGTGTTGAGATACTGTATCCTCAAACCGAATTTCATTTTCTGCAGGTATGTGTAGCAAATAACGTAATTGTGTTTTCATATTCATTTCTGATTAGGATTATTATTATTATTATTGTCGTATTTACTAACTAGGATCACGTAACAATGTCAATTGCTCTTCTTTTTTGTCGCGGTTTCGTATTATTTCAAGTACTCCCTCATTTTCTTCAGTTTTTTTCTTTTCCTTCTTCTTTCCATGTTGCTTGTCATTACTTACTACTACTGCCTTGAAGGCTTTTTCAATTCGATATTTTATTCTTTCCGATTACTCCGATTCTTTGATGTTGTCTCTATTAGTTCTTTACTACCGTCTTAACCCGTGAAATTGTTCAACTATTCTTCCAGACTTAAAGGAATATTTGTTTCGTTAGCTTGTTCGCATTCGTTCGGTAGGTATGTCCAACAAAGGTTAATCTTCGCTTACCCATTATGTCAATTATTTTCTTTTTATTTTTGTACATCTCATCGTTATTACGCATTTTCCAAGCATCTGTAATATGTATTGAACCCACTTTTTTCTAATAATACCTCTATTGCTTTACGATTGTGATTATTATTATTGATTTCGTCCGCAAATCTGATACGGCGTACTTGAGCACCACTAAAACAGATATTTAACGCTCGTGCAAGTATTAGCATTACATAAGCACAATGTATAGAATTTTTACAATGCTGGTGCTAGTCATACTCCACAATTTCCATTGTGCGGTTGCTGCCGATGAGATTTATTTACGCAGCACTGTCGCAAACCCAAAAGTTCAAATCGTCCAGAGGTGTCTGTATCTCACAAGGATACCATTAGACCTGTAAACCAGAAATTTTGACAAGTCCTAAATGTGTTGTAGAGGGATCAGTTCTGAATACGTGGCTAGCGTCTATTCATCAAGGTTCCGAAGAAATTGATTTTGAAGATTTTGGCGTACTAGCTTATTCCAGCTAGTGAGCGAAGGCAGTGGCTGTAGTTTACGGTTATCATGTGGACGGTAGAGGTTTTAATCTTGTCTGAGTTCTTTTCTCATCAGTTTCATTTGCACAGAATATCGTTAAATAGTATATGTCATGCAAAATTATATCAGAATAGTGACTTCTGCCGTACTTATTTCATTAATAAGAAACACCTTTTCTTCAAATGTGTATTCTATTTGTGGCACGCATTTACAATTCGAATGTTTGGATAACGTGCGCTTGATTCATGGGGCGTGCAGACTGATGAGACACTTTCAGGTCAAACCTTCCTAGAGGACAGAAAAGCAGGCACTTGCACTGTACAAATTATCCCTCGAACATGTGTTCTACTTTTATAAACAGTGATGTTTATTTCTGCAGGCAGGTTTAAAGTTTCACGAAAAAAAAAATCGCCGGCCAGAGTGGTCGTGTGGTTCTAGGCGCTGCAGTCTGGAGCCGGGCGACCGATACCGTCGCTGGTTGGAATCCTGCCTCGGGCGTGGGTGTGCGTGATGTCCTTAGGTTAGTTAGGTTTAATTAGTACTACGTTCTAGGCGATTGATGACCTGAGAAGTTAAGTCGCATAGTGCTCAGAGCCATTTGAACGATTTTGAACAAAAAAAATCGAAATGGAACCAACACCCTAAATACTAATAAGGAGATTGTTTCGATAGAGGATTCCACAAAAATAAATCCAATTTTGCACCAGTTTATCGTGCCTGCTTTCACAGCAATGATCAGATATGCGTGGTTCACATAGAAGTTGATCGCAGTAATAAAAATTTTATACGTTTCCCGTATCACTTCTAGAAATCCGTGTGCCTGGAAGGCAGTAGCTTTCATTAAATGTGCGTGGTGCTCTACGAAATTGTGCTTCAGTTGCCTCTGTGACAAATGCCATCAGTAGTTGTGTCGTAGTACAGCAAGCGATAGTGAATAAGAAGATTCTGTAATCCATTCCGCAAGAAACCGGATGTCACGTCTGAAAAAAGTTTGCCGTAATTATTGTTTTGTTAATGAAATTACTATTTCTAAAATGACTATTTTTGAATAATTTTGCATTAAATATACCATTTACTAATATTTTGTGTACGATTAAACTGGGAAAATAGTACACAGTCAGAATTCGAACCTGCACCGCCCGCATGATAACCTATAGTGGATGCGCTTCTCTCAGTTGGTAATCACAGAGATTAGATTACTGGCATAGATGGTGTGCAAAATACTTCAAATAGAAGCCGTTGTACGGAACGCCACTAACCATATACTCAGGACAGGTTCCTCCACAAGTTACCAAAGACTTACCCAAACCCGTGATTAAAGTGTCTGGTGGTCTCCTTGTCAGTTCGATACCACATCGAATTGGTCTGATTCAGCTAGTCTCTCTCAATCTGGATATCAGGCTGCGATTCTTATCAGATAATGGACACGGTAGATACGCTCGTAATCGGAATGTTTAACTTACAATAGATCCTTCAGCTATGACTGGTCTAGAACTGTTAGACACCATTAAAATAAAAGAACATTAATACAGTGTATAAATTACAAATATCTTCTTCAAATATAAATAGATTAAATAACTAGATATCTGTTTACTTACAGAGCCACAATCCCTTTCTTCAAAGCAGAACCATTCAGGAGTGGTTTCACCGTCAACACAGAATAAAACAAATGTGCTTCGTTTCAGGGTCACTGGATCTCAACCCTATTGATAACGTGGGGGCGGATGTATCTAGGTCATTGCCAGATAGGTTAGAAGTGCAAGCGACCTTTGGGAGAATTTAGAAAACTCTTGGTGGGAAGTAAACCACCACGAAACACTTTCAAGGCCATTATCTGATTCACTTCCAAGACGTCATCGAGAAATCCCATGCAATTACGCAGGATGGGCTGGAAGCTAGAAGCACACTCTCCCCTAAAAGCCATGCCGTCGCTGTTCTAATAATCTGCCAAGCGATGCCTTACAGTAGGTGTTCGTGATAAAAGTCTATTGTCAACCAAGCAACCTCACACAGTACGTACACTGCCAGGAAACTGAGAGATCTTTCCTAGTTGACAACTGAGGAATGAATTGGCACGTATGCTGTCGAACAAATATTGGACGTCTCTGTTACTGGACACAATGGTTGTGCGTGTGTGTCTGTGTGTATGTCTGTGTGTGATGTGTGTGTGTGTGTGTGTGTGTGTGTGTGTTTGTGTGTGTGTGTGTGATTAAAAGATGACCAACAGACCAATAATAAAAACTGCATTAAATACATTGTGCAATGTTTTAACGCATCGGAAAGTTACAAAATTAATATATACATAACCCCTATTCTGCACATTACGTTAATTAAATACGTCGGGAATGTATTACGTGTGTAACATATTTAGCTCTGGACAGAGTGACTGGCGACAGATGCAGTGATATACAATTCTCAAAGAGGTTATACTGGCTGACTAACTGACACTCTAGCACACGCTAAAATACAAACAGCAACACATTGTCTTGACGCTGAACGCTGTGTGCTGACATCACTATCTGCGCACTCTTTATGTAGCCGAGGCGAGACTCATTCCCCAGACCCAACGGAGCGTATGGATCCAGTATCATATCTTAGTCATCAGAATACTAACCAGTGGCTGACAACTCTCTTCTTTCCTTAATAGAAAGAGAACCTACTCGGAAAGTAAGATGAGGTTATTGGTAGCCCTGCGCCTGCCATACGGACGTTTGAGTCACAGCTCCCGTACAAGATAAGTAATTTTAGTAGTAATAAACTGTTCTAACACTTTAAAGTAATTTATTACGTTAATTATAGTGCTCCTCAAGCGTGTCATTAAAAGTTTTTGTCTTACTCGCATATTTTCACAGTAATCACGCAAAGTTCGTTTTGTTTACATATCGCGGTCTGGCCGAACTTTTGAGATTTCAAATTAAATTTCGTACCGCAATTTTAAGTGCATTTACTGATAATTTAGTGTGCTAAATACGTTTGCTGCCCCTTTATATCTGTAGAGTATCGTCATCTCTTAAATAATTTCCAGTAAGAAACTTCTGAACCATTGTTTACATTGTCGCGAGTAGGCCTAATTTCTTGTACACGTATTTTCATTGTTTTTCGGTAACTTAATTGTCTTTCAGTCACTAAAATCCATTTGTACCACGAGTGGAAAGTGCCTGACGTGCCGTAGAATCGTTAGCTCGGGGGTCTGTTGTGATGGATGTAGTAACTTCTGTCATTGGGGAGATTGTAGTGGCGTGGGAATTGGGAAAATGAGCGAGACTCATCAGTGGTTCTGTAGGCTATTCAGTAGAGATAGAAAGATTGTGGAACAGGAGGGTAAAATTGCTGCCCTTCAGGCTGAGTTAGATGAGGCTAGGCGAGCACTGTGCAGGTTAATGGGGGAGAAGGGTAAACAGGGGTGGGAAGTGGCAACAGGCATAAGGAACAGGTCAACAAATTCTTCTGACAGCTTTGTTATTAATGTACAAAATAGGTTTGACCTGTTGCCTCAGTCGGAAACTGATGAGCCTCTCACAGAAGTTGATGCAGACAGGGCTCAACAATCTTTCAGCAGCAAATTGAATAAGAAGGTAGGGAAGTGTGCAAAGAGAAAGAAAGTCTTGTTGCTAGGTAGTTCGCATGCTAGGGGTGTGGGCCAACTTCTGCAGGATGAATTAGGGTCAGAATACCAGGTCACACGTTTTTTGAAACCTAGTGCTGGACTGGGACAGGTTACAGAGGATTTAGGTTCACTATGTAGAGGCTTTACTAAGGAAGATACCGTGGTTATTGTGGGTGGGCCGGGCAACAGTATTGACAGATATCCGGGGTACAGCATAGAGTGTGACCTGGCAAATATCGCATCGGCATCGAGTCATAACAGTGTTGCGTTTGTGTCGGTTCTGGAGCGCCACGATCGGCCTCATTTGAGCTCTTCTGTCAGGAGAGTTAATTTGGAGTTGGAACGGCTACTTGGATCTGATGCAGGGTCACACATTGGTGTGGTTCCTGTTGATTCACTCTGTAGGTGGGACTATACTTGACATGGCCTACACCTCAACTAGAAGGGGAAGGGTAAACTGGCTGGGCTGATAGCAGGAAATTTAAAGGGGGGAGGAACTACATCTCATGGTAGTAACTCTTCTTTAGTGTAACATCAGTGTCGAGTGGGAAACTCAGCCAGGCAAGTACTAAAGGTGTTAAAAAAAGTTCAAGATACTCACAAAAGTAAAATGAAAAATGTCAGTACATTTCATCAAAATATTGGGGGATTGAAGTATAAAATTGATGAGCTTCTGCTTTGTTTAGAAGGTATAGAAACTGAGAATATAATAGATGTACTATGCCTGTCTGAGCATCACATTGTCACTGATATGTAAAAGGTTAGCATCAATGGGTACAAATTAGCTGCTCATGTAAGTAGAGATAATATGATGAGAGGAGGTGTTGCCATACATGTCAAAAGCTTCCACAGCGCAAAACATTTAGAAACTAAAAATTTTTGTGTAATGCAACATGTGGAAGCATGTGCCACTGAACTAAAACTAAATGATGGCACTTTCATAATGGTGACAGTGTATAGGTCTCCCTCTGGGAATTTCCAGCTATTTATAGAAAACTTGGACGCTTTGTTGTCAGACAGGGGGAAGCCAATTATCATTTGTGGTGATTTAAATGTCGATTCTCTGAAAGAGAGTAATAGGAAGAATGACCTTGTAGTATTACTCAGTTCTTTCCATTTGAGCTCCGTCATTGATTTTCCTACTCATATAACAAAGAACAGCAAGACATTGACAGATAACTTTTTTATAGACCAAGATAAGTTTAAGGCCATAAATGCTTATCCTGTTGAGAATGGTCTTTCAGATCATGGTGCACAGCTAGTTACTGTACATGACATAGCTCCATGCAGTATAACAAATCAGAATTTCAAAGCAGTGCGTTCAATTAACAATATAAATACTGCAAACTTTAGGGAAAGCCTAAAGGAGCTAGACTGGGATGAAGTGTATATGGAACCCGATGCAAACTTGAAATATAACTTATTTCACGATACATTTTTAAGGGTATTTGAAAATTGTTTTCCCAAGAAAATAGTGAAACATAATTCCAGGAAAACATAAAAAACCTTGGCTAACTAAAGGAATAAGAATATCTTGCCACCGTAAAAGAGAACTGTATCTAACAGCAAGAGGGAGTACTGACCCCTTAATTGTTCAATATTATAATAACTATTGTGCAGTACTAAGAAAAGTTATTAAAAAGTCCAGAAGCATGTGTATCATGTCTGAGATCAGTAACTCTGATAATAAAATTAAAGCAATTTGGAATATTATTGAAAGGGAAACAGGGCAACCAAGAGCACGGGAAGACTTTAGTGCCATATAACTGAATGCCAAGTGTACTAACAAACAATCTGAAATTGGAAATATTTTCAATAATCATTTTTTAAATGTTGTGGAGAAAATAGGATCTAGATCTTCACTAGAAGAGGCGAGGCTTCAAATAGAAGAGGCCATACCTGTGCAGTTGGAAACAACTATATTTCGACGAACCTCTCCCTCTGAAATCAGTAAAATAATAAACTCACTGAAAAGTAAAAGCTCTTACGGAATTGATGGCATTTTCAGCAAGATACTTAAAGCTTGTTCCCCACAGATAAGTAGGATTCTCAGCCATGTATGTAATAGCTCTTTGGAGCAGGGTGTTTTCCCCAACTGACTGAAATATGCCATTGTAAAACCATTGCATAAAATGGTGGATACGTCGGATGTCAAATATTATGGCCCAATCTCTCTTCTGACAGCTCTATCAAAAATTTTTGAGAAAGATATGTATTCAAGAGTAGCCTCCCATATTTGTAAAAATAAAGTACCAACAAAATGTCAGTTTGGTTTTCAGAAAGGCTTTTCAACAGAAAATGCTATATACGCTTTCACTGATCAAATATTAAATGCTCTGAATAACCGGACATCATCCATTGGTATTTTTTGTGATCTCTCAAAGGCCTTTGACTGTGTAAATCATGGAATTCTTTTAGATAAGCTAAATCATTATGGTTTGAGGGGAAGAATGCAGTTAGTTGAAATAAGTGATTCATGTAAAGTTAATACAACAGCTGATTCCTCAAACTGGGGGGCTATCAAGTACGGGGTCCCACAGGGTTCTGTCTTAGGTCCTTAACTGTTCTTGATATACATTAGTGACTTACCAATCCATATTGATGAAGATGCAAAGTTAGTTCTTTTTGCTGATGATACAAGTATAGTAATAACATCCAAAAACTAAGAACTAAGTGATGTAATTGTAAATGATGTTTTTCACAAAATTATTAAGTGGTTCTCAGCAAACGGACTCTCTTTAAATTATGATAAAACACAGTATATACAGTTCTCTACAGTAAATGGCAAAACTCCAGTAATAAATATAGACTTTGAACAGAAGTCTGTAGCTAAGATTGAATTTTCAAAATTTTGAGGTGTGTCCCTTGATGAGAGGTTAAACTGGAAGCAACACATTGATGGTCTGCTGAAACGTCTGAGTTCGGCTACATATGCTATTAGGGTTATTGCAAATTTTGATGATAAGAATCTCAGTAAATTAGCTTACTATGCCTACTTTCATTCACTGCTTTCTTATGGTATCATATTCTGGGGTAATTCATCGCTGAGTAGAAAAACGTGTAATCAGAATTATTGCTGGAGCCCACTCATGGTCATCCAGCAGACATCTATTTAAGGATCTAGGGATCCTCACAGTAACCTCAAAGTATATATATTCACTTATGAAATTTGTTGTTAATAATCCAGCCCAGTTCAAAAGTAATAGCAGTGTGCATAGCTATAATACCAGGAGAAAGGATGATCTTCACTATGCAGGGTTAAATATGACTTTGGCACAGAAAGGGGTAAATTATGCTGCCACAAAAGTCTTTGCTCACCTACCACACAGCATCAAAAGCCTGACAGTCAACCATCATTTAAAAATGAATTCAAAGAATTTCTAGATGACTACTCCTTCTAGTCACTGGCGGAATTTTTAGATATAAATTAAGGGAGGGAAAAAAGCTAACTTAAGCATTAGTGTCATGCAATATTTTGTGTAATGTAATATCTTGTACAGACATCTATCATTAACCTGACACTTTCCACATCATTAATAAGTGTCGTTTTCATGATATATGGAATAAGTATTAATCTAATCTAATCTCTAATCTTGAAAAGTACTTAACACCCACAAAAGGAATTAAAGGGCTTTTCTGCACTAGATAGTTGCACACAGGTAAATAGCTTTTCTGGAAAGCATTTCCTTCCCCACATCGACTCATTTGATTCAGTATGAAGTGAGAACATAAAAATTGTAGGAATGTTTAGCATAACAAGATAGCAGATTGCAGTCCCGATCTGAAACATCATAAAACCCAAGAGCCTCTTTTCTTTCATGTATAACTTCTGCTCACAAATTCATATTTACGGATTTGCGGAACATTGTATTACTTTATTTATTATGTAAGGGGACATTTAAGGATGGAAAGTACTGTCGCTTTCCCCCTCCCCCCTGCCTCATACTGCAACGAACATCTCTATACATGTGTGCATACAGCACTGACTCTCGGTTGTCGCAACCCTTTACGGAATTCACCCATGAGGAAATACAACTGTCAGTTTATTCAGACAGAATTCCGTAATTCAACAGGACATGGATTAAAAATCTAATAAACTTTGGTTTCCGAGTCATGTTTATAACATAACGGAGTGTTCTCAAAGCAGCCGAGTGTTCCAGCAATTACACTTGAAAATTCCTGTACGAATAATTTGATAGATGTAAGGGCTGTTAATGTGAAACAGTGAGGAATTTATCAAGATCAAATCAAAGAATCCCATACTGCATGTGTAAATTCTCGTATATAAGGCGCTTTTCACCAGCAGCAGTAATATAAAAATGAAGCGGCGTCACGCTTTCCACCGGCTTTGCAGGACGTTTGTGTTGGTGCACTTAATCTAGCACTGATTGCTTCACTAAGGATAACATGGTGATGTCTTCCCTTCTTATGACATGTAAATCTTATGACGCTCTTCCTATAACATTCTGCTCCATGAGCTATGCAATGCTACGTAACTATGAAAAACATTCCTACTAAACCACCTCACGCTTCAACCAAGGACAAACAGAAAATGGAACAAAAACTCTTAACATTTGAACGGAATCACCCATCAATCTGCTCAATCAAATATGCCAGGGTAGTTCAGGAACTAAGTTCCGTTTCGTAACAAAAATATATAGAGTACAGGTAAGGAAAGAAGCTTATTTCACAAAAATGTGCAACAGTTACACTACCTTTGAAAACTGCTCCCGTAGTTTTCCAGGAATTTCTGGGTGCACAGTGAGCGCGTAAAGATGCCTAGAAAAGCGTGTAATTCGCCAAGTATGAGGGCCAGATGTGAGATTTCGCCTGATGCCGTGCAGCCCACATACCGTAATCTCATGTTGATCTGTCTTGAGGGCAATTCTGAGCCGCACTCAGTAGATTCAATGAAGATGCCCCTGCAGCATTTTCGATGTTCCTTGCTCCTGCAGCGTTTTCACCCTCAACTCTGCTCACATGAACCGCTGGCTTTGAAGGCAACATTTAGGTTCAGTCAGTGATCTATAGACCAGCGTACAGTACTGGCGGAAAGAACTGGAGCATGTCTTGTATGACGAGAGCATTGGAAAGTTGGCTCACGGCAAAGACAAATGTTGTAGTCCTAGCGGCGACTATATACAGAAGTAGCTGGAAGGTGAAGCTATCTGTTGCCGGTTAGAGTGGCCGTGCGGTTCTAGGCGCTACAGTCTGGAACTGAGTGACCGCTACGGTAGCAGGTTCGAATCCTGCCTCGGGCATGGATGTGTGTGATGTCCTTAGGTTAGTTAGTTTCAATTACTTCTAAGTTCTAGGCGACTGATGACCCCAGCAGTTAAGTCGCATAGTGCTCAGAGCCATTTTTGAAGCTATCTGTTGCAACTAAAACACCTTTAAGTTTCACAGTGGTTTCCACTTCACGACCGTAGGGAACTTATTTTCCAAAAAGCCCACATAAGAAACAACTACCACATGAGTATCAGGAAGACAAAGAATTAATTTATTTACCATGAAAATTAATTCCGAACGAAGATATATTAATTTTGCAGATAACTGCTTAGGCAAATCACTGTCTGCTATGCAACTGAGGTGACAATCGTTACTCATGTCCTATATGTTACAGATACTTAGGTAATCAGTTTACTCCAGTATTACTTCCACTGCCATAAAATACACTGCCCTTTAGTTTTTGAATCAGTAGATGTTTTATTATGAGTCACAAGTATTTGAAATTTTTTCGTCGCATCACAAGGCAAAGAGTAACGGAAGTATGCCGTTCAAGTCCCATTACATGTATTGTATGATATATATATATATATATATATATATATATATATATATATATATATATATATATATATATATATATTAAAAACAAAGATTCCAAGACTTACCAAGCGTGAAAGCGCCGGTGGATAGGCACAATAAAAAAAACACACACACAAAATTTCAAGCTTTCGCAACCGGCGGTTGCTTCGTCATGAAAGAGGGAAGGAGAAGGAAAGATGAAAGGATGTGGGTCATTCCAATCCCGGGAGCGGAAAGACTTACCTTAGGGGGAAAAAAGGATAGGTATACACTCGCACACACACACACACACACACACACACTAATCCATCCATCTCCATATCCATGTATATGTATGGATGGAGACGTGTGTGTGTGTGTGTGTGTGTGTGTGTGTGTGTGTGTGTGTGTGTGTATGTGCGAGTATATATCTATCTATTTTTCCCCCTAAGGTAAGTCTTTCCGCTCCTGGGATTGGAATGAATCCTTACCCTGTCCCTTAAAACCCACATCCTTTCATCTTTTCTTCTCCTTCCCTTTTTCGTGACGAAGCAACCGCCGGTTGCGAAAGCTCGAAATTTTGTGTGTGTGTTTATTTATTGTGCCTATATATATATATATATATATATATATATATATATATATATATATATGGTTTTTCAAAAATGACCGGTATATTTGAAACGGCAATAAAAACTAAACGAGCAGCGATAGAAATACACCGTTTGATGCAATATGATTGAGACCATAGTACATTTTCAGGCGGACAAACTTTCGAAATTACAGTAGTTACAATTTTCAACAACAGATGGCACTGCAAGTGATGTGAAAGATATAGAGCACAACGCAGTCTGTGGATGCGCCATTCTGTACGTCATCTTTCTGCTGTAAGCGTGTGCTGTTCACAACGTGCAAGTGTGCTGTGGACAACATGGTTTATTCCTTTGAACAGAGGATTTTTCTGGTGTTGTAATTCCACCGCCTAGAACACAGTGTTGTTGCAACAAGACGAAGTCTCCAACGGAGGTTCAATGTAACCAAAGGACCGAAAAGCGATACAATAAAGGATCTGTTTGAAAAATTTCAACGGACTGGGAACGTGACAGATGAACGTGCTGGAAAGGTAGGGCGACCACGTACGGCAACCACAGAGGGCAACGCGCAGCTAGTGCAGCAGGTGATCCAACAGCGGCCTCGGGTTTCCGTTCGCCGTGTTGCAGCTGCGGTCCAAATGACGCCAACGTCCATGTATCATCTCATGCGCCAGAGTTTACACCTCTACCCATACAAAATTCAAACATTGCAACCCCTCAACGCCGCTACCATTGCTGCACTAGAGACATTCGCTAACGATATAGTGCACAGGATTGATGACGGCGATATGCATGTGGGCAGCATTTGGTTTACTCACGAAGCTTATTTTTACCTGGACGGCTTCGTTAATAAACAGAACTGGCGCATATGAGGAACCGAAAAGCCCCATGTTGCAGTCCCAACGTCCCTGCATCCTCAAAAAGTACTGGTCTGGGCCGCCATTTCTTCCAAAGGAATCATTGGCCCATTTTTCAGATCCGAAACGATTACTGCATCACGCTATCTGGACATTCTTCGTGAATTTGTGGCCATACAAACTGCCTTAGACGACACTGCGAACACCTCGTGGTTTATGCAAGATGGTGCCCGGCCACACCGCACGGCCGACGTCTTTAATTTCCTGAATGAATATTTCGATGATCGTGTGATTGCTTTGGGCTATCCGAAACATAC
Organism: Schistocerca gregaria; assembly: GCF_023897955.1. Lineage (NCBI taxonomy): Eukaryota > Metazoa > Arthropoda > Insecta > Orthoptera > Acrididae > Schistocerca > Schistocerca gregaria. The sequence continues at coordinate 587,209,279 of NC_064924.1, read as the reverse complement.
AGGAGGCGGTGTGGATTGGCCTCCCTATTCGCCATACATGAAGCCCTGTGACTTCTTTCTGTGGTGACACTTGAAAGACCAGGTGTACCGCCAGAATGCAGAAACAATTGAACAGCTGAAGCAGCACATCTCATCTGCATGTGAAGCCATTCCGCCAGACACGTTGTCAAAGGTTTCGGGTAATTTCATTGAGAGACTACGCCATACTATTGCTACGCATGGTGGATATGTGGAAAATATCGTACTGTACAGTTTCCCAGACCGCAGCGCCATCTGTTGTTGACAATTGTAACTAATGTAATTTCGAAAGTTTGTCTGCCTGAAAATGTACTGTTGTCCCAGGCATATTGCAACAAACGGTGTATTTCTTTCGCTGCTCGTTTAGTTTGTATTGCCGTTTCAAATATACCGGTCATATATATATATATATATATATATATATATATATATATATATATATATTTCTGTGATAGTCAACACACTTTCAGGACTCGAGCTGAATTATCATACTTCACTTGATATATGTCTGGAATGTTTATGCTTGAGCAGTTTGTGCATGGAAGCAATAGAGAAATGGGAAATTAACGTTTCCACATAGCCTGCAAGGTGGTAATTTTACGAGTGAATTACGAAGTGTATCACAATTTACTGTATAGGAAACCTTTTTTTCTTAATTCAGTGTTGCTATGCTGACTAAGTTTAAGTAACGCGACTGTCTGGAATAATTTCGTCTAAATCAGTGTCAGATTAAACGTCTACAACGAAATTAACCAAAGTAGTTCTATGAAACCTTTCAGTTCATAATCGCCAGATCACTGACGGAGTTCGCGACGCTTTTCCAGTTACTATTGTAATGTTGTTGCTTTAATTTGTTATGTGAAAGCGGTGCTGATAGACAATAGAGTGGTTTAAAAGCTGTGAGCTATCTAAGGAAGTTAACGTTGCATTACTGAGCAACTGTTTCACCAGGTGTCCAGTCTAGCTTACAAAATTTCCAACGAGACTAACATTAATTATAATCTTTTAATAGTCATACGAAAACCGGTGATACATATATAAAAAAGAATTTAAATAAAAAGAAATAAATCAGTTTATATTTAGAAATTTATCTTAATATTGATCATTGAAATTTCAGCATATTAAACTTGAGTCATAACAAAGCTGGTGCCTTATTTAGGATTGTGAAAATGTGAGTTTGAAATCTTACGGAACACATCAAATAGGGAGCCAAGATTGGGGGACTGCATACAACACTACATTCATAAAATTACACACGAAGAACATTGAAACATATGCAAGAGGAAAGTAACCACAACCAACCGATTCAATTTTCACCCAAAGAAGTAACGTTTGTAGCGCAATCCTGTCCGTCATGTAATTACCACACACTGGTATACTAAATTCATACTGACTCTCTATGAAATCTTCCCGAAAAGAATATCTTTGATCATTACACCACATGCTTCACGTGGTCAACTTGGTTTACACAAAGAGTGTAACTCCACAATAATTTTGATAATTAAAATAAATTTGATCGAAAAGCAATATACCAAAAAAACCTCGAACTGGTTACTATCGCCTTACTATTAACCTGATGGGTCAAACATTTGTATAAGCACGTGGTACTGGTCTCACAAAGTACACCCCACGTGGGTTGAACATAAAGAAAAGTTGCTATATTGAAAAATATTGTTAAGGCCAGACGTTATAATGTCACGCACATTCTCATTTAAGATTGATGATCTTAGAGTTACTGATCAACACGTGGTTCCACTTTACTCACAAAGTAGTGACAAAGCAACTACTGTAAAATAATCTGAAGTTCATACTCGAAATACACTGCGTTGCAATTTAAGATAACATTAGATATTTTAGAGCTAAACCTGAAATAAAGTTGATTAAATTTTCAGTTAGGTTGAACTTAAGAAATCCATTGTCCTACAGACTTAGCAGACACGCGCTTAGCCGGAGATCTTACCACTTCAGACGCTCGCCACGGACAGACTGACCTGCGCTCCTACCGAGCGTGCTTCCCGATACAAAACGGAAGTGAAGTGACCAGAGGGGCAGCTTCCTGTACCAACATGACAAGGGACGGACCGAACCATACTAAGGATAGAAACCTCTTTGCTTTTAGAAAACATAGCTACCTGTTCCGACGTTGGTCCTACTGTTCTCTAGCAGACAGGCTTGTCTGCTACCCTCAAGCATGCAACTAGAAATACATTTGCTCATTCATCCTCGCACACAGAAGGGAAGGGGGATGACAGTATCTTATCATATACAGTACATAAAAGAAAGCGGATGTAAGTTCCGTATGAGACTGTGTGACATGAATTGCATATAAACTGTGTTTTAAAGTGTAGTAGTGTGGCAGATCGTTCTTGTTTATGTGTAAAAGTAACACGTTCCACTACTTAGTCTCCTCGCAGATAGTCAGAAACGCCACAGTAAATTTAGAAGAGGAATTTATGACGTAAATGACAATAGATTTAAGAAATTAACATGAAAGAAATCCAACAGAGACCTTTCACTATTATAGCATTGTTTATCAGTCATAAGCACTTTTATTTCATTCATTTTCACTGCATTTTGCATAGAGGAGCTGGAAGAATGGAGACACTGGTTATTGACCGTAACAGTGTTTACATTGGATATTAATCTTCAGAGTAACAGCAGAATAACAACTCAAGAAATCTGTCAAAAAGAAGCCGATAAGGTAGGTACAAAACATCATCCCGTGACATATATTACGGACCATCCCCTTTATCCCCTTTATAATTGTGGTTAGGTGGGAGGGAATCGGTATGAATTAACGTGTGGTAGACTGTAACAATTGCTTGCAGAGTTGAGTGGCAGTTGATTGTAAAAGAAGAGAAAAGGAAAAGGAAAGAAAATGACACAGCCAAAAAGACGCGATGATATGGCATTTCGCTGCGACAAGCTGATATATTATAGGTCTGTGCTACATATTGTGTTCCAGGACGTGGATGCTATTTACCAAATGCTAAGGAACTGTTTCACTAGCAGGAAATACCTTTGAGCTACAATCCGGTGTAGTGGTGGTGTAGCATCATGAATCAGCAACGTGTAGTTAGTCTGTCAAGTACTAAAACTGACTGTGCCGTCATATTACACCATGATAATCCACATCCGAGTATTGTGGCAGTATAGAGGCGTCGTATATAGATGTTACTATCAGGAACTCAGTTCACAACACAGACCGTGGAGCACTGCATAGGATATTAGTACAATGCTCAGCATCGTTAACGTATTGTCATCGCGGTATCTCTCTATCTTAAGCATAATGTATGCTCAAAAGTTCTTCAACGTGGATGCTCTTCGCTTGTACCATAATTTTGTACTGTAATCATTACGATTAGATACTTGTCTTTCTTTCAGTATTGACAGTCTTGCTTAAGGATGATTTAGTCCAGACATCACTGTCTGAACTTTCGTTTCTTGTTCCTTGTCTTGTTGACGACTGGTACCCTTTTCACGTTATGAGCAACTCAAATCGAACTAATACTGCGCATAATCGCTGGTGTAAGTTTTTACGCAGTTTCTTGAGCCCACTATCAAGCTAATTATTTGTTTGGAAGGTATTCTTATTCGTCGTTTATGATGTCGTTTGATGTTGACGTTTTGCAATGGAAAATTGAGCTGTTCTTTCATTTATGTTCTTCAGTTCTGGAGACGGTGCCAATGAAAGAATTTTTAAGAAAGACACTTTCAAATCATATAATGATTAAAAGACGTATTACTTTGTCGTATTGTTCTCAGTATAACAACTCGATTCTATCCAGATTTGTGGATAACGTTTGGCAAGTTAGCTTTTCAGTTGTCAGTGCGCTTACATTAATAATTGAGAAGGTTAACTGATTTATGACGTTTGATCTGAAGTCCGAGCATCTGAGTATTATTAGTAACTACGCTGTAGTTCACAAACGCAACTAAAATGGATTGATTTACACTTTTGATATTCAGGCTCTCATTCCCCATGTCTTTGAGACGCAAGAGTTGCTCGCTTACACATCAGAATGCACATAGGCCTATGAAACAAATTCTTGCTGCTCGTAGTATTACTAAAACTTTCAAACAATGTAGACTATGCCGATTTAGCTGCAAGATGACATATAAATATGCTTATAAACTCACTTCATATTTCCTCGTCACTTTTATTGAATAATCGGAGTTATTTTCTTTAATAGTGTGACATCGCCGTATCACTCTATCCTTTTGAGTCCAGGGTGGTCATTCCACGTGGTAAATGCTATTAATCTCGTCTTCTACGTTTGCAGTTTATCAATTTTATCCACCATTGCCACGATAGGGAAAAAATAACCACAGTGGCGCTTCGGTGTCACTGTGGTAACATAGTTGCCTCCCAAACCAAGGCTGCTTAGGGTCACGTTTCCAGTCTCACTAAAGGCCACATATTTTAGCCGTTCGGTGGCAGAGCTACAGAAAGGAAGATCAACAATCAGTAAATAAGTTCTAACTGTTCAAGTCAAGTTTTAATTCAGTTTCAGTTTTATGTAGGCCTGCAAATAAATACAGACTGTTGCGATGTTCAGAATCGTCCAAAATGAGTAATATACTATTAATTCGTACTGTTACAGCCACTCTCGTGTTACAGTACTTTCTGTTTTATTAAAATAGGCTTTCGTCATATTATTACCACGGTAAGCTGAATTGCAGTGCTTTGCTGTTGGCAATAAACACAAGCTGTGATAGACAGGACTCTCAGGGGGGTTTCAGTGCACAACATCCTTATTTAGCCACCAGTGGCAGAATATTATGGTCATAGCTGGCCGCGGACTTCGAGCGGTTCTAGGCGCTTCAGTCCGGAACTACGCGACTGCTACGGTCGCAGGTTCGCATCCTGCCTCGGCCATGGATGTGTCGGGTGTCTTTAGGTTAGTTAGTTTGAGTAGTTCTAAGTTCTGGGGCACTGACGATCTCAGATGTTAAGTCCCATATTGCTCAGAGCCATTTGAACCATTTTGAACCATATTATGTTCACACTAGCCTTCGCTCGCGAAAATTTGTTTACTTACGTCTCAACCATCGATTCCCTCTTAAGAACTTAATTTAAACGCATCGAAGCCAGACACGTATAGCAGTACTGTATCGGAATTCTCGGCGATGACGTTGAAGCTAACATGAAGTAATAGTCACGCTTTCGTGTTTGCTGCCTTCAGTTAGAGCCTGTTGTACTCCTACATCCGACATTTGCACCTTTTTACTCACTGCCTATGGAGTACATCGGTTAAATGCTCGCAGTTCATCACATATGTTTGTTACCGAGAGTTCCTGAGTGTAGAAAATCAGCCATGACAGAACGAACGACATATCATCACACATCAAAAGCCCTTATGAAGTGTTTTGTCCAAAAGCATGCGCTCCACACATAGTGCAAGTGTTCCGAGCTGCCTTGGTGCCTTCACACATCAGTTAGATCCAAAGCAAACAATTTGTTTCAAATGTTAGACTGTTTTCCACTTGCGACTCCATTTTATAACTCCAGAAAAATGTCCATGAGTTTCAAGTACGCAAAATCCAATTTGTAACTTCAAGATAAAGTACCCTAAATTAAGAAATGACAACTGCTAAACAAAATCGTTCCGCCATATTCACCTCGTCGTAAGATGCCTGTCAAAGTTGGAGAGTGGTGAGCGGCCGGTAGCCGACTATCGGTGGCCGCTGTAGGGCGAGGAAACTCCCAAGCATAAACTTGATGTTGACACACGTAGGGCGGAATTACTGCGGATGGATGGTTCAGATGGCTCTGAGCACTATGGGACCCAACTTCAGACTGATTGCTTTCGCCGCCATCCGAAATTCAATTTAAAAAAATAATAATAAAAGAAGGGAAAACAGTAAATTCAATCTATCGACTTCATTGCGAGACGTTTACCACTTTTATCTCTCTCTCTCTCTCTCTCTCTTTCTGTCATTCGCGGCCAAACGCTCTAGCGACTCTTTTTGTTGTGTAGAAATACAAGCCCCTTCTAGTATTGAAACATGTGACCTTCTTAACGGCAGTTTTTTAACCGATACGCAGATTTAAAAAAAAAAAAAAGAGAAAAGAGAGAAATGGAAAGGGCTCCATCTCGCGAGGTATTAGCTACATTGCACAACTTTTACCAGTTTATTTTATTTTATTACAGAAATGAACAGATAATCGGTCTCAGGCAGGGTGGAGACAAGGCGGGTAGGGGTCGAAACCCGAGGCCCGGCCACGGTGTGATTCTCCCACCTGCCACTGTTCGGGTCCCACACACTATGGACGTGAAATAAAAACACCATACTAATACCATGCGCGCGCTCACGGGCATGGTACTAGGGTAGATTATTTTTTAATTCACGTTTAATATTTTTTAGTTTTCTTAATTTTTTCATTTATTTTTGTTTTTATTTGTTTTACGGATAGAAAACATGTTAGGCAAAAATCCCATAATTCCGGGATTTACAATAAAAGAAATTTTTCCTCTGAGAAAAACGTAATAACAAAGGCGGCAGAAGAAATGACAACGTGTTGAAAATCTTGCAATAGTAGTAGGGTCCATTTCCGTTCATTAATGAGGGCCCTAGAGAGAGAACAAAAGGAATCCATTATGTCGTTTCGCAAGGATATGTTATCGACATGACGTGGTAATACATAACATCATCCGTGTACGCTTGTATCGACAAGGTTTCTCCAAAGATTTTCCAGCCACGTAATTGACCAGCAACACGGCAAAGCGGAGGCTGTAAGAACAAGAAAAAAGTGACATGGAGGGGCTCTCCTGCGTTAAGCCCTGTCAGGGAAGTAAGGCGTCTGTTTCTACTACACATGCGGTAATACCAGTAAAAAGACTGAATGGAACCTGACACGCAGAAAGATTGAGACTGGTCAATTTGAGCACCTGCATCAAGAAACCGTGCGCGACTCGGTCAAATGCCTTAATAAAATCAACAAAAACTGAGGCTCCAGACACAAAAGTCGCGGCAGCGATCGAGACAACGCCGCGGCATTCGACTACAGAAGTCAGAATCGCGCGCGAAGGCAGATAGTTTTGGTGGACAGTAAGTACTGTCTCTAGCACCATCGACAAACGGCTATTAACTGCCCAAGCGACAATTTTGTGATCGAAAATAAGCAGTGTGATCGGGCGGTATTGATCAATGTCTGGACTTCCAACTGTATTTAGAATTATAACGATTTTACCAACCTTGAACGGGTTGGTAATCGAAGCACCCTGGATCACCTCATTTACCAGTGACGTAATGGTATCGTCTGTAAGAGGCCAAAGATGTACATAAAATTCTTTAAGAATACCGTCGTGTCCCAGCGATTTTTGCCTTGGTGAATTGACATAAATTGTTGTGAATCAACGCAAATAAAGTCACTTAGAAAGTCATCATTTGATGCGGAAATAACAACATAATCGAGAAGATGAGTGAATCCATCTGGGACAATCGTATCATTAGCAGGATCATCATAAGGTCGGTGAAGAAATTATACATCGCAGTGGAAATATTATGTTGGGATGTCAGTATGTGACAGTCGGTGTGAGTGGGGGATAGATGCTCGTTTGCGACGCTTCCGAAAACATATTAGGAAATATGAGGTTCGTTCATTCTGTAGGAAGAAGCGGGATTTTGATCACCTCCTGAGTCCTTGCAGTTGCCTCTTTGACGGAAGAAGCTTCGCCTTAACATAGCGGACATCCTTGATCCATAAGAGAAGGATAACTGTCCTGTGAACACAAGCTACGGGCACAAGTGTCTCGAACGATAATCTCGAGGGAAGGATCCGCTAAGAGGGATGTGTTGAACATAGAGGGCAGACGATACTGTTTTACTGGTTGCGGCACATCATTTAAAGTTACAAGCGGGCTTCACGTCTATCGCTAACAGTTGTCCACATAAAGCGTAAGCAAGATAAATCGACCGAGTCGGCTGCTGGAAGTAGCTGTAAAATGCACATGCGTCACTAGAGTCGGATACAGACAGATACACGCATCTGGTATTTTTGAAGAACGTAATCGTCTAGTTCTTTAAAGAAATTAAAATTAGGAGACTCATCCACAGGATGCGAAACACAGTGAAACTGTCCATCTGCCAGAAGTTTCTGCGGGGTTTTACGAAATAAATAAAGTATTCATAAAAATGCTCACGATCTGTGGAACGGCCAGATCCTGAAGGGGCATAAAGAAAAGCAACGTCACAAAGGGTGCAGCCTATTTCTCGACCGTTATCAAAATATTCTAATTCAGTCAGTGGTATGCTCTCTTTGTAAAATAAGGCAGTACCAGTAAGACAATTCAGGAGACGCATTAAGGAAAGTAGAAAAACTGGGCACAGAGTGAAGTACGAATTATTACAGAACCCATATTCTGAAAATTCAGGAGAGAAGAGTCCCGTGAAATTTTTCGAATCAATGGCAAAGAAATATCAATGCTTAGACCCTACACAAAAATAAAAAACGAATTTGAGGATTCTTGGGTAGACGTTAAGACTCCAAATATCTTAGAATTCTAACATGGATAGGGCGCCGAAATTTATAAAGCTTTTTAAGAAGGCGCAAAACAATGCATGTACTAGACATATGTTAGATGATTATAAGTAAAACTTTTTATAAGAACCATTGTAAAAACTCCAGCAAAGAGCAGATGCAATGACCCACAAATTGCAATGGGAGATGTATCAAGAAAGAAAAGCACGTAATTAGCAATACACGATTTCTACAAAGCAGGAGCGTCGAGAGAAAAGGACAGCGAGACTAACAGAAGGCCCTTGTTACAGAAATGGGCTGCTGTATATCTGCCAAACGGGAGAACAGAGTGCCGGAGCCTTACAGAGACGCGACGGGACACCGAAAGCCCTGAATGAACGGAGCGAGCAAAAAACCGTCCGACGAGAAGAATGCTTGGGCAAGCCACCTTTGACAAAAAAAAAGTGTAAAAGTCACACTACTGCTATTAAACAGCATGTTGATACGCGAAACTGAAGAAAACTTCCACAAAGGAAAAATGACACAATTTATCAAACTGTTGCCAAGAGGAGAACTTCAAAGCGACTAATCATCAATAAATACACTCCTGAAAATGGAAAAAAAACACATTGACACAGGTGTGTCAGACCCACCATACTTGCTCCGGACACTGCGAGAGGGCTGTACAAGCAATGATCACATGCACGCACAGCGGAAACACCTGGAACCGCGGTGTTGGCCGTCGAATGGCGCTAGCTGCGCAGCATTTGTGCACCGCCGCCGTCAGTGTCAGCCAGTTTGCCGTGGCATACGGAGCTCCATCGTAGTCTTTAACACTGGTAGCATGCCGCGACAGCGTAGACGTGAACCGTATGTACAGTTGACGGACTTTGAGCGAGGGCGTATAGTGTGCATGTGGGAGGCCGGGTGGACGTACCGCCGAATTGCTCAACACGTGGGGCGTGAGGTCTCCACAGTACATCGATGTTGTCGCCAGTGGTCGGCGGAAGGTGCACTTGCCCGTCGACCTGGGACCGGACCGCAGCAACGCACGGATGCACGCCAAGACCGTAGGATCCTACGCAGTGCCGTAGGGGACCGCACCACCACTTCCCAGCAAATTAGGGACACTGTTGCTCCTGGGGTATCGGCGAGGACCATTCGCAACTGTCTCCATGAAGCTGGGCTACGGTCCCGCACACCGTTAGGCCGTCTTCCGCTCACGCCCCAACATCGTGCAGCCCGCCTCCAGTGGTGTCGCGACAGGCGTGAATGGAGGGACGAATGGAAACGTGTCGTCTTCAGCGATGAGAGTCGCTTCTGCCTTGGTGCCAATGATGGTCGTATGCGTGTTTGGCGCCGTGCAGGTGAGCGCCACAATCAGGACTGCATACGACCGAGGCACACAGGGCCAACACCCGGCATCATGGTGTGGGGAGCGATCTCCTACACTGGCCTTACACCTCTGGTGATCGTCGAGGGGACACTGAATAGTGCACGGTACATCCAAACTGTCATCGAACCCATCGTTCTACCATTCCTAGACCGGCAAGGGAACTTGCTGTTCCAACAGGACAATGCACGTCCGCATGTATCCCGTGCCACCCAACGTGCTCTAGAAGGTGTAAGTCAACTACCCTGGCCAGCAAGATCTCCGGATCTGTCCCCCATTGAGCATGTTTGGGACTGGATGAAGCGTCGTCTCACGCGGTCTGCATGTCCAGCACGAACGCTGGCCCAACTGAGGCGCCAGGTGGAAATGGCATGGCAAGCCGTTCCACAGGACTACATCCAGCATCTCTACGATCGTCTCCATGGGAGAATAGCAGCCTGCATTGCTGCAAAAGGTGGATATACACTGTACTAGTGCCGACATTGTGCATGCTCTGTTGCCTGTGTCTATGTGCCTGTGGTTCTGTCAGTGTGATCATGTGATGTATCTGACCCCAGGAATGTGTCAATAAAGTTTCCCCTTCGTGGGACAATGAATTCACGGTGTTCTTACTTCCATTTCCAGGAGTGTATTTCCATATCCTGCCCAGAGAAGAACCAAGAAGCAAGTAAGAAGCAAAGAAAAAGCAGGAAGAACAGAAGTTGAAATTCGCAAAATTGAGACCAAGAAAGAAGATAGGTGAAGAATAGACGAAATACCTTCCCAAATCCCTACCCTATTGTAAACTAGTCGTCTGCGAAGTATTACAACGAAAACGACCGCTTTCAGCGACACATAACGATGACTTTCATGCATACAAAGCCAGTAAACCACAAGGTCTTCACTCACAGCTCCATTCCATTATGGGACCTCCACAACAGCAACACACACTTGCAAAGCCAACAAGGAACGACGAACGAAGCTGGACATCAAATACTTGCCCACATCCATCTCGCTCAAGTCCATCACCTTCATGCAAAAACATTCGCCAACCTCATGCTTAAACATTCATAGGATTGTGTGAATGTGTGAAATCAAATTATGTGATGTAGGAATTGTGCAAAAGAAACATATGAAAAACTAAATAAGTTAAGCACACCAAACAGCTAATAAACCAAATAATAATAGTCATTGACTATGGACTTTAGTAAAAAATAAACTATTGATGAAAATAACTCATCAGTTCTGAAATGGACTGTATATAAAGAACAAAAGTTCTTGTTGGATGCTTTCCCTATTTTTTTAACATTTGTAAAATTTGTTAGGATAATATCTCAATACTTGTGTATGTATATTTCTTTGTCAAAGCAATTCTTGGAAATAAATCTTATTGTTAGTGTAACAATGTTGAAATGAGTGTCTAGAAGCAAAAAAATTTTACTTGCATATGATATTTAGAAAATGCGTTAGGAATAGATTTTACTTAATTACTACATTTATAAAAACAATATTTCAAAGACAATCGAGGTGTAAACCTCCTCACTTTCGATAACAAACTTCTTAAAAAACTAACTTCACACTTAAATAAATAAAGAAAATAATTATAAGTTAATAATAGAATAAAAATATTCTTCTCTTGGCATTAATTATAATGTGGGAGGATGTAAAAGAATAAATTAGTAATAGAAACTAGCATAGAACAGAATAAATTGGCTGAACAGTACGCTACAAAATTTAGACAAATTAGAAAATTTTTTACTGATTTGGACAACGATTCAATCATTGCCTAAATTCAGTGCAAAAATTAAGTTCGAAGAGTGGTGATATGTAAGGTGTCAGGCAAATCCAACACCTTCCATGAAAACCCTGACATGGTAAGCAAATCCAGTAGTATGTCACATTGCTCCGAATAAATCGTGACTTTAAATTAACCAAAGTAATATGAGTAACGAGTGAGGAAATGGAATACCACAGACTAACACAAGAATGCCTAAATGCATGTCATACCTTCCCACCGTGAGACAGACGCAGTTCGGAGGGGAGAAACGAGAACAGAAGCCGAGAGCAGAACCGTGTTAAGTTAGAAGGCCCTGCAATGAGGGACGGAGTGGACACCCACGTCGCCCGCTAATCATTAGGAAGACACCACCTGCAAGTTTTAGCATGAGACTTTTTCGCGTCTCTGTTACGTCAAGGACCACCCCCAGCCCATGTTATAAGCTACAGCCCTCTAGAAAAACAGTACAGATCTTAAGATAACACAAAAAGGGCCACACCACCCGTAAGTTTTAGTGTGAGACTTTTTCGCATCTCTGTTACGTTAGGACCACCCCCCAGCCCATGTTAAAAGCCAGAGCCCTCCAGAAGAACAGTATAGATCTTACGATAACGCTAAAAGGACCACACTAGCTGTAGGTTTTAGCGTGAGACTTTTTCGCGTCACTGTTACGTTGCAAACTTTAAAAACATTGCCCCACCACGAAAAGTATAACGTTTTTCAATGGATAGACAGAATTTTTGTAGGCGGAGTTTAAGGTTAACTTTGAAACCCTGATTGGTCAGATGAAAACACAGGTAGATAAATTTTTTTTAAGCCAACTTCGGTAAATGGTAGTAAGGAGAAGTTAGGAGAAGTTAGTTGTTTCCGAGATGGCGAAGTGAGCGGAGCTGTGCTGCGCGCCGCCCCCTGACGAACACCAACAAGGTAATGAACGCACGCGATGCCTCATAACAGCGCATAAAGCTTCACTCAGAACTGCAGAAGTCTCATCTGTTACACCCCGTTTTTGCGTAATACTAGTGTCGAAAGTAAATTAAAGCTCGTGGTGGTCACATTTGCCACTTGAAGTAAAAATCTGAAACCCGATGATTTTTGTGCTATATATAGTTATTGCGAAGCCACATCAACCACTGTAATTAACGACAAGTTAGATGAGTAATTAAAGATAACTGAGGGTCACTGTAGACCATTTTGATAGTTTTCTCTCTTGTGAAACTTAATTTAAAACTAGATTATAGACGTGATATGGCATGGGTCATCCTTCGATCCATTGTAGAACTTGGAAACCCATTCAGGGAATATTCGTTCACATTATTGTTGAGCGCAGTTGGTTTTCACCATCCTGTATTAAAACACTTCCTTTTATCAATAGTACAATTTATAAACGATGTTTTGAGAGTAGAATAAAATTTCCAATGATAAACTTAACTGCTTTTTCGACGTTATTTTACCAGCTAACTAAAAATAGGAAAGCCTTGAACCCCTTCCACTAAATTTAATTAGTATTAAGATTCTTTTACAGGGAGTGCAGTGGAGCTGACGCTGAAATCATTAAGTATTTGTTATATCATCGCTAGCCTCATTGAACTCTTCTGAACTCTACATGTCATGTATGGTCTGGCGTCTCCTTACCAGCAACGGGTCCCAGGTTCAAAATAGTCAATTCACTAAAAAACACGATCAGAGAGTCGTTGCGCGAAAGTGGTAGGGAGACACGATATACAACAAACAGAACCACCATGAATGTTTAGATACTTAAGACTTTAATAACAATGTATGGTTATTTGCAAATAGAGTTGAGAACAATGTGATACTACACTCATGGAAATTGAAATAAGAACACCGTGAATTCATTGTCCCAGGAAGGGGAAACTTTATTGACACATTCCTGGGGACAGATACATCACATGATCACACTTACAGAACCACAGGCACATAGACACAAGCAACAGAGCATGCACAATGTCGGCACTAGTACAGTATATAGCCACCTCTCGCAGCAATGCAGGCTGCTATTCTCCCATGGAGACGATCGTAGAGATGCTGGATGTAGTCCTGTGGAACGGCATGCCATGCCATTTCCACCTGGCGCCTCAGTTGGACCAGCGTTCGTGCTGGACGTGCAGACCGCGTGAGACGACGCTTCATCCAGTCCCAAACGTGCTCAATGGGGGACAGATCCGGAGATCTTGCTGGCCAGGGTAGTTGACTTACACCTTCTAGAGCACGTTGGGTGGCACGGGATACATGCCGACGTGCATTGTCCTGTTGGAACAGCAAGTTCCCTTGCCGGTCTAGGAATAGTAGAACGATGGGTTCTATGACGGTTTGGATGTACTGTGCACTATTCAGTGTCCCCTCGACTATCACCAGAGATGTACGGCCAGTGTAGGAGATCGCTCCCCACACCATGATGCCTTGTGTGGGCCCTGTGTGCCTCGGTCGTATGCAGTCCTGATTGTGGCGCTCACCTGCACGGCGCCAAACACGCATACGACCATCATTGGCACCAAGGCAGAAGCGACTCTCATCGCTGAAGACGACACGTCTCCATTCGTCCCTCCATTCACGCCTGTCGCGACACCACTGGAGGCGGGCTGCACGAGTTTGGGGCGTGAGCGGAAGACGGCCTAACGGTGTGCGGGACCGTAGCCCAGCTTCATGGAGACGGTTGCGAATGGTCCTCGCCGATACCCCAGGAGCAACAGTGTCCCTAATTTGCTGGGAAGTGGTGGTGCGGTCCCCTACGGCACTGCGTAGGATCCTACGGTCTTGGTGTGCATCCGTGCGTCGCTGCGGTCCGGTCCCAGGTCGACGGGCACGTGCACCTTCCGCCGACCACTGGCGATAACATCGATGTACTGTGGAGACCTCACGCCCCACGTGTTGAGCAATTCGGTGGTACGTCCACCCGGCCTCCCGCGTGCCCACTATACGCCCTCGCTCAAAGTCCGTCAACTGCACATACGGTTCACGTCCACGCTGTCGCGGCATGCTACCAGTGTTAAAGACTGCGATGGAGCTCCGTATGCCACGGCAAACTGGCTGACACTGACGGCGGCGGTGCACAAATGCTGCGCAGCTAGCGCCATTCGACGGCCAACACCGCGGTTTCTGGTGTGTCCGCTGTGCCGTGCGTGTGATCATTGCTTGTACAGCCCTCTCGCAGTGCCCGGAGCAAGTATGGTGGGTCTGTCACACCGGTGTCAATGTGTTCTTTTTTCTATTTCCAAGAGTGTATTTACGGAGCTATGCAAATGGTTCAAATGGCTCTGAGCAATGTGGGACTCAACTGCTGTGGTCATTAGTCCCCTAGAACTTAGAACTACTTAAACCCAACTAACCTAAGGACATCACACACATCCATGCCCGAGGCAGGATTCGAACCTGCGACCGTAGCAGTCGCACGGTTCTCGGACTGCGCGCCTAGAAATGCGAGACCACCGCGGCCGGCACGGAGCTATGCAGTTCATTAATTTGTTGAACAACAGATATCGTTTGTGACTCTAAGGTGTAATGTTATTGTACAGATTCTTGTGTTCTGCTAAAAAACGCGCGTGGCATCCCGTGTAAACGAAGTGATGGGAAATTTAATTCAGTTCTAAAATAATAGTTCCTCGTGCTGTGGCCGCACACTTCGGACATCGTAGGTCCTACTGCATCGGCATCCCATTTTACGTCCAACCAACACGGGATGCTCTGTATATATTGACCAGAAAAACCTACGACGTCGGTCTAGTAAAAAACGACTTAGTGGCGGCCACAACGCAACACACAACTTGGCCTCCACTAACGTCCGCCATTGACCGATACCCGTTCGCGGAGCCTGCTGAACAGCTTCGCCACAGGTCGCAACTAGCCTAGGAACAACTTTGTTACGCCAGATGCGTGATCGCAAAAAGTTCCGGCAGATACATTCGCCAACGGGCTTTATTAGGCAGCGCGGTGCCAGCAAAATGCAGTTCGACGCACCGCTCAGAAGGATACAGAAATGCCGTCCCGGCAGCCACGGCCAGACGCCTCTTCTAGCTGGCCGATGAAACTCTTGACGTTGTAGAGCTATTTATGTTCGCTCCCTGTGAAGAGTTGGGTCTCTTGTATTATTATTATTTGTTATTTGGTATTTGTGTCGATTCGCAGTTGGGATCGAGTAGTTGTTCTTTTGGATACTGTTTTATTGTTTCGTTTTGGTGAGTCCAATAAATTGTTTTCGGACTTTTCTTTTCGGCATTTCTATTCTTCTAGTGCTGATACTTTAGTGGTGACGAGTTGGTTTAGGAGTTTCCTCGTTTACTCGGTTGTTGTCTGCTATGGCAGAAGGTATTCCAGGTATTGATGAGCTCTCAGCACGAGTCCAACTGCTGTTGCGACGTATGCAACAAACGAAAGAGCTCATTATTCAGCGTTTACAGCCGTTTTACACCTCCCCCACTGAGGTACCTAGGCAGGGATCCCACCCAGCTTCCATGCTTCTGGGCCACCGAGCCGCGCTCCCCGCGTATCCCAAGTTCGACAAATCCGTGGAGCCTTGGGGAGCTACGTGGCTTGTTTGGAGTAACACATCATTCCTCATGATGTCACTGGTGACGTTCAGCGTCGCGCATTTTTCCTCGCCCATGTAAGCCCAGTAGTTTATCACCAAAACAGTTGGGTCCCAACACAGAACCTCATTCTCACTCCTACAACGTGTTGACTTCAATCCTCTGGATTATTTTGACCTTGAGGTCCACGTGCCAGCAGCACATCACAGGTTGTTCTGTTGTAGAAGCCTCCCATACAGTAACACAGGGAATGGATCCCTACGTTGCAAGGTCGCTCCCTACACTGTCGTTTCTTATGGGGCAACTCCGATTCCAAGCAGTCTCATGGTTGGGCACTCATTCGTGATATGATTCTTGTCCATGGCCTTGATGATACTTTATGGACTGACCTACAGAAGCTGAAAGAACTCTCTTTAAACACCTTTTTATCCTTTATCCACGTTCATGAGCAATCCTTTCGCTCTGCTTCCACACTGCAGTCCCTAGCTCAGGTCTTGCCCCCGCTCTCCACCATGTCACCAGTTCCCATCACCACAGCCACTCCAGCACCGCCGGGGCCACGTCCAGATTCACGCTTGCCCTCCTGGACCAGGGCGCCAGTCCCCACCTGCAGCAATGGCGGCCGCAGCGGCAGCGACAACATATTCCCTCCAGTAGTCAATGCTCTGTCACAAATCAGAGGCTAGATTGCCGCTTCCGGAAGTTTGTCAGGTCGGCCTTGCAGAAAGCAGGGTGACAGGAACAAGGCCTGTCGGTCGTCTTTATTGATGGGCACGGACCAGACTGCTGTCGACGCCTCCAACTCCGTGGTGGGTGAGACCGACGAACTGCCACCAATTTCCTTTATGCAGTCACTTTTTTCCAGACATGTTGGCGGCAGTCACTCTGACTGTGCAGTTGAATGGAACTCCTCTCCCTTTTCAGGAGGATATGGGGTCCTCCGTGACCTTCAGCGTTGGGTGTCTCACAGTTAGTTAGGTTCACCACTGCTTCATCAGTTCCAATCCTCTCTGAAGAAATATAGCAATGACGTCATCCGACTACAGGGGTGGTTCTTTCCTGGTGTCCAGTACCTCGTTCACGATGTCACATTCCAGATTTTGGACTTCGCCGCCCCCAAGACCACCAACTTCTTCAGAATGGATCTTTTTTTCCCTTACTGAGCCTCGAGATATATGACAGGCCTGGCCGTCGAGTCGTTGTTGTCAGACAGTCACTTGCAGTAGCTTCTGGACGATACCCCAGATGTATTCTCTGGGACATCTCATTTAGCTACAAAATAGCAGGTCAGCAACTGGAAGCAGTTAATTCCATAAATTATCTGAGAGTACGCATTAGGAGTTATTTAAAATGGTACGATCATATAAAGTTAATCTTTGGTAAAGCAGATGCCAGACTGAGATTCGTTGAAAGAATCCTAAGGAAATTCAATCAGAAAACAAAGGAAGTAGGTTACAGTACACTTGTTCGCCCACTGCTTGAATACTGCTCAGCAGTGTGGGATCCGTACCACGTAGGGTTGATAGAAGAGAGAGAGAATATCCAACGGAGAGCAGCGCGCTTCGTTACAGGATCATTTAGTAATCGCGAAAGCGTTACGGAGATGATGGATAAATTCCAGTGGAAGACTCTGCAGGAGAGACGTTCTGTAGCTCGATACGGGCTTTTGTTGAAGTTTAAAGAACATACCTTCACAGAAGAGTCAAGCAGTATATTGCTCCGACCTACGTATATCTCGCGAAGAGACAATGAGGATAAAATCAGAGAGATTAGACCCCACACAGAAGCATACCGACAATCCTTCTTTCCACGAACAATACAAGACTGGAATAGAAGGGATAACCGATAGAGGTACTCAAGGTACCCTCCGCCACACACCGTCAGGTGGCTTGCGGAGTATCGATGTAGATGTAGATGAGGGATCTTAGGGTTTGAAGCCGATATCAAACTCCTCCTCTCAGTGGATCCGAGGTTCCAGAAGGCTCGCTCAGTACTGTTTGCCCTCCGTGAGAAACTTGTGGCTGAGGGCATCCTGACACTGGTCCACCATACATGTTGGGCTATGCCCATCATGGTCCTAGAGAATCCGACTGGATCTCTTCGCGTTTGTGGGAAATTTGATGCCACTGTCAATGCCCAGTCTGTTATTAACTAATATCTCATAGATAAGGTTGAAGACATCCTGTTCAGGTTGGCTGGCGGCAAGGTGCTTGCAAAAATTGGTGAGTCCAATAAATTATTTTCGGACTTGTGTTTCCCGCATTTCTATTCTGCTAGCACAGATACTTGCAAAGAGTTTCTTACAGCCTCAAGATTACTGATTCAGGCCTACGTGCTTTTTTCTTTGCAGGGGATAACAACTATAGAAGACTGCTGATTGGTGAATATTTATTAGAACTTACACATTCCACTCAGGGCGGTGAAAGCAAATAGGCACCTCACGTGTATTGCAGTCTTAGTACAAATGAGGACAGTGACACGTCATCTGTGATAGAACAGAGGAGGTGTGAAGAAGAGAAATATTTTCTAGGCAAGCGGTTGAACGTACACAAATATACATATATCACTTCTATCTCCCTTTTTCAATGTTCCGTAAGATTCTTCCAAATCTAAAGTAAATTTTATGGCAGAAAGTGTGGGTTTGAAAAAATTGTATAGAGATACATAAGCTTGAAAACAGTAAGAAGGTTCAGATTAATGTTGGTTGAATCTGTCAGCAGACATGTAAAAGCTTGTTCCTATTGGAGGTGGAAGCGAATCAAACCAGTCTTCAGTTCAATACAGCAACAACTTCAACAACACGCTCAGTAATGTGACAGCGACTGCCGACGTTCCCTGTTTTCACCAAAACAAAAGCAACAAAAAAATGGTTCAAATGCTCTGAGCACTATGGGACTTCACTTCTGAAGTCATCAGTCACCTAGAACTTAGAACTACTTAAACCTAACTAAGGAGATCACACACATCCATGCCCGAGGCAGGATTCGAACCTGCGACTGAAGCGGTGGCGAGGTTCCAGACTGTAGCGCCTAGAACCGCTTGGCCACCCCTGCAGGCTCTCACCAAAACAATGAGGTAAAGTGAGGCACAAATGAATTTAGATAAAAAGTGTAGAATGAAAGGGAGATTTGGAAAGTCTCATGCTGCCAAATATTTCTGTAAGTAGTTATACAATCATTAATCAGTTATAATAACGAAAACATCCTGTGACAGAAGATGCATGGTAGCAGGGTGTAAAAAAGTTGTGAAACTAGTGCGTAAAAGTTTGTGAAACCTTAGAGGTTATGGAGTTAATTATCATATTAACGTAGAGAAGCAGCAAACAGCTGCTTAGTGTGGCCCACAGCTAAACTGGTAGCTAAAATGAGATTGAGAATCATAAACAACGATTCACAAGTATTCTACAACGACAAATATTAATTAATAATTACTAACATTGATCTCAAAATACTCATTATAATATTTCGTGTTCCGTGCATTATTCTGAATATATGGTTACTTCGCAACTGCTCACTGTGATACAAGCTTCCAGAACTGTAGCCGTAATGTTGACAGTGTTCTTTACGTCATGATGTCATCAAACACACATAACACATACTCATAAACACAATGCTTTATAAGAAATGAAAATAAATTTTTTTAACTTCCTTCCTAGTAAGAAACTTCAGTTCTGCTATTAATCGCAAACTGGGATTTTTAAAATGTGGGTAACTTGTTGGATCATAAGTGATTAACAACAAAGACGGTTTCTAAAGTTGTAACGGATGTCCAGATATTTTTCCACGATATTTTATACGTATTCAGAGGACATTATTCAGAGGACATCTATTGTTCCACCCACGCCTTATGACAAGTATAAATAATTTTTGTACCTTCATATCCCATTGGTAACATGAGATGCGACTGAAGCAACGACAGGGGAACTTCCGAATGAAATTAGAGAAATTTCTTTAATTAAAACGGGCGTTGAGCTGTGTGTGAATCCCTTGTCGTGAATAGCTAGCGATGAGGAAATAAACAAGGTCGGGAATGTTCGTTACTTCTCTTCATGAAACTTCCATTTCTACTCCAGCAGTGAAAAAGAGTCGTTCTACATTCGCGAAATTAATTAAAAACGTGCGTACGTTGAAGGTTGGGTTACTATAAAAGCAAGAGGGAGCCGAATAATAAATGGAAACGGAGAGTGTCCCTCGGGGAGCAATCAGCGCGCTACTGTAATAAGAATTCGGAAAAACGTTCGTCACACACTTGTCTCCAACTGAAAGGATAACATACTTCTTTTACGGCTCCGTGTATAGATTTGAACTAAACTCAGCATGTCTATGTCGACTGTATGGTGTAGTTCGCACTAATAATAGCGACATACTGAAGACTATTTAAGAGACCTCTATAGATATTTCAATTTTAGTGACACACACAATCAACTCTCAACTGGAAGAAGAATGCCTGAATATAACACGGCAGTGACTCATTACCTCGCAAATACGGTTTAGAAATACGAGCCAAGAGTGGTTTTGATTCAAAAAGTGTTCAAATGTGTGTCAGATCTCATTGGACTTAACTGCTAAGGTCATCAGTCCCTAAGCTTACACACTACTTAACCTAAATTATCCTAAGGACAAACACACACACTCATGCCCGAGGGAGGACTCGACTGCAGCGCCTAAGACCGCTTGGCTAATTCCGCGCGGCTTGCTTTTGATTGAACTGTCATGTTTTCATAATCGTGATTAGTCAGCCTCCAAACAAATCCAGAGCATTCTCTTCAGAAATATTTGCAGGAGTGTCGATGTTTACTGACCAGAACTCTCCGTACAGATATCTTCTTAAGATATTTTAATACCTCAAGATTCCAACAATCACCATGTCCTCTGGGGCTGTGAAATGTGATAAGTGTGGAACTAGGTTGTTAGAATGAGCACATATACATTAAGTAAATCCTTGTTAGATGTCCAAGACAAATATTTACATCATTCAGCTAGTTTGATGCCAGACAATTCGTCTGATCTCTGTTTAGGCTCTCTTCGTTTTACTTTTATCAAATTTATGAATTCGGAGCTACTATTAAATGAAACTTTCAGGAAGATTAAAATTGTGTGCCCTACCGAGACTGTAACTCGGGACCTTTGCCTATCGCGGGCAAGTGCTCTACCAGTTGAGCCACCCAAGTACGACTGACGCCTCGTCCTCACAGCCGTATTTCTGCCAGTACCTCGTCTCCTACCTTCCAAATTTTACAGAAGCTCCCCTGCGAACCTTGCAGAAACATTAAATGATTTGTCACTGAACATACGCATACCCAATATTTACACAGTTATTGTTCTGTTCCCAGTAGAACGGGCTGTTCCCATACATATGTGGAATTTTGAAACAGGTGATGGAGAGGACTACCGTATAAATTCTCTGATGCTAATATGGGTAGTATTAAGGCGGGTCTAGCGAAGTGTGGAAGACATGTGTGGCTCAATTAAGGCATTAGTCAAAAGAAGCAACACATGAGGAGTTCGAAGCGGTTACTTATATACCAGGCTCTATTTAACAAGCAAATACATCTTCTTGTCACTTTAAGACAATTAACTCCCTTGAAACACCTCCGGAACTCCTCGTATTGTTGGATCATGACAAGGAAGAAAAATGGATAAAAATAATGCACAGTATAAATATCTATCGTTATAGCAGGGAGACATGGTCTCACATTTGTAAAAAGGAATCATCACTAACACCACTGAGCAAGAGGGTAATAGTTGACGTGGAATCCCCAGCGAATTTTTTTCTATCAACCTGCAAGTTAATGCAGTTAGACCATTATGCTGCTACCAGCTTACACATATGATAGACAAAAACTTAAGATATTACGGCGCGTATAGACACGTGCCCTCATTTTTCCCTTACTCGATATGATAATCGAATAAGACAGAGAATCCTTCGCAATGATTCCCGCATTGTAAATTAGCTGTAGAGTGTATATGTAGAAATAGCTGTGTTTCTAGAATATATAAAAACACGGAAACCTTTACAGGCCACCCGCATCTCGCTTCCCACGCCCGGGTTCCCGGCTTCGATTCCCGGCGGGGTGAGGGATTTTCTCTGCCTCGTGATGGCTGGGTGTTGTGTGATGTCCTTAGGTTAGTTAGGTTTAAGTAGTTCTAAGTTCTAGGGGACTGATGACCATTGATGTTAAGTCCTATAGTGCTCAGAGCCAAGCCTTTACAGGCCACAGTGGGAGGAGGAAGTAGATAAATACGACCTTCTCAAAAATCACTTTAACCTGTGATGCAAAAATGAGTCGAACACATTATAATTTTTAACGACGTTCTCGCTTAATAAAGACTACGTTACAATTTAAAAAATTCTTGCCTGTACGTAGTTATACCGAAAGTGTTCATAATCTCACTCAACATCTACGAAACGAATAGGAACAGTCAGGAGAATGAGTAAGAACAACGTGTATCGTACGCTAGCCCCGAAAACAATGGCGTAATTACTACCTGATGTCTCACCAGCGTATATTTCTCCAGTTTGTTCACAGGGAGAGTGCCACTTGCTACGGGATGCGACTATCCTAGTCTTCTGCCAAACGTGACAAGATTCATCAGCGACGACAAGGAGGTGGCGGGGCGGAAGGCCCATCAGAACAAGGGGCGTGGGCGGACCACCAAAGGGGTGGCCGCAGCGACAAATGGCGTATTAGCCCCGCGCTCCGTGCTTCGTGTTCCCTCCGGCGCTCATTGACGCTTCGCCGTCGAACAAAGGACGCTCCGCCGTTCCCCGCCGCCGCCGCCGCCGCCACCATTGACGCCGGTCCAGCCACGTCGCGCCGCGTCCCAAGTTCACACCTGCCAGGGTGGATCAGATATCGGTGGACGGGTCGTGTTTTGGGCGTGGATCACGGCAACTGGCACAGCACGTATCCTCTACTGCGCCACGGTCGGTATTCACCGCCGTACCTGAACAGCTTATATCACACCGCACAGCACAGCTTCAGAAACGACGACACGTCTCATGGGTGATCCCTCTCCCAGCCCATAGAGTAACATAATGTTCAGCCAGCAAGGATGTTATCGTGATACATCCTAAGTCAACTGAGAATATTTATTGCTCCTACGGAGAAAGTATACTGCGAATGTGTTGCAGATTACGAGGTTTGTTAAATCCCTTCACCATGGTTTCAATGTTTATAAAAATCTCTTTTTCAGAAGGAAATGTAGATAAACTAAGCAAGATAATCGTGAAAACATTTTAATATACAGGGTGCTCCATTGATAGTGACCAGGTCAAATATCTCACGAAATAAGCATCAAACGAAAAAACTACAAAGAACGAAACTCGTCTGGATTGAAGGGGGAAGCCTGATGGAGCTATTGTTGGCCCCATAGATGGCGCTGCCATAGGTCAAACGGATATCAGCAGAGGTTTTTTAAAATAGGAACCCCCATTTTTACTACATATTCGTATAGTGCGTAAAGAAACACGAATGTTTTAGTTGGGCCACTTTCGATGCTTTGTGATAGATGGCGCTATAATAGTCACAAACGTAGAAGTACGTGGTATCATGTAACGTTCCGTCAGTGTGGACAGTATTAGGTTCGTGATACATTACCCGTGTTAAAATGGACCGTTTACCAATTGCGGAAAAGGTCGATTTCTTGTTGATGTATGGCTATTGTGATCAAAATGCCCAACGGGCTTGTGCTATGTATACTGCTCGGTATCCTGAACGACATTATCCAAGTGACCGTACCGTTCGCCAGATAGTTACGTTATTTAAGGAAACAGGAGTCTTTAGCCGCATGTGAAACGTCAATCACGACGTGTAAAAAATGATGATGGCCAAGCAGGTGTTTTATCTGCTGTCGCGGATAATTCGCACATCAGTAGCAGACAAACTGCGCGAGATTCGGGAATTTCAAAAACGTTGATGTTGAGCATGCTACATCAACATTGATTGCCCCAATACCATATTTATATGCACCATGAATTGCATGGCATCGACTTTGAACGTCGTGTACATTTCTTCCACTGGGCACAATATAAATCAGGGGCCGATGACAGATTTTTTTTCACGCGTTCTATTTAGCGACGAAGCGTCATTCACCAACAGCGGTAACGTAAAGCGGCCTAATATGCACTATTGGGCAACGGAAAATCGACGATGGGGGCGAGAAGTGGAACATCAGCGACCTTGGCGCGTTGATGTAAGGTGCGGCATTATGAGAGGAAGGATAATTGGACCCCGTTTTATCGATGGCAAACTAAATGGTGCAATGTATGCTGGTTTTCTACGTAAAGTTCTACCGATGTTACTACAAGATGTTTCACTGGATGACAGAATGGCGATGTACTTCCAACATGATGGACGTCTGGCGCATAGCTCGCGTGCGCTTTAAGTGGTTCTGAATAGCACATTTCATGACAGGTGCATTGGTCGTCTAAGCACCATACAGGTAATCACCGTGTAACAGCATGTCTTCTCAGAAATGATATGTTCACAAAGGTACATGTATCACATTGGAACAACCGAAATAAAATGTTCAAACGTACCTACGTTCTGTACTTTAATTTAAGAAACCTGTCCGTCTAAAATTGTGAGCCATATGTTTGTGACTATTACAGTGCCATGTACCCCAAAGCGAAGAAGGTGGTCCAACTAAAACATTCATATGTCTATACGTACTACACAAATATATATTAAAAAATGGGGTTGCTACTTTTATATCCGTATGACTGATGGCACCGTCTTCTAGCGGGCCAACCATAGCGCCTTATGTTTCCCCCTTCAAGCTAGACCAGTTTTATTCCTTGTAGTGTTTTCGTTTGACGCTTATTTCGTGATATATTAGGCTTGGTCACGATCAATGGACCACCTTGCATACAGGTGCTATCATAGCCCGTTACAGATATATACAAGCATTCAGACTTACTGGACTAGATATTCAAATACAGCCGAACGGCTTGAGTGAAATATAAAATTCTACCTCAATGATACATTAAGACATGCATAACATGGTTGTCTTGATGTGGTATTTCCTCTCCAATGTGCAAATAAAGCATTTCCGTCAATTTCGCAACGCTTGTGCTAAGGAAAGCTTCTGCCTAGACAGCTCTGATACTATGTGCACGAAGGGTGCGCGATAATGAATGAAACTTCACCATGAAATGAGCTGACGTTGCTAACATTCTCTCAGAACGAAAGACCAAGAGCGGACACGACTTGGCTAACTTCCTCTCAGCACGAGAGCGCCGAACGAAAGAGCAGAGCAAGATCGCCCTTCACGTCAGTTTTGCCACCTCAACTTTTGCGGAGCGAATCACATCACTAGGTGCTCTCAAAATACCCAGTTTTCCAGTGCCGACCAATGTATGTCCTGGGAGTAGAACTATTTTTCACAGTTCTTTAATTTCTACAAAAGTTTACAAGTAAACTCTTTCCACGCCAGCTGGGAGGAAACACAGCCGTGGGCAATACCACGTTTACTTTAAGTTTTCTCCTAAGGGATAACTCGAGATTTTCCCGGTAAGGTTCTCCATCGCAGCGAACACAGACTCTTGCATTGAAAGTTTTGTTATTCAGAACTCCTGGCCTGTCGCACTTGAGTTACTGAAAGGCGTAAAATTAGTGGGACAGCTTGCCCGTCCAGCCATCCACTGCTCTGTTTTGGTAAACACTTGAACACCTGCAGGCATGTGTCCTTCAGAGGCTTGTGGCCACTGTGGCCTCTCTAAACGGATTACAGAACTTACCATGTTCACCATTCTTACCGTCAGGCTGTGGCCTTCGGCGGCTAGCCGCGGACGTAGCCGAGCTCTGTCTCGCATACTGCCTTTCCGCAAAATCTTATAATTACTAAATCGCTGAAATCTTGGGTGCCGATGCGTTTCCACTTAGATTTCCTACATCGTAATTTAGAGTACTACCCCAACAGAACCTAAAGTGTCATGTTAAATGGACTCATGCAAGGTGCAAGGCCGTAGCCACCTTACAGTAGGTCTGCCAAAACATGTGCCAAACTAAGTCTGATTAAGTTTCCGCACATGCAACTTGCTTAAGGTGTCTATATAATTTTCAGACTAAGACTTTTTTAAACATTGTAACCATGATAAAGAGGTTTTAATAAGCCTTCCAGTCTGCAACTAATTGGCTGTTTTCTATTTCTAAAGGGAGATTTCTTTCTAGGGTTGCTACTCCGGCCATGTATAAAATTTAGAAAATCTTTACATTTACTTACTTCAAATCATCATATACAGTCTGATCCGACTGCGTGACAGCCTCGCTCATTTAATGTAATCGTTAATTATTGTTAGATATGAAGATGGACTGCCACAACTGAAATTGCTAATAGTCTACATTAACTGCATCTGTCATTACAATAAAGAGTAACAGGAAATATATCTCTGTAAAATTTTATTTCGTATAGGAATACGTGTAAAACCGCTTTTGTCAAATAAATCTGTAAATATCGACAAGTTGGACGAACCCCTGTGACAAATAGCTGGTCATCATACGCAGGGATATTCGTGCACAGTTGAGACCGATACCGTCCATTTAACTTCACAGTCGGTATCTTAAGATTGCTGAAGTACCACAAGTCCAAGAAAGGTTCAAGTGGTTCAAATGGCTCTGAGCACTATGGGACTCAATTTCTGAGGACATTATTCACCTAGAACGTAGAACTAGTTAAACCTAACTAACCTAAGGACATCACAAACACCATGCCCGAGGCAGGATTCGAACCTGCGACCGTAGCGCTCTCGCGGTTCCAGACTGCAGCGTATAGAACTGCACGGCCACTCCGGCCGGCTCCAAGAAAGTCAGGGACGTGTTCCAGTCTGTCTTTCTCTACAGTTTTGACGGTCTACAGAGCACAGTAATAGATGTTATTCCCCGATATCTTCTGAGATGCCTTGTTATCCTATACGTTCTACTTATCAGTGTATTCCTTATGTGCCTCACTTCTCCAATTCTGCGGAGAACCTCCTCATTTATTACTTCTTCCGTCCACCACAGAAGTATTTTTGCTGAAAGACATGGTAAAGGTGCTTCAGTTGTTTTCTTACTCATTTTATTACAATTCATACAATTGCCAATTTCGTCCTGACATTCCATATTTCAAGTGCAAAATATCACGACTTTTTGCCACCTACTATACTTGGAAAAGGCCTGCAAGGCCGATATTGAGCGATTGTGTGATATAAGGGAATAAGCAACAGCCGAGTTGGAAATTTTTACAGTGCCTTTCAGCAATCACTTCGATTGGTTAGCTACTCTAGATAACGTTTTTGCCTAATTTAACGATCGTAGCTCGAATTTAAGATCAAAGTAGAGCATGGGATGAAGCAACTTGCTGCAAGGCAAATAATGCCAAAATGCACTATCCCCACTGTACCAGAGTTTCAAAATACCGCTTCAGTTTTAAAGTTCTTTTACTATCACATGACGGGTTTCGGGCTCTTATAAGCTCAGCTTCAGGTGTCGTAACTTGGTGCTGTGACCGCCGAGCGCCACGTTATACGTGTACTAGGCGCGGCGTGCTACCTATGAGCGCAGAACACTTGCCAACAGGTGCGTCCCCCGCCGCTTTCACTAATATCTATTATTTCTTGCGATTACCTGTTGTTTCTTATTTTCGTAATAATTGCTGTCAAATTTATTCTTACATTTTTATTTTGTGATTTAGTCACCGATCTAAACGTTATTGTGTTATTAATTTTACTCATTCGCAGTGATATAATTATACTTAAGGACGTTAATATATTTATGCACGACAGACATATGACTATGGGTTGGTAAGTTCCCCTGATGTCCTACAGTTAAAATGTAACTCATTCATCACTATTTGTGACTGATCAGCTAATTGCCACGTACTCAGTTCGTTTTCAAAAGCTTTAAGTACAAAACCCGTTTTTTAAAAAATGTGCGCGACCGTTTTTTTAAGCTTTTTGGCGTTAAAGGTCTCTTGCGGACGACCAGACACACCAGTTATATTGACTTGATACTTATTTGTTAACTGATTATTCTCGATTAAATAGCAGGCAGACCTAGTTTTGCCAGAATGAGTAAAAGTTCTTAAGAAAGTCTCGGCACTAGTCAGTAATTATAATATTTATTTAAACTTTACTCAATCAACTGCAGTACTACGACAGATTGATTCTTGAGCCAGAGCAGAATGGGTCCAGCTCACCACGTTGTTGCTGAAAGCTGAATTTCCAGAAATCGGTTGTGAACAACTGTTCAAAGTCCTCGAGCAGACGCAGATATTTAAAAAGCCCATACATTTTCCTTGTTACAATTAAAGTCCACAAACTAGGGCTTTAACACTGTTCTGTTGCTACATGGACGCGACTGTTGAAAACTTCTAAGTTCTTGAAATACAGCGCAAATATTGAAAATACGTAGATTCGTCCAAAGTATTCAGATAATCTGTTCACGACTTGACTCAACAATCGAGCACAGCCACCTGACCTAAGCATACATGGCCGCTGCTCTTATATAGCCCTAATGTTCATTTGCAAAAATCAAAAAAACACATAATGTACAAATATTACAACAAAACCACACAGCTAAACATTTTACATGCTTCAACATTGAGCGATGATTCCTTTAAGGTGAAAAAACTGAGGTTTTGATTATGTCTTATTAGTAACTCAACGGATGGCCTCTTTCTAGCTGCGCGTGCACCTTGTAACAAATTAAAATTGCATTGAGTGACCTGGTATGATTTTACGTTATTTACTACTACGTACATTGAACGCAAGGAGAATCAAACATTCACTAGTAGCTGTTGTAGTTAGGTATCTATTGACGCTACTACTCGTGGTTCTTGAATTTTATTTTTTACTAAAATGCGTTTTTTGACATTTGCAATAAAGCTGAGAACTCATAACGCAAACTGTACTGCTGTAGTGGTAATTCCGTGCTTACAAGTGCTATCAATTGGCAAATTGCTCTTTAGGATTGTAACGGTATTTAGAAATTACAGTACTGGCCTTTAAAATTACTACACCAAGAAGAAAGGCAGATGATAAACGGGTATCCATTGGACAAATATATTATATTAGAACTGACATGTGATCTCATTTTCACGCAATTTGGGTGCATTGATCCTGAGAAATCAGTACCCAGAACAATCACCTTTGGCCGTGGTCGTAATAACGGCCTGGATGCGCCTGGGCATTGCGTCAGACAGAGTTTGGATGACGTGTATACAGGTACAGCTGCCCATGCAGCTCAACACGATGCCACAGTTCATCAACAGTAGTGACTCGCGTATTGTGACGAGCCAGTTGCTCGGCCACCATTGACCAGATGTTTACAATTGGTGAGAGATCTGGAGAATGTGCTGACCAGGGCAGCAGTCGAACATTTTCTGTATCCAGAAAGGACCGTACAGGACCTGCAACATGCGGTCGTGCTTTATTCTGTAGAAGTGTAGGGAGTCGCAGGGATCGAATGAGGGGTAGAAATGTAACGTCACAGTTCTAAGTGCCTTCAATGCGAACAAGAGGTGACCGAGACGTGTAACCAATGGCACCCCATACCATCACGCCCGGTGATACGCCAGTATGGCGATAACGGATACACGCTTCCAATATGCGTTCACCGCCGGTCTGTGTTGCCGAGCGGTTCTAGGCGCTTCAGTCTGGAACCGCGTGACTGCTACGGTCGCAACTTCGAATCCTGCCAAGGGCATGGATGTGTGTGATGTCGTTAGGTTTACGCAGTTCTAAGTTCTAGAGGACTGATGCCCGCAACTCGTGGTCGTGCGGTAGCGTTCTCGCTTCCCGCGCCCGGGTTCCCGGGTTCGATTAACGGCGGGGTCAGGGATTTTCTCTGCCTCGTGATGGCTGGGTGTTGTGTGTTGTCTGTTGTCCTTAGGTTAGTTAGGTTTAAGTAGTTCTAAGTACTAGGGGACTGATGACCATTGATATTAAGTCCTATAGTGCTCAGAGCCATTCTTTTTTTTGACTGATGAAAAAATGGCTCTGAACATTATGGGACTTAACAGCTGTCTTCGTCAGTCCCCTAGAACTTAGAACTACTTAAACCTAACCAACCTAAAGATATCACACACATCCATACCCGACGCAGGATTCGAACCAACGACCGTAGCGGTCGGGCGGTTCCAGACTGTAGCGCCTAGAAGACGGATGATCTCAGATGTTAAGTCCCATAGTGCTCAGAGACTTTTTTTTTTTGTGCGTTCATGGCGATTTCTCCAAACTTGGATACTACCGTCATGATGCTGTAAAAGAACCTGGATTCATACGAAAAAAATTACGTTTTGCCATTCGTGCACTCAGGTTCTTTGTTGAGTACGCCATCGCAGGCGCTCCTGTCTGTGAAGCAGCGTCAAGAGTAACCGCAGCCATCGACTCCGGGCTGATAGGCCATGCTGCTGCAAACGTCGTTGAACTGTTCGTGGAAGTGGTTGTTGTCTTGCAAACGTCCCCATCTGTTGACTCAGCGATCGAGATGTGGCTGCACGATCCGTTACAGCCATGCGGATAAGATGCCTGTCATTTCGACTACTAGTGATACGAGGCCGTTGAGGTCCAGCATGGCGTTCCGTATTACCCTCCTGAACCCAACGATTCCATATTCTGCTTACACTCACTCGATATCGACCAACGCGAGCAGCAATGTTGCGATACGATAAACCGCAATCGTGATAGGCTACAATCCGACCTTTATCAAAGTCGGAAAAGTCATGGTACAACAACGTTTCACCAGACAACGGCGGTCGACTGCTCTTTGTGTATGAGAAATCGATTGGAAACTCTCCTCTTGTCAGCACGTTGTAGGTGTTACGACCGGAGTCAACCTTTTGTAAATGCTCTGAAATTGTAGTCATTTGCATATCACAGCATCTCCTTCCTGTCGGTTAAATTTCGCGTCTGTAGCACGTCATCTTCGTGGTGTAGCAATTTTAATTTTAGTCGCCATTGGGCATGCTTTCTCAATTCGTTTCTGTTTTTCTTATGTAATTGCCTATTCTTTATACACTCCTGGAAATTGAAATAAGAACACCGTGAATTCATTGTCCCAGGAAGGGGAAACTTTATTGACACATTCCTGGGGTCAGATACATCACATGATCACACTGACAGAACCACAGGCACATAGACACAGGCAACAGAGCATGCACAATGTCGGCACTAGTACAGTGTATATCCACCTTTCGCAGCAATGCAGGCTGCTATTCTCCCATGGAGACGATCGTAGAGATGCTGGATGTAGCCCTGTGGAACGGCTTGCCATGCCATTTCCACCTGGCGCCTCAGTTGGACCAGCGTTCTTGATGGACGTGCAGACCGCGTGAGACGACGCTTCATCCAGTCCCAAACATACTCAATGGGGGACAGATCCGGAGATCTTACTCGCCAGGGTAGTTGACTTACACCTTCTAGAGCACGTTGGGTGGCACGGGATACATGCGGACGTGCATTGTCCTGTTGGAACAGCAAGTTCCCTTGCCGGTCTAGGAATGGTAGAACGATGGGTTCGATGACGGTTTGGATGTACCGTGCACTATTCAGTGTCCCCTCGACGATCACCAGAGGTGTACGGCCAGTGTAGGAGATCGCTCCCCACACCATGAAGCCGGGTGTTGGCCCTGTGTGCCTCGGTCGTATGCAGTCCTGATTGTGGCGTTCACCTGCACGGCGCCAAACACGCATACGACCATCATTGGCACCAAGGCAGAAGCGACTCTCATCGCTGAAGACGACACGTCTAAATTCGTCCCTCCATTCACGCCTGTCGCGACACCACTGGAGGTGGGCTACACGATGTTTGGGCATGAGCGGAAGACGGCCTAACGGTGTGCGGGACCGTAGTCCAGCTTTATGGAGGCGGTTGCGAATGGTCCTCGCCGATACCCCAGGAGCTACAGTGTCCCTAATTTGCTGGGAAGTGGCGGTGCGTTCCCCTACGGCACTGGTTAGAATCCAACGGTCTTGGCGTGCATCCGTGCGTCGCAGCGGTCCGGTCCCAGGTCGACGGGCACGTGCACCTTCCGCCGACCACTGGCGACAACATCGATGTGCTGTGCAGACCTCACGCCCCACGTGTTGAGCAATTCGTCGGTACGTCCACCCGGCCTCCCGCATGCCCACTATACGCCCTCGCTCAAAGTCCGTCAACTGCACATACGGTTCACGTCCACGCTGTCGCGGCAGGCTACCAGTGTTAAAGACTGCGATGGAGTTCTGTATGCCACGGCAAACTGGCTGATACTGACGGCGGCGGTGCACAAATGCTGCGCAGCTAGCGCCATTCGACGGCCAACACCGCGGTTCCTGGTGTGTCCGCTGTGCCGTGCGTGTGATCATTGCTTGTACAGCCCTCTCGCAGTGTCCGGAGCAAGTATGGTGGGTCTGACACACCGGTGTCAATGTGTTCTGTTTTCCATTTCCAGGAGTGTATTTATTAGTATTTGTTTTACTTTTATGTTCCAAAGTTATAACCATGGCTTTATCTTCTTGCCATGCACAGATCTGCTACGGCCACTTGCCTGGGGAAAAGCGACTCGCAGTAAAGCCGCTAAACTTCAGCCAAGAGCAGAGACCCGGGTGTCAAACTTGCAGCCATACTTGCTACCTCCTAGCGAACTATTCTCGTCGCTGTCACCACCGTCACTGCTGTAGCAGCGTCTGTCTATCATTTCAAAAAGACTTCGCTTAGTTTCACCTGTATTGTAACAACGCAAGTTTGTGTAAATGTTTTTCTTTTGACATCTGAACGTGTGCAGACTTCATCTTAGTCTGTTACAGAACACTTCAAAATTATTTAAATTCTCTTTAAAGTTTTTTCTGAAGTGTTCTTGAACAAAACTGTAATTAAAACATCATTTGAGTCGTATACGCAGAATTACGTCACTCAGTCCAATAGGTTTGCGCAAACTTTTTTCAATTTAGATGTCATTTGTTTCTACTCAGAAATTATATTAATGCAAGTTCTCTGCTTTAACAAATATTAAAACCACATTAAATAAACATTTAAGACTCAAACTCGCGATGAACGTTGTCAAAATGAATAATCTTGTCAAATAAATAAATAATACTTCTTCCTTAATATAATTCTTCATAAATAAATTCTCGGAACACGTATTTAAACTTTTGTGGTATACACAAGTTTATTGTCTTCATATACATATAGGGGTGAACATGAGCCTGGACAAGATAGTACTGAACATTTATAACATAATTTAACTTTCTATGACGTCATTGTTGTAGAAATATTACAAATTCTGTTTTTTCAGTTTTTAGAAGCACGACGCAATAACTCGGTTTCAGGATCTTCTGTTGCTCTTCGGCTGTCGACTTGCGACGTATAGTGGCCAGCAATTTTCTCTCTCGTCCCGGCAGTGAAGATGCTGTCTCCGGTCGTTGGGCCGCTCTCTCCGTATGTGAAACATAAAAATAAATACAAAACTTTAGATAATTGACAAACATTACAAATATTACAAAATATATAAACAAAACACTAAATTAAACTTATATTCACCTGCATTTTGGGTTGACACTGGTGGATGGGTGACGCTTCAATTTAGCGTCCCACTACACACCCTGTTAGTGGGAAAAGAGGTCAGGGGTTTTGTTATCTGAATCCAAGCAGGCTGTTCTCAGAAACGTTTCCACTTACATCTGATCTCAGACAAAATTGTGGGTACGACCAGAGATGCTCCTTATCCTACTGCTTTCATACTACACAGGAGAATAAGCCTGAGAAGTTGTACGAAAAGGCTAGTAGGTCTCCTGGTCGAACGTTTCATGAGGGGCACAGAGGTACTGCATTGTTGTTCGAGTAAGGAGAGCGGTGCAAGGAATATAGACGCAGTACAGCTAAGCGGTACCACGAGGCGCTAATGAGATTTTAGGAAGAAGCCGGGTATTTTCGAAAAGCCACCGCCGTGCCTCTGCCCTGAAATAGCGTCGACAGAGGCCAGTAGGGCAGTTCTGGTCGAGTACGGAATCTGCAAAATTCCAGGAAGTTTCTGTAAGAGTAGCGTCGTTGTATTATCTATTCGCCATGACACAGACCATGTCAAGTGTCGGAGAGTGAAGAGATACCCCAACGCTTCCAGAACTGTGTCCACAAGTGTCTACATACTTGTGTTTTCTCGTGACTGTAGTGAAGCCGCAATACAGTCATTCTGAACTTGTATCAGTTCGCCACTCAGTAACAGTGGCTCATTTAGGGTGTTTTCAAACGTAAGTCCCCGTGTGCAGTTTCACATTCACAGCCATATCTGCCAAGCAAAAATATGTTTTGTTGCTATTGAGAAGGGATTTCCGCTTGACTCCGTATTTATGGATTACCGGAAGGCTTTTGGCACTGTACCACAAGAGCGGCTTGTAGTGAAATTGTGTGCTTATGGAATATCGACTCAGTTATGTGACTGTATCTGTGATTTCCAGTCAGAGAGGTCACAGTTCGTAGTAATTGATGGGAAGCCATCGAGTAAAGGAGGTAGTGTTATAGGCGCTTTGCTGTTCCTTATCAATAAAACAGTTTGGGAGATAATCTGAGCAGCCGTCGTAGGTCGTTTATCGACTAATAAAGTCATCAGATGATCAAAACAAATTGCAAAGTAAATTAGAAAAGATATCTGAATGGTGAGCAAATTGGCAATTGACCCTAAATAACGACAAGTGTGAGGCCAACTACATGAGAGCTAAAAGGAATCCGTTAAATTTCGGTTACGCGAAAAATCAGTCAAATCTGAAGGCCGTAAATTCAACTAAATACCTATGAATTACAATTACGAACAACTTTAATTGGGATAAAAAAGGCTCTAACCACTATGGGACTTAAAATCTGAGGTCATCAGTCCCGTAGACATAGAACTACTTAAACCTAAATAACCTAAGGAGATCACACACGTCATTGCCCGAGGCAGGATTGGAAACTGAAACTGCAACCGAAGCAACAGCGGGGTTCCGGACTGAAGCGCCCTAGAACCGCTCGGCCGCAGTGGCCGGCTAAATTGGGAGGAACATATAGAAAATGTTGTGGGAAAGGCTAACCAAAGATTGCATTTTATTGGCATGACAATTAGAAAATCTAACAGATCAACTAAGGAGACTACTTTCACGACGCTTGTCCGCCTTCTCTTAGAATACTGCTGCGCAGTGTGGGATTCTTACCAGGTTGGACGGGCGAGAACATCGAAAAAGTTCAAAGAAGGGCAGCACATTTTGTATTATCGCGAAATATGGGAGAGGGGGCACTGAAATTATACAGGATTTGGGCTGGACCTCATTAAAAGAAAGGCGTTTTCCGTTACGACGGAATCTTCTTACGAAATTCCAGGCACCAGGTTTCTCCTCCAAATGCGAAAAAAATGTAACGATTACCATGATAAAATAAGGGAAATCAGGGCTCGTACCTCAACATATAGGTGTTCATTCTTTCCGCGCAGCATACGAGACTGGAGTAATAAATAACTGTGAAGGTGGCTCGATGAAACCTCTTCCAGGCAATTAAATGCAATTAGCAGGGCATTCATAAGATGTAAACGTATGCTCACGTTCCCGCCATCATGTTTTTTACACCTAGTTTTTAACGTACTTCCACCTCACTACGTTAATTTAAATTACTGGTGTCACTGAGTTGCTGCTTTGCCTGACCGTGAGCGGCGGTAACAGCGCGTATCGATATATCCCCTCTCGTAGTATCTTTGCTCGACTGCTATTACTCCCCGGTCGTTGTCTGTCGTAAACCAGTTCAGGTCACGAGTTCGAGCTGCCAGTCAGTTGGATCGCGTCTGGAGCACAGTCCAGACCTGCCAGTCGGGGAGTTACAATGCGGACTGCTGCAGTCAGGTTGGAGCAGTGAGGTCTGCGACGACATGGCTCGCCCGCCATTGCCACCACGTATCACTTGAACCAGGCCATGGTCTTAGTGGACCGTCGGTCGGTCGTCCTACCGGACGACGCGTTTTAGCTCGCCGATCGTTCATGAGTCCAGTATGTGTGTGTGCATTGGCTGGCGATTTGTCTTCACACATAATTAGAGACTGTTGGACGTCGTTCAGGTCTTCGTGCAAGTATTTGTGAGGTTGTGAGTGTAGTTTGCGCTATTTCCGCTGTCGACTATTTTAGTGGTGAAATAGAGCCGCCGTGCAGTGGAATTAACTATATTGGTTCACTACAATTCAAGTGCACCAGTGGAATTTTCTGCCTTGTGGCCTTTACTGTTCCGGTTACCTGCCCAGGACACTAACGTAATTTCAGGCAGCGTCCTTCCCTCACCTGTTGTCGCTGTCCAACATGGTGTAGGTTAATACATATTTCATTGCAGATAATCGACTCCGTAACAGTTTGGTCTTTGACTTTTTATGTACCAAATGGTGGCTAGCAATTCGTTTGGACGGTCGGTCCGTGCCTGTCTCTTTGTTGGGTTACCGGCGGATCCCACCACTTGTCTCACCTAAGTGAACGTTAATGTTTCGAGGGCAGACCCCCCCCCCCCCCCCCCCCCCCCCCTCATTCCCTGGAGGCGTCAGAGTTCCTTTGAATATACTGTCCTTTTCATGGGTGTTTAATGGTCTATTGGTTATTTATTATAGCCAATGCTTTAAAAGAAAAAAATTATGTGTTTCATGGAAATCAAATCAAGTAAATCAATTGGGGGCCTTCGGACGCTTAAAACCTTATTCTTAAATTTAGTTATTGTCGTGCGTTGCTTTATCATTTAGTGTGTGTTTGGCCATTTTAAACTTAATCGTTAAGATTTTTTAAAATTAAATCGACAGGGGGCCTTCAGGAGCTTAAAGCTTTATTCAAAAATTTCCACTTAAGTGAAAACACCTTAAACGAGTACGGTAATATATTTTAACTTTTTTTTAAAATTTGATTGTGACCCTCAGCCGTCTGTGATGCACCTTGTATATATTTGTTCTATCCACATTTCCCTTGGGGTTTTCCGCTTAGCTGTGACTATATATACAAGGTGGTCCATTGATAGTGACGGGGCCAAATATATCACGAAATAAGCATCAAACGAAAAAACTGCAAAGAACGAAGCTTGTCTAGTTTGAAGGGGTAAACCAGATGGCGCTATGGTTGGCCCACTAGATGGCGCTGCCATAGGGCAAACTGATATCAACTGTCTTTTTTTAAAAATAGGAACCACCGTTTTCATTACATATTCGTGTAGCACGTAAAGAGATATGGGTGTTTTAGTTGGACCACTGTTTTGGCTTTGTAATAGATGCCGCTGTAATAGTCACAAACGTTTAACTACGTGGTATCACGTAACATTCCGCCAGTACGGACGGTATTTGCTTCGTGATACATTACCCGTGTTAAAATGGACCGTTTACCAATTGCGAAATGGTCGATATTGTGTTGATGTGTTGATATTGTGATCAATGCCCAACGGGCGTGTGCTATGTATGCTACTCGGTATCCAGGACCACATCAGCTAAGTGTCCGGACCGCTCGCCGGAAAGTTACATTACTTAAAAAGTCAGGAAGTGTTCAGCGACATGTGAAACGTCGAACAGGACGTGCAACAAATGATGATGCCCAAGTAGGTGTTTTAGCTGCTGTAGCGGCTAATCCGCACATCAGTAACAGACCAATTGCGCGAGAATCAGAAATTTCAAAAACGTCGGTGTTGAGAATACTATATCGACATCAATTGCACCCGTACCAAATTTCTATGCGCCGGGAATGCATGGCGACGACTTTGAACGTCGTCTACAGATCTGCCACTGGGCACAAGAGAAATTACGGGACGATGACAGATTTGGCCGGATAGTGTGGCCGAACGGTTCTAGGCGCTTCAGTCTGGAACTGCGCGACCTCTACGTTCGCAGGTTCGAATCCTGCCTCGGGTATGGATGTGTGTGTTGTCCTTAGGTTAGATAGGTTTAAGTAGTTCTAAGTTCTAGGGGACTTATGACTTCATTTGTTGAGTCCCATTGTGCTCAGAGCCATTCTTATGACAGAATTTTAGCACCAGTTCTATTTAGTGACGAGAGCTTCATTCACCAACAGCGGTAACGTATACCATCTTAATAGGCACTTTTGGGCAACGGAAATTCCGCGAAGGCTGCAACAAGTGGAACACAAGCGACCTAGGCGGGTTAGTGTATGGTACGGCATAATGAGATTGGTTGGTTGGTGGTTAGTGTTTAACGTCCCGTCGACAACGAGGTCATTAGAGACGTTGCGCAAGCTCGGGTTAGGGAAGGATTGGGAAGGAAATCGGCCGTGCCCTTTCAAAGGAACCATCCCGGCTTTTGCCTGAAACGATTTAGGGAAATCACGAAAACCTAAATCAGGATGGCCGGAGACGGGATTGAACCGCCGTCCTCCTGAATGCGAGTCCAGTGTGCTAACCACTGCGCCACCTCTCTCGGTGGCATAATGAGAGGATCGATAATTGTCCCCCATTTTATCGATGGCAATCTGAATGGTGCAATGTATCCTGATTTTCCACATAATGCTCTACCGATGTTACTACAAGATGTTTCACTGCGTGACAGAATGGCAATGTACTTCCAAAATGATGGAAGCTCGCTTGGGGTTGAAGCGGTATTGACTAGCATATTTCATGACAGGTGTTTTGGTAGTCGAAATACGATACCATGACGCTCACGTTCACCGGATCTGACGTCCCCGGATTTCTTTCTGTGGGGAAAGTTGAAGGATATTTGCTATCGTGATTCACCAACAACGCCTGACAACGTACGTCAGCGCATTGTCAATGCATGTGCGAACATTACGGCGGGCGAACTACTCGCTCTTGAGAGTAATGTCATTACACGTATTGCCAAATGCATTGAGATAGACGGACATCATTTTGTGCATTTATTGCATTAATGTGGTATTTACAGGTAATCAAGCTGTAACTGCATCCGTTCTCAGAAATAATAAGTTCACAAATTTATATGTATCCCATTGGAACGACAGAAATAAAATGTTGAAACGTACCTACGTTCTGTATTTTAATTTTAAAAAACCCACCTGTTACCAACTGTTCGTCTAATATTTGTTACAATTACAGTGCCGTCTATCACAAAGCGAAAAATTGGTCCAACTAAACCATTCATATTTCTATACATACTACACGAATATGTAATAAAAATTGGAGGTTCTTATTTTTAAAATTGCAGCTGACATCCAACTAGGGGGGGCCACCATAGCGCCATCTGCTTCCCCTCTTCAAGTTAGACAAGTTTCGTTGTTTGTAGTTTTTTCGATTGACCCTTATGTCGTGAGATATTTGGCCCGGTCACGATCAATGAACCATTTTGTATATATATATTAATTATTTTATTTGCAATTTTAACTTCGTGCTTTCAGTCATTTGAAATTTATCTCGTTGCTTTTAAGGTTTCTTGTTTGGAGGCCATCAGCCGTGAAAGAATTGGATTTTGCAACTCGTAGCTGTAAAGGTTCGGCTATGTGCCGTTTTTGTTTAAAGATGTTATTAAATTACAATAAATTTTAATTTTAATGTTAAATTGACCGATACCGTATTTGGCCCTTTCCAAAATCCTAACTATCTGTTCTGCCCAGCGGGTTTAGCGGGCTTATCGTGAAGTGTTCTAATTGTCTGT
The DNA here is from genome assembly GCF_023897955.1 of Schistocerca gregaria. Lineage (NCBI taxonomy): Eukaryota > Metazoa > Arthropoda > Insecta > Orthoptera > Acrididae > Schistocerca > Schistocerca gregaria. The sequence goes on along the minus strand of NC_064924.1, from coordinate 587,169,531 downwards.
ATTGTCAATAGCCACCGCAGTGTCCTAGAAGACGCGCACAACACATAAAGTGCAGCCCCCGTTTAGCTCACTTTTCCATAATGTGTAACTAACCCTCTCTTGCTGCACTCCTATTTTTTTTGTTTCTGTGTTTATGTTGAGTGTTCACGATGACTCTTTCGGTTGTGTCTTTAATGTAAGCTATATAATTATACGGACAAACGACTGAATAATTATGGTAAACACTGCGAGGAATTGTAGCGACAACATGACAGCCACCCCCAACCTTTTCAGTGAGAAATAACTCAACAGGCGGTTCAAGTGCCAAATGTCAGAGAGTTTCTGGGACAAAGTGAAGTCGGGACTGCGCAGTAGCCAGCACATTTCAGAGCCTACGGCATGACAAATAACCAGCATATTTACTATATTCTCCCCACTGTAGACTCAGATGTATTCCAGTTAGTAGTAATGCTGTTTCTCTTGAGGTCACTTAAGACTAGTTAGTTAACAAATTCTTAGATCATTTTAAATCACAAATGCATCTAGGGTCAGCTCGTTCCAAGATTTCAGATTAAAACAACAGCCAGTACATACTACAAACAGTGGGTGACAGAACATCGTGCCCTTACTAGACTATGTCACTTTCAGTTTTCATGTAGATTAAGTTAAAGTCATTACGACGAGAGATGCGATTGTTCAGAACGTGTCTGATTCCCGAATTCGTGCTGCCATACTGAAGCATCCAAACCTTGACCTCAGTACAGTACTCCCATTTATTGAGTCTCAGGACACTGTCCATGCTACTGTGAATGGTTTTCAGGCACCTGCGTTATCTCTTGTCAAAGTGAGACAGTTCAGTGGCTAGACTCCCCGGTTTGGTAAGACGCTGGCCGGCGTCCAGGACATGTGCGAACCAGTCGCATCATGAGCCACGGGACATCTCGCACAGTCTCAGAAGTCCTGCCCGCGTTGCTTTTCAATACATTAAGAACACAGTGTCCGTGCCTCAAACCAAGTGTTTCGCATGTCGCAAACGAGGCCACATACAGTCGGTACGCTTAAGTATAAATTGTGTTAGGCACCTTTTACATTCGATGTAAGACAGTGATTCTAATGAGACATATGTTGTGTCACCTGCACAATGGCCCACCGATCATGATGTTATTTCGTAAGATTGCCATGACAAAAAAACTCTACACTTATCAATCAGCAGTCCAAGCCACTGCATGTTGCGTTGCGTGTCTTCAAAACTTCGTTAAATTTCTGTTAGATACTGGTGCTACTGTTACGCTGCTCAGCCATTCTACATATGGATGCTTTGGTAGACCACAACTTCAGCTACCACTTAACTCGTTGTCGGCGTACAATGGACATCCTATTCCTGTGCTTGGAGTGTGTAGCTTACTATCCACGTTCTTTCATGTGTTGTGACCTTGCGGGACTACTAATGTTTTTGGCATGGGCAGCTTAGTCCTTTTCAGACTGGCAGGTCACAATGTAATTAATCTGGGTTTCTGGCCAGTATTAATGCATTAATCGACAAGCACAGATATCTGTTCCATGGCAGTTTAGCGGTTAGCGAGTTGCCATTGATCATGGCCAGGAATGGGTACACAAATACAGACCAAGTCTGCACAGTGTGAAATGTGTACAGAGTATCAGTCCGCTCCCCCACAGCGATACTTCAACTGGGCACGTCCTGACGGCCGGCCGCATTGGCCGAGCGATTCCAGGCGCTTCAGTCCGAAACCGCCCAACTGCTACGGTAGCAGGTTCGAATACTGCCTCGGGCATGGATGTGTGTGATGTCCTTAGGTTAGTTTACCGAGAGAAGTGGCGCAGTGGTTAGCACACTGGACTCGCATTCGGGAGGACGACGGTTCAATCCCATCTCAGGCCATCCTGATTTAGGTTTTGCGTAATTTCCCTAGATCGTTTCAGGCCAATGCCGGGATGGTTCCTTTGAAAGGGCTCGGCCGATTTCCTTCCCAATTCTTCCCTAACCCGAGCTTGCGCACTGTCTCTAATGACGTCGTTGTCGACGGGACGTTAAACACAACCACCACCACCACCTTAGGTTAGTTATGTTTAAGTAGTTCTAAGTTCTAGGGGACTGATGGCCTCAGATGTTAAGTGCTCGGAGTCATTTTTTAACGTCCTGACCCACCTTAGCGAAGGCTGTGCATAGATTTTGCAGTGTCATACTGGAACCAACGCTGGCTAGTGGTTGTCGATGCGTACAGCAAGTTTCTCTTCGTCGTTACAATGACGTCTACCACAACAGTCAGAACAGTTTCAGCTCTTACGTGGATCTTCTGTATTGCACTCTGACTTGATGTCATACTGTTGGATAATAGGCCGCAGTTCACATCTCTGGAGTTTGAGCAATTCTGTGCAGACAGTTGTATTGAGCATTGACTTATAGCGCCCTTTCATCCGCAATCGAATGGTTAAGCCGAACGCTTTGTATGGCCCTTCAAAACACAGATAAAGAAACTGCAAGCCACCCGCACACTAGCCATGCTTTGAAAATTTTTCTGTCGTCGTATCACTCCCGGCACAAATGTTGGAAATCGTCAGTGGAGCTCCTCAATGGCCAACGCAATAGTACTCGCGTCCATTTGCTATATCCACTGCAGAGATCTATCTTCGTCCTTCTGAGTCACAGTTTCGCCCTCAGATACTGGTGTTCTATCTTCTGTTTAGCAGGGATCACAGATGGAAGTAGGGTGTTGTGTCTGAGGTGTTGTAACGTTACACGGACATCATCGACTATCCGACTAGATTGTGCAGGCGGCTTCGACCAATCCACCAGAGAGTGTCTGCTGCACCGATTATGTACACAAATCAAGCATGGTGACAGGGCATGCAGCAGCCATCTTTTCGATCGTTCGGCAGGGCGAGGCATTAGAACTGCATAGTAGGCGCGACACCGGGCTGAGTCATAGCGCCCTCGGTCCTGAGGAAATGGCCAGCTCTCACGCCAGAAACCACTGTTTGGTGGCATTCTGTGTCCAAATCTAATGCGTCGTGCTTTCCCATGCTTACAAAAATTATCTACAAAGAAGTGAGTCCAGCATCACGTTTAATTAAAAGAGATAAGATCATGAATTGTGACAGTGTCTATGTTCGTACAGTAACTGTCTAAATCAGTTTGCAATAAATGGAGTTCGAGTTTATAATTAGACACTGTCGATCTTATTTATATAATAAGGCATGAAAGGACTGAGGTGACAGTATAAAATAAGTTGCCTCCTCGGCGTGTTTCACTAATGTACGAGCAATTCGGTCCTGACTTTGTGATACATGGAGATTTGGACTGGCAATGGAGGCGTGCTCGGATAGTTGTTAAGGCGACCGCTTATGACAAGTGCGAGATCAGGTTTAGAATTATGGTCTGGCACAAATTGTCATTTGTGACAAGTATAGCTGACGGTAATGCACATTTACTATACGTGTATCCGTTTCACGAAAGAAAATAAGGCTAATTTAATCTCAGAATTTACAGTCACTGTTATTCTATGCAAGTAAATAACGGCATTCCCTATGGTACCCGGTCAGACATAATACTCCCACTACAAATACCATTTTATTTTGAGTTAAATTGGCATGCAAATTTGCCTGCGCTTTTCAGAGAGTGAATGTGTTCTAGGTACTATGAGTGAGAGAGGAGAAGGAGTTATTGATTTGTGTAATAAATTTCAGGTGATAATAGCAGATACTCTAATCAAGAAACACGAGAAGTTATACTTGGAAAACAATCTGAGACTTGGAAAGATTCCAACTGGATTATGTCGTGCCACACAGAGCTTCCAAAATCAGAGAGTGGATTCTAAGGCATATCCAAGAGCAGATAGATACTCTGATCATAATTTAGTCATGATGAAGAGTAGACTGAATTTAAGATATAGTACAGAAGAATCAGTGTGAATTAAAGTGGTATACTGTACTGAGAAATGATGAGGTGCTTTTGAAGTTCGCTAAGGATATGGATACTACAATAAGGGCTATCACAGTATTCAGTTCAGCTGAAGATAATTGCAATCTCTAAAAAGGGCAGTGACAGGCGCTGGTCGGTCTGACTTAGGTAGAGGAAGGTAACTCGGAAGGAACTTTGGATAACAGAAGAAGTACTTCAATTGTCCGGTGAAAGGAGGAAGTAAAAAAATTCTATGGGAAAGATAGGAAAAAAGGCAATATGAATAAATTATGAATGAAATTAGTAGAAGGTGCATGGCTGCCAATGTCAAATGGCTGCAAGGGAAATGTGAAGAAATACAAAAGGAAACCATCATCACTAGTAAGCCAGTTTATAAGAAATTCAAATCAAACTGGTGAAATTAAAAGGAAGCGTGTTCACATTAACAGTGTAACTTTAATTCATTGTTAAACTCAGAGACCAGAACATATAGGTGGAAAGAATAAACTGAAGACCCCTCTGAGGGCCAGGAGACGCCTTATGTGGTGACAGAAAAAGGAACTAAAGTCGATAGGGAAGCAATGGAAGAATAATTTCACTTGCTTTGCTGTCTACACATATCCTGGTCAGGATCGATAACATGAACGAATAATTTATCGTAGACCACTTTAAAATATGGTCTTGTACACCTTTCATCACGTTATAACTGTTTCTTTCTCCCTCGCGTATTAGGTCAGCATATATGTGTTCTTTTACTAAGAAAGGACGTCGTGAAAAGAGGGTAATGATTTTTACCCGATGATGCCTTGAAAGGTCTGGTGGGCGCACACTGGATTTAAAAATTAGAGATCGTAATAAAATTTAGCTCAAATTGATCAGTTATAAAGAAGTATCTCACGTAGCAACGACCAAGTGCGTGTAACTGGCTGGAAGACTGTAATCGTATTGAAGAAGTATCAGCAGTTGTGCCAATACCTGTTTAACAAAGGGATGCGACCGCCCCGGCAGTTGCTTAATGTTTGGTCGGCTCCCGAGCACGCGCTTGAGATGTCCTTATCCCGTCTTTTGGTTGCAAATACCTAATTACATGGGAGTGAATCCCTAAGTTAACGTTGTGAGCAGTGCCAAATTACTGATTCAATAATTGTGACAGGGGATAGAGTACTTCCATAATTAACGGATCATGATTAGAACAGCTTCTCATACAACACACTAAACAAAGACTGGGTATAGGTGGTGGAGTTGTTTGGTATGGATTACAGTAAAAGCTTTCTTCTATTTACTGGTTTATAAGAACTATTGATTGATCCTACTGACATTGTAAACAAAAAACAAGTTACTTATTAGTTGATATCTGATTACATTTATATTCCACACTCTCAAGGAAGAAATGAATGGTGATTTCTTATCAAGTAATCTGTTATCACAATGAATAGGGGGGGGGGGGGGGGAAGATCTGTATTTCTCTTTCCCTCATACACATTACAGAAGGAAGCATGGTACCGGTCACTTATTTTGTATCGCAAGCAACATCATGAGGAGATTCAGAGAATGAATTAGGATGTGGTATGCAGATATCCACATGGTTACATGAAGTTATCGCCACTATCACAATATGGTGGTAGCAAATGAAATACGTATCATGGTTGAGTAATTTAGTATAACATCAGTATTATGACTGGGTTAATGCTGCCCACCACGAATTCCACTCCTCGGCTAATCTCTTCATATCACAGTAGCACTTTCACCTTTTGTCCTCATTTGTTTATTGGATGTACTCCAATCTCTGTCTTCCCCAGTAGCTTTTACCCTCTAAAGTTCTATTTAGTACCATGGTTCGATGTACATTATTCCCTGCAGCATTAACACATGTCCATTCTTCCTGTTCCTTCATCGTTTGAGTATTTTACAGATGCTCCTTCACTCGCCGATTTTGCAAAGAGCCTTCCGTTCCTCATCTTATTAGTCAGCTTGATTTTCAACATTCTTCAGTTGCACCTTGTCTAAGACACTTCGGTTCTCTTCTGTTCCACCTATACCTTGTTATTTATAAAATATAAAACGCTCGACATATGTTGTTCTGAACGGTATCATTGGAACCCGTGGAAAACAATCTGCATACTTATCTCAGTTAAAATGAATCTACATTAAATTCGTTAACATGTTCACTGGACATATTAGATATGAGCGAATTGTTCACTGCATTTACGCGATCTCTATGCATCAGTTAGCTTAGTGAAGGAGTAATTCAGTATTTACTTCAGATAGTATGATCCAACACAGATTCCAAGAGCATGTTGTGGCTACACCGAATGTGCAAGTTGCCAGAAAGATCTCACATTAAAATATGAAGTAAAGTCATTGAGGATTTGATTATTGGATGGAGTGAAGTACACAGCTTGAATATTAGAGGCCCTGATAAGCTAGAACAAATCCAGCATTCCAACTCCAGCAGCACGACCAACGTCAAGTTTATATTAAGCACTGCCACAGAAATTTACTCTGAAATTGACCAAATAAATAAATTCAACGGACGTGCAATTCATCGCGGTTCATTTCTGTCTAGTAATTGAGAAAACTAAACCTGCTGCTTAGTTATTAAAGCGTTCTTACAACATTGCGGAACTTGGGTAAAAGTGTGCAACACTCACCAGTCGCAGGCCACATTCTCGCTTCCTTTGTTCCCTCAGCCCCCTAAAACTGTATGGGTGAGAGGGAAGGAAGAACGTAGGCACTACCTGCTCTTTAGAGAAGGGTAGTTGACCATTCTGTCACTTGAGGCAACCGCTCATTACCTTCCTTAAGACTGGATGAAGTGAAGTTGGTATCCCAAGTGACACTACTAACTACACTGTACGCTGGCTCTAATGGAGCGCGTTTTTGAAGGAACTTGCAAACTTGTGTATTTATTTCACTCTCATACTGGATGAAATGAAAACAAGGAAGACGCTGTACACGAGGTAAAAGAATAAATATACACATCAGTATTCTCCTTCATCACTGGCAACACACTCTTGTTCTAGCAGCACGAAACTTACATGCAGATAGTTGGCCAGCAGCATGAAAGCCGAACATTAGGGACCCAGATTTTAAAATAGCTCTAGGAGACTTATCAAATAAAGGAGAAAGGATAGATAGCATTGCACCTAATTTTATAAAATTAGTTTGAGAAATTGCAACTAAGCGACTACTAAAGTTGGTGTGTAGACTACATGGGACTGGCTACGCATCGTCAGATTTTCTGGAAAATACCATCGACACAACTTGTGACATAGTAGTACCTAATGCATAAGTAACTTTTGAAATATATTTCCTTACAACGTATCTTATAAGATTCGATCTGAAGTTTCATTCATTGTCTGTGAAAGTTAATTGCTTGAAAAAAACTGCTGTAGAGTAGAATTATGTTTAAATTGTAATAAGACGAATGTGTAAAATTTTTCTTCGTACAATTTTAGGAAACAATTTATTACAGAATACAGGAAATGTGCTCCAAGAAATATTGTCAAATTAAAAACTGGTGCATCCTGAGTGAATTATAGTTGTAGAGGTGAAATGTGAAAGATACAGTAGTTCCCATCTCAAACGGAATGGGAAGGCAAAAATGTGGAATGATGTGTCGCACTGTAGCTAAAAAAAACAAAGAAGGGTGACGTTAGTCTGAAGGTGGCACTGATAGAGGGAACATATTAGACTTGGTGTCAGAGTGGCTTATGGATCAATCATTGCCTTCATTGCCTTGGAAGGAAACTGCTCTTTTATAGTAGCACCAAACTTACAACTGGGCTATCTAATTTAAATAAATCGACGTCAAGAAGAACTTATTAAGCCCAATAACATCAAAAGCCACATGTGCTAATGTATGCGATATGCAGCAGCCACGCTGAACAGTCACTCTCGTTGCATACAGCTACCAGCTTAAGAACTTTATTTAACCGTAATAACAACTTGAATCTGTAACTACTCTGTTGCTATTGTGCAATTATTGAACGAATGTAAATTTTCTACTATATATACACCCAGATAGGATCCTATCCTGCTGAAAATTAATCTGATTTTCTTCAAATTATAAAGAACTATAATTTTGCAAGCTTAGTGTAGTAAAATATTTTTAAAGCGTTTTTAATATAATTAGTAATTCTTGTCTGTGCAGAGTTAAATTTAGAGTTTTCTGGAAGTTACAGTTTTGGTGAACCTTATATGTTTGTTTTGAAATGAAGGGAAAGATTTGCTTAATGTAAACTAGACTAGGAAAGAAAATTATCTATTTGAAAATAAAAGATCTAGGTACTTTGATAACCTACTTTGAGTATTGCATATTGTGATCATACTAAGTAGTATAGTGAAAGTGGTTCCAGTAAGAGATACTATACTGTTGTATAAAAGGTTTAAAGGCTGAAATACAATGCCATAATGGAAACAGATCTTAATCATTTAGACTTGTCTTACTGTAAACTGTGTTTAGTGAAGATGACAAAACAGTTCTAAGGCTTTAGTATTATCAAGTAGAGTACAGTTAAATGGTCACCATCTACATCTACATCCATACTCAACAAGCCACCTGACGGTGTGTGGCGGAGGGTACCCTGAGTACCTCTATCGGTTCTCCCTTCTATTCCAGTCTCGTATTGTACGTGGAAAGAAGGACTGTCGGTATGCTTCTGTGTGGGCTCTAATCTCTCTGATTTTATCCTCATGGTCTCTTCCCGAGATATACGTAGGAGGGAGCAATATACTGCTTGACTCTTCGGTGAAGGTATGTTCTCGAAACTTTAACAAAAGCCCGTACCGAGCTACTGAGCGTCTCTCCTGCAGAGTCATCCACTGGAGTTGATCTATCATCTCCGTAACGCTTTCGCGTTTACTAAATGATCCTGTAACGAAGCGCGCTGCTCTCTGTTGGATCTTCTCTATCTTTTCTATCAACCCTATCTGGTGCGGATCCCACACTGCTGAGCAGTATTCAAGCAGTGGGTGAAAAAGCGTACTGTAACCTACTTCCTTTGTTGTCGGATTGCATTTCCTTAGGATTCTTCCAATGAATCTCAGTCTGGCATCTGCTTTACCGACGATCAACTTTATATGATCATTCCATTTTAAATTACTCCTAATGCGTACTGCCAGATAATTTATGGATTTAACTGCTTCCATGCTTCCAGTTGCTGACCTGCTATTTTGTAGCTAAATAATAAGGGACCTATCTTTCTATGTATTCGCATCACATTACACTTTTCTACGTTGAGATTAAATTGCCATCCCGTGCACCATGCGTCAAATCGCAGCAGATTCTCCTGCATTTCAGTACAGTTTTCCATTGTTGCAACCTCTCGATACACCACAGCATCATCTGCTAAAAGGCTCAGTAAACTTCCGATGTCATCCACCAGGTCATTTATGTTTATTGTGAATAGCAACGGTCCTATGACACTCCCCAGCGGCACACCTGAAATCACTCTTACTTCGGAAGACTTCTCTCCATTGAGAATGACATGCTGCGTTCTGTTATCTAGGAACTCCTCAATCCAATCACACAATTGAACTGATAGTCCGTATGCTCTTACTTTGTTAATTAAACGACTGTGGGGAACTGTGTCAAAGGCCTTGCGGAAGTCAAGAAACACGGCATCTACCTGTGAACCCATGTCTAAGGCCCTCTGAGTCTCGTGGACGAATGGCGCGAGCTGGGTTTCACACGATCGTCTTTCTCGAAACCCATGCTGATTCCTACAGACTAGATTTCTAGTCTCCAGATAAGACATTATACTCGAACATAATACGTGTTCCAAAATTCTACAACTGATTGACGTTAGAGATATTGGTTTATAGTTCTGCACATCTGTTCGATGTCCCTTCTTGAAAACGGGGATGACCTGTGCCTTTTTCCAATCCTTTGGAACGCTTCGCTCTTCTAGAGACCTACGGTACACGGCTGCAAGAAGGGGGGCAGGTTCCTTCGCGTACTCTGTGTAAAATCGAACTGGTATCCCATCAGGACCAGCTGCCTTTCCTCTTTTGAGAGACTTTAATGGTTTCTCTATCCCTCTGTCGTCTATTTCGATATCTACCATTTTGTCAACTGTGCGACAATCTAGAGAAGGAATCACAGTGCAGTCTTCCTCTGTGAAACAGGTTTGGAAGAAGACATTTAGTATTTCGGCCTTTAGTCTGTCATCGTCTGTTTCATTACCATTTTGGTCCCAGAGTGTCTGGACATTTTGTTTTGATCCACCTACCGCTTTGACATAGGACCCAAATTTCTTAGGATTTTCTGCCAAGTCATTACATAGAACTTTACTTTCGAATTCATTGAAAGCCTCTCGCATAACCCTCCTCACACTGCATTTCGCTTCGCGTAATTTTTGTTTGTATGCAAGGCTTTGGCTATGTTTATGTTTGCAGTGAAGTTCCCTTTGCTTCCGCAGCAGTTTTCTAACTCGGTTGTTGTACCACGGTGGCTCTTTCCCATCTCTTACGATCTTGCTTGGCACATACTCATCTAACGCATATTGTACGATGGTTTTGAACTTTGTCCACTGATCCTCAACACTATCTGTACTTGAGACAAAACTTTTGTGTTGAGCCGTCAGGTACTCTGTAATCTGCTTTTTGTCACTTTTGCTAAACAGAAAAATCTTCCTACCTTTTTTAATATTTCTATTTACGGCTGAAATCATCGATGCAGTAACCGCTTTATGATCGCTGATTCCCTGTTCTGCATTAACTGATTCAAATAGTTCGGGTCTGTTTGTCACCAGAAGGTCTAACATGTTATCGCCACGAGCCGGGTCTCTGTTTAACTGCTCAAGGTAGTTTTCAGATAAAGCACTTAAAAATATTTCACTGGATTCTTTGTCCCTGCCACCCTTTTATGAACGTTTGCGTCTCCCAGTCTATATCCGGCAAATTAAAATCTCCACACAGAACTATAACATGGTGGGGAAATCTACTCGAACTATTTTCCAAATTATTCTTCAGGTGCTGAGCCACAACAGCTGCTGAGCCCGGGGGCCTATAGAGACATCCAATTACCTTGTCTGAGCCTGCTTTAACAGTGACCTTCACCCAAATCATTTCACAATTCGAATTTCCGTCAATTTCCTTCGATACTATTGCACTTCTTATCGCTATAAACACGCCTCTCCCTTCACTGTCCAGCCTGTCTCTGCGGTATACTTTCCCATCTGAGTTTAGGATTTCATTACTGTTTACATGTGGTTTCAGCCAACTTTCTGTCCCTAGTACTATATGGACGTTGTGACCGTTTATTAATGAGAGCAGTTCTAGGACCTTTCTATAGACGCTCCTGCAGTTTACTATTAGCACATTAATATTGTTATTCCCTGTTGCATTTTGCCTACTCCTGCCTTGCCTCGTCTCAGGAGGCGTCTTGTCGGGCCTAGGGAGGGAATTCTCTAACAAACAGACATGTGCACTCCACACGTACTCCGGTACCCTCGTAGCCGCTTCCGGCGTGTAGTGCACGCCTGACCTTTTCAGGGGGACCCTACCATGTGGTTAATTGCTGAAATGGTCCATCAATGAAAGAGTGATAACTGCATGGTATGGGCTAACACTGTGATGGTATCAAAGCAAAGTAATTTGGCCTAACTAACTTAGAATAATAAGTGGTTCTCCAAATCTCAGCTATAGACAGTCCTCATGGCCAATTTTCCTTTGTCCATACTTGAACAATATTATCTATAAGAGATTAGAGAAAATATTTATGTGTCTGGTTATTGTAGTATAACGCCACTGATGTTGACCAAGTAAAAATGATAGTAAGCTGTTGTTCTGTACATGAGAAACTAGTTCCGTTTTCCTAACTGCAGTGAGTTACATACAACATCAAATCACGTCTACACCTCATAATAACTGAATGAAGGCAACTTCATGCATAATTGGGCAACATAAAAAGCCTGGAAGCAAAAGGCCACTAGCTTGATCCTTGATTAGCTGTAATAGTCCTCCATACGAAATAATAGTCTGATGCTTGTGTCCATTGGGCATACATTACATGGTCAAACAAGCAGTTGAAATTCCTGTAAAAGGGTACATCTGCATCTACACGAATATTCTGCAAATCACGTATAAGTGCTGGCAGGGTGTTCATCGTACCTGCCTCACAATTCTCTATTAATCCAATCTCGTGTAGCAGGTGGAAAAAAAACGTGCAACTGTACCTTTTCTTGCGATCTCTGATATCCCTTATTTTATTATGGTGATCGTTTCTCCCTGTGCAGTTCAGTGTGAGTACAGCAGCATAACACTACCTTTGAGCTGTGCTTGAGATGGTGAGTCGCTCATCAATTAGGTATTTACTGGACTGCAGTTAGAGAGGCATCGCCCCAGCAATGGTATACATGTGCGTGCAGCCCAGAGGCGTCTCGCAGGCTGGACCGACGCCCACGCGCGCAGCGTGAGCGCCTTGGGGCCTCTCTCTAGGGAACAGTTCACTGATACGTTGCGGTTGACGATAGTTCGAAATCGTTTCTCACGTGCAATGACTGTTAGTGTTCTGCATTATTTTCAGCTATTTAAGCGTTGTGAACGTGTTTGCATAGCATTACACATGCATTATTTTTCGACAATTTCACAAGTAGTGGGAGTGTCTGCTGCATTTTTTTGTGAATAGATCTGTTGTTCGTGCAGTACATTATTTCGACAGTTTATAATTAGTGAGAGTGTTTGCATAGCATTTTACTACAATTATTTAGACAATCTACATATGGGTTTCGTGTCTGTACATCACTGTACTGCATTTTTCGGTAATTTACGAGTAGTTTGCAGGTCTGTAGGCTGTCCAATGCATTATTTCGACAGTTTACAATCTGCAAGCGTGTTTACAGAGCATTATAGTTGCATTGTTTTGGCAGTTTACGATTTGTTTTCATGTCTGCACGTTAGTGTACTACATTATTTCCGTGATGTACGAGTAGTTTGCTGGTCTGTAGGCTATTTACTGTTACCAGTACTTGTCAGGGCGAATGTTTTGCACCAGTGAAATAAATATACTATGTGAAATCCATCTCTAAGTAAATTGTTCCCAAATAAATAAAGTACTCCCCTTTCCTCTCCACAGCAGCTCGACATAAACTTAATCCTTTTCCCGCTATTTTTCCCCAGACTGCCACGAGACGGCAGCACCCTCCGGTGGCAGTAATGTGTAATAGGTCAGTAGGGCTCCGGACCTCATGGTGAACACACTGGATTGAGCTACGGCCTATGACAATTCAAATTATTGAAATAAACACTGCATGCAAAATAAAGACTTTAGTGCATCCTATCCAGCAGCACACCAACAAACTGTGTCCCTTTCCCACCAATTCCAGGATGATACAGCGTTCGGATTTTTGAGGGTAGTGAAGGTATCCCAAGTTACCTATTTTCCCACCAATTCCTTAGGTTAGTGGAGGTAACCCAAGTGACCTCCTTCCACAAAAATTTGAGCTTCCCACTGTATTCTGGGTGAGAGGAGGGAAAGCGAGGGGTTAGGTTAGTGGAGGTAGCCCAATTGACTTATTTTCTTGCCAAAATTTGAACTTCCTACCATGGCATCACTGTGACGTTGCCATATCTATCACCACCATCTTAGATACGCCATCTTGTAAATTTAGCAACAATGCAACATGGGGCAGTATAAACTTCGTCCTACTACTTACGAGCACCAGGTAATTGTTGCAAATGCTGTTTGGGAGGGCATGGAAGAGTAATGTGCCCTGAATTTCAGATTCATACATATCACCCATCACTTCTACTTCGTTTTCTTTGAATGTTTCCTGCATCTATTTCAGTCCTAAGTGACTGCTCATCTGTTAGCCACATCTTCTTCACAGTTACTTTCGTTGCAAGTATGTTTGTCGGTACAACATCTGACGGTCCGCTTTTGAGAGTTGTCCATTACTTTCCAGTTGAGTTTCATATTGTGGTGTTAGTTATCGCAGTATTTACTGCCTGAAAGAAAGTCAGGCTCATCCGATTATTCTTTAGTATTTCAGTAGCCCTCTTCTTAAGACATTGGGTCTGCCAGACGATTCTTTTAAACTTCAGTCGACTCTTCATCACTATTCTTTATGAAATGGGTTTGTATGTACCTCTGGAAATTCAATACCCCATTTTAGCATCTGTGTCTGCCCATGAAGTAATAAAGCTGAAATCGTACTACGTTTTAACATGAAATTCACCTTGTCGGATGTTGAAAAATGTCTAAAAACAAGATCCAGGCTGGGTGCCATGATCCGATCCCCATATTCCGGATGCGATATGCTGTCGCATGCGGCTATCCTGGTATGTCCTTTTTTCTCCTCACCTTATGTACTGAATTCTTTATACCTTTATCTTTTCGTAGGGACGTGTGAATGTGTAGCTGAACTATTGTGGTTGGTGCTGGTTTGCTGACGATAGTGTTAAGAAGAACCCTATCACTGAACTGTTCACAGTAACTCACAATCTGATCTACCTTTCTGTTCATGATATACTCCCATTACACTATATAGTGCTGCTGTTGACATTATCCTATGTCCGACTGAACAGAAACCCCTCCTGTTTTCCCAATTCACTGACTTCAATATTTCTGAGTCTTAGCACACTATTGGCTCTGAGCACTATGGGACTTAACTTCTGAGGTCATGAGTCTCCTAGAACTTAGAACTACTTAAGCCTAACTAACCTAAGGACATCACACACATCCATGCCCGAGGCAGGAATCGAACCTGCGGCCGTAGCGGTCGCGAGCGCCTAGAACCGCTCGGCCAGCCAGCCGGCTAGCACGTTATTCTCACGTTTTGTAACTTCCCTACTACAAGTATATTTCGGACATGCTACACTCCGACTCGTTCTGATACAATTCCAGTGGTTTTCCATCGTTATTTCATGGTCACTTCCCCCTTGGCAGTTCTCTCCCAGAGATCAGAAAGACTGACTAATTTTTTACTGGTGCAGAGATCATCAATCCCGTTTCCTTTAAAGTACAGACCGCATGTGACTTGAATCACGTGTGTCTTCTATCACGTCATCAGACAAATCTTCCCTCTTTTCTTACAGCTGCTCTCTACTATGCACGTAACTATGGAATTACCATTGGGCAGCCGGCCGCGGTGATCTCGCGGTTCTAGTCGCGCAGTCCGGAACCGTGCGACTGCTACGGTCGCAGGTTCGAATCCTGCCTCGGGCATGGATGTGTGTGATGTCCTTAGGTTAGTTAGGTTTAAGTAGTTCTAAGTTCTGTGGGACTGCAGTTGAGTCCCATAGTGCTCAGAGCCATTTGAACCATTTTGAACCATTGCGCACTTAATGTTACCACACTTGCTTTAAATTTCCCAGAAGGTTGTTCGCGGCGTGCAGCTCGGCGGTCGCAGGCTTTGTTGTTTTGGGGCGTGCAGTCTGTTGCTGTGCCCGGTCGATATCCACGGCATGTTAGATACCTGTATGATTGTTGGAGGGAGACACGCAAACTGCGTTCAATGGGGGGTGTCCCCACGTTGCCCAGTTCGTTATAGTATACCATTTAATGAAGTTGCCTTTATATTTTTACTGCATTAGATTTGCCCTTTCTATCATATTTATTCAGATTTGTTGCATCGTCTGTAGTTGTGTTACCTTATATTTGTTAATCGGGACATGTTACTAAGGCGACTGAATTGGAGGTGCCTTGTATTTCAACCGATAGTTTACGTAACTGTTAAGTGGGAAGACTTGCTTAACGTTATTGAACCCATGAAGAAGCTCAGTACGTTAGTTTCCGCTGTGTGCCGGTCATATGAAGATTTAGTATTTATATGTTTGTAAGATTTTTCTGTATCTCATGAGCGCGTATCATATTTCTTATTCCAGTTCAGCTGAGTCCTTGCAGCCGTGAGGTTAACTCGGGTCTCTTCTTAGCGTTCCGTCGGTTCCACCGGCATCCTGTTAGCCTATGTGTGTAACGGTGGCAAGAGGTTCTCAGTCTATACATTAAGCCTGTCTACCTCAGTCTGCGAATCACATAGGCATGTTTTTTTCTTAAAAATATTGTCCCCACTTCCGGCTTCGTGGTCTTCAGATTTAATCTAATTCATCTGTTTGCTATCTTGTCATTAAGATGTGCCTCCGGTTGTATTGTACAAGCGAAAGAATTTATTCAAATGATAAATTTCCTTAAAAGTAAAATTTTATAAGGGAATGTTTTTTTTAATTTTTGTCTTATTGGCAAGGGCCTCTTTGGGTTTTCTCTGATTATTTTTTTTTCTTGGAGAACCCTATTTGCTGAAGTAATATTGAATGCCTAAGAAATTGAGATTAAGGAAAGGCAAACCTTCGTATCTAGCATTTGTAGACTTAGAGAAGGCTTTTGACAATGTTGACTGGAATACTCTCTTTCAAATTCTGATGGTGGCAGGGGTAAAACACAGGGGGCGAAAGGCTATTTACAATTTGTACAGAAAGCACATGGCAGTCATACGAGTCGAGGGGTATAAAAGGGAAGCAGTTGATGGGAAGGGAGTGAGACTGGGTTGTAGCCTCTCCCCGATGCTATTCAATCTGTATATTGAGCAAGCAGTAAAGGAAACAAAAGTTCGGAGTGGGTATTAAGATCCATGGAGAAGAAATAAAATTTTTTAGGTTCGCTGATGACATTGTAATTCTGTCAGAGACCGCAAAGGACTTGGAAGAGCAGTTGAACGCAATGGACAGTCTCTTGAAAGGAGGATATAAGATGAACATTAACAAAAGCAAAACGAGGGTAATGGAATGTAGTCGAATTAAGTCGAGTGATGCTCAGGGAATTAGATTAGGAAATGAAGCACTTAAAGTACCAAATGGGTTTTGCTATTTGTGGAGCAAAATAACTGATGATGGTCGAAGTAGAGAAGATAATAAAAGTAGACTGACAATGGCAAGGAAAGCGTTTCTGCAGAAGAGAAATTTGTTAACACCGAGTAAAAATTTAAGTGTCAGGAAGTCGTTCCTCAAAGTATTTGCATGGAGTGTAGCCATGAGTGGAAGTGAAACGTGGACGATAAATAGGTTAGACAAGAAGAGAATTGAAGGTTTCGAAATGTGGTGCTACAGAAGAATGCTGAAGGTTAGATGGGTAGATCGCATAACTAATTAGGAAGTATTGAATAGATTTGGGGAGGAGTTTGTGACACAACTTGACTAGAAGAAGGGATCGGTTGGTGGGACATGTTCTGAGGCATCAATGAATCACCAATTTAGTACTGGAGGGCAGCGTGCAGGGTAAAAATCGTAGGGTGAGACCAAGATATGAAACACTAAGCAGATAGAGAAGAATGTAGGTTGCTGTAGGTACTGGGAGGTGAAGCAGCTTGCACAGGGTACAGTGGCATGGAGAGCTGCATCAAACATCAAACCAGTCTCAGGACTGAAGACAACAACGACAACAACAACAACAACAACAACAACAAATTGAGAATATAAATACATTTTATGTTAATGTCTTGACAAAGGCAATAATTTCGTTGTTACTGCTGATGGATTTCGGTATTTTTGGATACGTGTTGTGCCATAGTTAGAAGATTATTTGTCTTGTTTCTTGATACTGTTATTGGACAACGTTGAGTTGCTTTAAATTTTTTACTTGCTGCCAGAGCTCGATCAGGTAACAATTTTAGCGGCCGCTTTCAATTCTTATTCGGTAGTGTGCTATTGTTTACTCCTGGCACTTTCTATTTGTGTAGTAAAGCGAGTATTTTTTGTGAAAAGCTGCATACTGTTGAAGTGAAAACTCTTGGGGCCTAGTTCTCCCATAAATACTTTGGGCATCAAGACATGTATCAGATGCATTATATATTCGATTTTATTACAGTTGTGCAGAAGGCGAACCAAATTGGTGTAATTTTCCAGTTAAGTTACACTACATGGAATAAAGTGACAACGAGTAATTATTTTTAATTTTCCCAAAGTATATGTAAATTATGTATGGTAATACAGCGATGTCTGCGTAAGATCTTCTACGGCAACAAGCCTCACATTATTTGCCTCCGCGCCAGCAGGCTGCCGCAGTCGAGGCGAGCTGTACGCAGCGGGCTGGCACTGGCCCGCGGCCCTGGAGGTGCGCTTCTTCAGGGAGCGCCGTTCTATTCGAAAGGGCGGGGGCTGGAGCTGGAGTCGGCGAGGCGTGGACTGCTGGGAGCGGCCAGTCCAGCGCTGTCCGCCGCAGCTGTGACCGCCGCTCGTTACGTGGTGGGCGGGGGCGGGGTGGAGGAGGGGCTCCGCTGGCGCCGCAATTACCGCCGCCGGCTGAACCACTGTGCGGTGCACCAGGGGGCGGCGGCGGCAGGGGCAGAGGCGGGGGTTTACGTGGGCGGCAGGTGGCGGGGGCGCTGGGCGAGGGGTCTGGGGGGAAGGGGGAACGGGCGCCGCGGGACACGGCAGCGACGGCGCCGCTCTCACCGCCTCCCGCCTGCATTCTCGGATTAGCACAGTGCTCGACGCCGGAGCAACTCGCATAGCTCCGGGCCGGTTCCAGGTCTTAGCAGAGCGGCGGACAACTCGTCTCTTTTCCAAACTTAGCCGTCACGAAAATGTGACACTGTTACACCGTGTCAGCCTGTGAATAAGCATGCAAAATCTCTGTCACTGGTCTACGTCAACATCTACATTTATACTCCGCAAGCCACCCAACAGTGTGCGGCGGAAGGCACTTTACGCGCCACCTCCCTTTCCTTTTTCAGTCGCGTATCGTTCGCGGGAAGAAAGACTGCCGGAAAGCCTTCCTGAGCGCTTGAATCTCTCTAATTTTACATTCGCTATCTCCTCTCCTCCGGAGGTATAAGTAGGGGGAAACAATATATTCGATACCTCATACAGAAACGCACCCTCTCGAAACCTGGACAGCAAGCTACATCGCGATGCAGAGCACCTCTCATGCAGTCTGACACTTGAGTTTGCTAAACATCTCCGTAACGCTATCACGCTTACCACATAACCCTGTGACGAAACGTGCCGCTCTTCTTTAGATCTTCTCTATCTCTTCCGTCAACCCGACCTGGTACGGATCCCACACTGATGAACAATACTCAAGTATAGGTCGAACAAGTGTTTTGTAAGCCACCTCCTTTGTTGAAACGTCCTGGCAGATTAAAACTGTGTGCACGACCGAGACTCGATCTCGGGACCCTTGCCTTTCGCGGGCAAGTGCTCTACCATCTGAGCTACCGACGTACGACTCACGCCCCGTCTTCTCAGCTTCACTTCTGCCAGTATCTCGTCTCCTACCTTCCAGACATTACAGAAGCTCTCCTGCGAACCTTGCAGTACTAGCACCCCTGAAAGAAAGGTTACTGTGGGGACATGACATAGCCACAGTCTGGGGGATGTTCCCAGAATGAGGTCGCAGGTTCGAATCCTGCCTCTGGAATGGATGTGTGTGATATCCTTAGATTAGTTAGGTTTAATTAGTTATAATTTCTAGGGGACTGATGACCACAGATGTTAAGTCCCATAGTGCTCAGAGATATTTGAACCATGTATAATACATTACTCATCGCATAGAAACACAAGTCGTATCAAACTAATAGAATACCGTAAACAGGCTAGAGACCTTAGACTACAACTTCTGGCGTTTACTTGTACGAAACCGGACACTAGATAGCCATTCAGTCAGAAAGTAGATCAAAAGTTACACCGGAACGTCACCCAACCAGTTTTTACAGGAACATATGTATCATATTTGCTTAATAGAAGCAAACATGGTCCGTATTAGGCTGTAATGCCATGTTTATTCAATCGTGCTACAGCCAGCTACGGACTATTTTTACGTTTATTAAGTATCTGGAAGCTGTGGATCGCCAGACGTACAACATATTTGTTTAAGCTATAGTCCTGAGGGTACGACTCGCTCTTTAAACAGTCGTCCAATTTGTTAATGTTATTTGCTCTGATATGACGATTCTTGATAAAGAGCACGTACAATTTCACTGAACTGAGACGCTATTCAACAAAACGGAAATGTTACTTGGCCCTTACACTGGAGTGAACATTCTAATTCTTGTAAGCTTACCATGACGAAAAAATAAATGTGTTGATAACTGAGGGCTGCTAACTCCCGGTCTCTAACAAATCATTTAGTTTTAAACACTGCTCCAACAAACTGTCTCAGAATTCAGGCCTTTCAGTTGACCTGTCGCAAGAGCAGAATGACGATATAGTCGCCTGTAATTTTCTGCTCCGTCTGGCAGCATTCCTGCCCAAACTGCTTTTTTCTACCGGGACTCCCAGAAGTTTAATTCCAATGTATTCAGGCAAAAGTCTACGGTCAAGAGAAATTTACTAGCCATTAAGACTACGTAGGAAGTGAAGTCTTAACCTGATCTAGAATCTCCAGGCTAGTCAAAACATAGTGCTACATTCCATCAGCTGTAGTGATTACCTGTTGATTATCACCGACACATTAGTGACGTGGCAATGTGGAAAAATAAGAAGCACTGACTAAAGGAATAAGGAACAGCTGTTGCTGTGAGTTAATTTATTCACCGTATTACTTATTTCAGAAAGCTAGACTCTGTCATCAGGTGTGGTAACAAGAACGATTAGAGCAGTCAATCAAATGTGCGAGCAAGGTAGATCAACAATGACAATAATGTGAGCCTAACAAAGGCTAGGTTCCCAAAGTTGTCACTAGTAATTTTTCGTGCTCACAAATTTAGATGAACGGTAGTGGCTGATCAGTTGTTAACGCTAACTGCTTTCACGGCCGGCTAGCGAGGCCAGCTGCCTTGCACGAGGCGAGGGTGTCACAGTCCACAGTAAACATAGTAAGATTTCTCGCGCTAGATTTTCAGGCACACACAACGCCAACACTTAAAACGATAACTAAATTGCACAGATTATTAAAGAAGGAGATGACAGAACTACCTCCCTTCGTTATTCAAGCATTTGTGGCACGTGGTTAAGTAATTGCTTACTACACTCTGCCGATCCCTCTGAGAAGTGGCAGAAATTTCTTCACGGTTTTAAGTTCATCTAAAGAGTGTATTTATTTGATTTGTACACTTTCTCTTTTAGCGCCCCCACAGAGTTAAAAATCGCGGCTGATTAAATCGAGTGATGAGGATGCCAAAATTCGTTAGTGATAGCTCTGTCTTGAAAAACGTCCCGAATTTCCTGTAATGAGAAGATGGCTGTATGTGCCGTCGCAGAATCTTTCTTCAAAGTAGCGAAACCTTTTTCTTTCTCAGTTAATTAATCAAAACAAGAATAAATTTTGTCCTCCGTGTCTCCCCCTGTTATCTGGAAAATATGGAAGAAATGGACCTATTATTCTCTCACCGTAATAGCAGACTGGACTCCTTTTTTTATAGGTTGCAGGGGTTTTTCATGTATTACGCTACACGTTCCAGGGCTCCAGTAACGGGTCATTTTGTGAATTAACATATCCACTTACGTGGTACCATGATTCGTCCTAAAAGAATGTTAGGTGTCGGTCAATTTCTCTGTCATGCAATCGATTCAGAATTCTTTCACAAAACCAATCTCTTTTGCAAAGTTACCCGGCTTAAGTACTTGCACTGAGTTAGTTTCTAGGACTACATCTGCAGTAACTTCAAACACATTTGATCAGAGCCTCAGGAAAATCCAGTTTGCTGACAAAGAGGTGGAAACGATTTTCTAGGACACCTTTCCAGATCGTACAAAATGCTATTCACAGTTTCTTCAGTGAGTACTTACGTGGTTCTGTATGTTCCCTGATAAGAACATTTCAGGTTTCGCGAAATTTGTTTATCAATCAAAGAACAGTATTCAGAATAGAAGATTGAACATGAGGCAATTCCTCTTGAAGTATCCTCCTTACTACACGCACTTACTTTGTCCTCACGTATGAATTATACGTGAATACGTTTTTGTGAATAGAATACTTGTACGAGGGCTATTCGGAAAGTAAGGAACGATAGGTCGCAAAATGGAAACCACAGTGAATATCAAAACCGTTTCATTTGCAACAGTTACCTAAAACTTCCAGCAACTTATCTCCATAGTCGCCGATCCGACTTCGACGTTTGTCGTATCATTGTACCAAATTTCCCACACCCTCGTTATACAAGGCAGCCGCCAGTGCTTTACACCAATTCTCTACGCTCGCCTACAGCTCGTTGTCTGTACCAAAATCTTGTCATCATAGACAGCGGTTCATGTGAGCAGAGATGAAACAAGGGAGACAATTACGGGCTGTATTGTGGGTAGTCAAATATTTACAATTGAAAACGATGCAGGAACATATTTATTGACTCTGCAGAATGCGATAAGAGAATGTCTTGAAGAAGAAAACGCACGATAGTTATCTAATTTTGGCTGCATACCTTCAGGCGAAATTTATCAACAGGCCCTCGTTCTTGATTGGAGATGCTATTGTTATAGGTATTTTTATGTGTTCCCTGTGTGCTTAGAACTAAGAATAACGACGTAATGCGATCGACGGGAACTCTGGGGACAATGCCCAACACACATGTGAAAACTTCACCAAATTTTCACTGTGGTTTAATCCCCCTGTAATTGTGCTCAAACAGAGCACGGGTGCACTGCAGGTCCATAGTGTCCAACGGGCACAATATTTCGGCGATCAGACATGTCGCCATCGTCAGGTGGGCTGACTTGCTGGGCTCCATGTCGCAGAGAGTCTGTCCCAAAGAGCTGGAACACCTCAAAACTGTATTCCCGAAAAACGGGTACTCGGAATAGCAGATCAAACACGCTCTCCGCCCCACTTCTACAGTACAGCGTGTAGAGACGGAAGAAAGCACGGAGAAAGAGATAGCCACTGCCTATATACCGTATACTGGCACACTATCGGGGGAAATAGGACGAATATTGAGGACATCGAATAGGAACTGTCTTTTTCCCACCAAATAAAACTTGAGCATTATTGGGAAGTGTCAAAGACGATCTCGGTTTTCGTAAGGCCGGCATATACCAGAATCCGTGTTAGTGTGGGAAGACTTACATTGGGCAGACAATGCGCAATATCGAAGATCCTTGCCGAGAGCATCAGAGGCACACTCGACTTGTATACCCCAACAAGTCGGCTGTCGCAGAGCACTGTTTGTGCGAAAATCACGAAATGGGCTACCAACATAACATAACAGTGTCTTGGCAGACACATCTAAGGACTGGGACAGCGTCGTTAGAGAGGCTATCGAAATTCGTACCAGGGACAGACTCAACAACCAAGATTGCGGCTACAACGTCAGCATGGCATGGGAAGCAGCACTGAGTCTAATTAAAAATACGCTGAGCAGAGGAAACGGACGGGCGTCTAGGGCGGTCGAGGCAATTACACCGAGCCACCACAGACTCTAACGGCAGCGTCTCAGCGATCGCTGAAGCGCGGGCGCGGACCGCGGAGAGAACACCTCACCAGGGGAGGGGAATTAAGACGGCGGCTCGCCCCAGGAGCCCAGTTCGTCAGCGCACTTGAAGATGGCGACATGTCTGATCGCCAAAATATTGTGCCCGTTGGACCCTATGGGCCGGCAGTACACCCGTGGACTGTTCGAGCCAGAAACACGCCGGGAGGAACAGAAGAATCTCACTTTGTAGTTTTATTCACACTGCCTCACCAAGTGATAAAAACATTAAGTGTTGTTGAGCCGTGAGCCCAGTTCGATAGCTCCTACCCGGCGAGTTGAGGTTATTCTTTGTCGGTTAAGGGGTCCCTTGTTTTGTGTCTGGTGGAAGAGAGGAAGTATGTTGTGCGGAAAGCCAGGGGAACAGTCGGGATTGAGCTGTTATGGGAGATGCTGAGACCGGTGGAACATACGGCCTCCCTGGAGAGCAATTGGTTAGCACTGCTGGCGCACCGGTTTTCTGTTGTGAGCGTTGACGGTTGACGGTTTAGTACAGTGTGGTGTGGCTCTAGTCGTGCCCTGCTGGACCAACCTAGTCCTGCCCTGGCTACACTTGTTTGCGCCGTAGTCAGGGTGTTCCCGGAGAACCTTGCGCCATTCGGTGAACCCCATCGGTTATATCCCCTTCTGCTCTAAAAGATCGAAACGCCTTCATTAGAGGATTTTGCGGGCTCAAAGACAACACCTTTTTCCAGTTCCTTGGCCAAAGAAAGAGCCTGGTTCCACTTCCATCTGTTTATGGTGAATGTCATTTGTATGTTCTCCAGAGATTTCCCTCCACGATATGATGTTGGCTGTGTTTGAGGGACCTAGGTGCTGGCCTCCCGCTTGGTTCGTCAGATGGTTCAAATGGCTCTAAGAAATATCGGACTTAACATCTGAGGTCATCAGTACCCTAGACATACAACTACTTAAACCTAACCAACCTAAGAGCATCACACATATTCATGGCCGAGGCAGGTTTCGAACCTGCGACTGTAGCAGCAGCGCGGTTCCGGACTGAAGCGCTTACAACAGCTCGGTCAGAGGAGCCTGCTTGGTAACTCAGTTTTTGTAGTTGTACAGCGTTACGCCGTTTTACTTGTAACCTGAAAGAATTTGTGGCATGTCTTTAACTCTCTCTTATGAGTAAATTCGCTTAATTATAGAGTAAATGTTTTCAAAAAGTTTTTGGGTGCCATATTTTAAGTAAAATGCATTTCTTGTTTTGGTGATTTCATTTTGAGGACTAGAGGTTTGTGTCCAACGCTAAGTCGCCTTTTGTCAAGATGTTGGTATTAAGAGAAGAGATCCGTTTTATTTGAATTGTACTGTATTGCATGTGAACCGGGGCGTAGAGACGATGGACAGTCACCGACCCCGCCGCAGCCACAGTGGTCCGCTACCCCCCTCCCACCCCCCACCCCCCACCCTCCACGACGACTACCACAGTCCATTTCACCCCTCCGCTGCCCCACACCGAACCACTCTTTCAGGGTCATTGTGTAGTATGGCTCCTGGTGCACCCCCACACCAGACGAGTGTAATCCCTATCTCTGTGTGGTAGAGTAATGGTGGTGTACTCATACGTGGTGAACTTATTTGCGAAGTAATTGCCAAAATAGTGTAGATGAGGGGGAATAAGAGGAACGAGCCTGCATTCGCTGAGGCAGATGAAAAACCGACTAAAAACCATCCATAGACTGGCCTGCTCGCCGGATCTCGACCTAATACCGCCTTCCGGTTTCATGCTGGGGACCAGGCGCACCTTCCCAATCCGGAAAGACGTGGCCATGACTTGGTTTATTGCAACCAGTAATTGTTTTTCTGCATAGCTATCACAACAACGTTTAAGAGAAATGCTCTGAATGTTATATATGATGCTTAAATGATGCTTCCCTCTGTTAAATTACATGTACAACTATGCTAAAAACTATTTCATGAGGGCAACTGAAGTTCTTAAGAAGCTTTGATTTGATTATTAAGCTAATAATAAACGATTGGTATATTTGGGATCGTGGGTGCTAGTTTCTATGCAGCTTCTGCATTTATTAAGATTTTGGTGATATTTATTCTACACGTAACATACTGAAGCGCCTAGAACCGCTCGGTTACACGGGCTGACGCACTATACATGTACTATGCACATTTTTCAGGCAGAAGTCCTTAATACACGATATGTTAAGCCATATACGTAGCATTATCGTTGCCATGGTAGCATTTGAGAGTATTAAGTGAGAGATTCTGTTGTTTGTCACACTGTTGAACGATCTGGGAATTTCTAGCGAGTTATGCATACACAAACTCAGAGGATGTTGATTATTGGAAATATGTTTTTGTAGAGGTGTGTTTTGGAAGTGCGAAGATATTCATATAATCAACGAATAACCTTCCAGTAGAATATAACTATGATATGACTTTCAAAACGATGGCTCACAGCAATCATACATCCTCTCCTTTCCGGCTATATTAAATCAAATCTAGAATTTGGTTAGTAAGTAGCCATTATCAATACAGGATTTTAAAGTTTCAATAGATGTCCTAGGTCGTGAGTCCCCCGTTGTTCGGAATCCTGTCACGATTCAGTCAAGATTACGTAATCTTTAGTGGGCACTAAACTTGATTCACATACAAGATGGTGGACAGTCAGTGTGGTGTCATAAGGAAGATTCAAATATACTAAAGAGTGATTGTTTCGCTACTAGCATTTCCTGACGGTTAGATGGTATGAAGTGTTTCAAAAGTTTTTCAATGAAATTCTCCCCCAAAACGTGGATGGACTAATTTGAATTTTCCTTATCAATAGGTCACAAATTAGGATTCACGTGTGGATACCTAGAAAATAATTCATCTATAAGTATGCGCTCTATTGCGAAACAATATCGAAGTTAAGGAGAATTTTACCGCTCATTTTGATCAGCAAAATGGTCACAGGCTACGTAGGATCGATTAAGACATGGAATCATCATCCACTAAAGCTCTGATCAATCAGAATCTTCAAACCTAGCACGCTATTTTGAAGACATGATACATAAGACTCGTTGTCATTCAAACCACTTGCAGTCCGTCTGCTCTCCATACGCTCTTATTTGACAAAATTGTCGGTACTTTTATGACACATTACTCTTGGAGGAATATGCAAAGACGATATGGAAACTTTTCAAAGTTTATTACGGGAACTGGAGCTAGACAGTGACGATCACCTGGAAAGAATCTGTCACGACCTTACAAACCAAACAGCAACAGACGAAATGATTCCACATCGAACGAACATAGAAGCAATAGGAATTTACGTAGAAATTTCGACAACCGAGATCACTTCAAGCATGAAAACAGACAGTTACCGTAAAACATACATCACTGACATCCAAGACACAATCTCCACTAAACACTCTTTGCTAGAAAACAATGAAAGTTATCAAAATTCTGTTGCCGACACTGTTATCACCATTTCTGTTAGAAATACTATTTTTTCTGCTGTTTTGGATTCAGGTATTCTTGTGTCAGTGGTAGTGATGGTGCACGCAGCAATGTGAAAAAAATAACTGTTTCTCTAACCTCACCATAATGAAAGGCAAGACTTAAAGTTGGGATTTCGGGAAGGAGTGTAGCACCTGCTTAGGTGCTGAATGTCAGGGTGATGAGTTTCGTATGAGTTTTCTGATTGTAGCTCTGTTGTGCACTTAGAAAATTTCATGAATAGACTTTCTAAATTAGCCTAAATCTGTTTTGAATTATAATGTTGATGACGTAGGATTTCAGGTTGAAGATAAGTCAGCATCTTTAAAGTTTGAGGACAGAATTTCAATATAAGAAGAACTGGCAAATTGTTTTTATTTACTGATGCAGCAGCAACCGTTTCTTCCACCCAAATTTTTGTTTATAATAATAGAGGTCACGTACATACGTTTTGTAACGACACGGAACATGTTATTGAGATACAGAGCGTGGTACTGGAGAAAGTAGATGAAATGGAAGATGGTTATGAGGTACAGACAAAGTGTATAACACATTTTGCAGTCCCTTTCTCTTATTTTTACTCGTCAGCTAGGCACTGTTTAAGGTTTACTGTGAAACTTTCTAATCAAATATCACAATATATTTTGTGTCCCGTCAAATGTGATTCCTGAACATTACAGAGGCCAAGTCAATGCCGAAATTCCAATAATGTTGTGCCAAGGAGTTTAGGAACCTGCAATTACTTCATATAACAGTTCTTTTAATGTTGCAGAGAATAAGGGTGTACCTGTCAGGCTTCAGCTTCGCTCACGACAGATTAATACTGTCATTTTATCGGAAAATGACAGACCACATACATCAGACGAAATTCTTCAAACCTTCTTTGGTGTAATGACACTATCTTCTGTTGAATTCGGAAAAATCTGGCATTAAACCGAACGGCTCACATAAATCAGACGGGTCAACTACATTATCATTAGAAGTGCGCTGCACTATAGCAGACAGGAAATATTTCTAAATCGTCAAGTAATAGTAATAACAATAACAACACTAATCGAAGAATTAATATACAATGTCAAATGAGAAGGTAATTCTCTTTTTATTCTCCTAGGAGGCAGTGTGTAATCTATAGTGAATTTTGGGTGTGCTCTTGCTCAAGCATGGTGTATACTAAGAATGCCAGGTTACCTCTCACGATAGCGTGACAGGTTTGTGTGGGTGAGCGAATTATCACCAATGGGGAGGGGAGACGCCGGTTTTTGGTCATAATTAAACGTAATTACGACGACAGTTATCAGTTTAGTGTGAAAGCATTTGACCATTAACTAACACTTGGATAAACATTAGAGCAAGTGCACTAAACGATCATCAACTTGGCTACGAATAAGGGCAAGTATAATGAAAGTTGCAAACGATTTATTATAGTTATGAGTTGTAAGCTATTAATTACTTCCTAAATAACAAAACAAGAACTGTAGAGAGCAGTTTGTTTACATTAAGGGAAGTAGGTCAACCGGTCGGTTTTTTTTTTTTTCAAAAGAAGGATAATGGTGCAGCTCCACTACGTGCCAATTCAAAGTTAATGAGACAAAACCACACGTTACAATAACATAAGGACGGTTCAAATGGCGCTGAGCACTGTGGAACTTAACTGCTGTGGTCATCAGTCCACTAGAAATTAGAACTACTTAAACCTAACTAACCTAAGGACATCACACACATCCATGCCCGAGGCAGGATTCGAACCTGCGACGTAGCGGTCACGCTGCTCCTGACTGTAGCGCCTAGAACCGCACGGCCACTTCCGCCGGCTATAATAATATAGGCAATTCAGCTTTCATACTAGAACAAGTAAGTCGCGAGGTGCTTAGACTACAGATCGCATTTCTGGAGACAGCGAAACTTATATCACGCTTAAATCAGAAAAGCCCGTGCCCACCAATACCACAGGCCAGCAGAGAGATAAGTGACCATGAAACTTATCTCTCCATTCTCAGTCCTCTACATTCTAAATTAATTAGATAGAGTGTATGAGCCATGGCCAACGCCAGTGCGATGGATGATAATATAGCTAATTTAATGAAAAAACTGGAGAACACAGAAGAAAGTCCCTATTCTTGTTATACATTCTGAATATAAAGAAATGCAGGGTTGGTACAGGAATGTATCAGTGTCTCCTTGAGTGATCGATCTCTTTATGCCAATCACAGTGACAGTGTGGCTCCGTTTGTTTGGATGATGATAATTTCGGAGGGAAGGCCACCATTTTCATGTGCTTCTCAGGCCCAGTAAATCGACCTTTGATTTGATGTTCATGTGGAGAAGACCAAAATGTAACACCCAATTGTTCTCTGGGGTGCTATAGTGGAGGCATTGCGTAGTGTGTCCTCATCTAAACCAGGCGCCAACACTATCCAGAAAACCACAAAGGCCGCATCCTCATTTCTGCGAAAACTGCCCATTTCTATGGGAAGGCTCGATTCTGCTAACGGGATTCACTGATTGCCTTCTGCTAATAATGGGACCGTGAGACGGCAGTGGCTGTGCACCTACCCAGTGCTAAAAATGTGAAAACCTCCTCCCAAGCCCACATTCCGTTACTCTCAATAAAATGACCACGAAATAATGGCAAATAATGTGATAACGACGCTTATTGAAATGTGCCAGTGACGTCGCTAGCATTCACTGAAAACTCTGTACTTGTTGAATGAAAAACTGTAAAGTTTATGTGTGAAGCTCAGTGACCTTAACACATCGTAAGAGATCAAACGAATCGCTATTTGAGCTTGATATACACCAGGAAGTGCCGTTTAAGTAGTAATATCTAAAAGAAACGCAGTTCTATGAGTTCACTAATGGCAGTTGCAGGCTATATCGTTCGCTCAACTCAGCTTCACATAGACAGAAATAGATATCTGTGGCTGGATGACTTGTTTATAGACTGTAGTGAGGAGTGAGATAATGTATGGCGCTCTTCGCTCAAATGGTTCAAATGGCTTTAAAAACTATGAGCCTTAAAATCTGAGGTCATCAGCCCTCTAGACTTTATAGAACTATTTAAACGTAACGAACCTAAGAACATCAGACACATCTATGCCCTAGGCAGGCTTCGAACTTCCGACCGCAGCAGCACTGCTGTTCCAGATCGGAGCGCCTAGAACCTCTCGGCCCCAGGGCTGGCTGTGTCGCTCATGATCAGAGTTCATTTCCACATTTTTTTCAGAAGGATTTTCCAGAGTAAGATAAGACCTAAAGTTGTCGAACTGCAGTAAGTCTCACCTCATGATCTTCACGGAATTTTTTATAAAACATATTCCTCAATGTTTAGCCCTTTTAGTGACTGAGATACATCCCAAACGTTTTCCAGACACTTTTATTCATAAAGAAAAGGAAATCAATTTTAATGCGCACTCACCAAAATCACTAAACAATCTCAATAAATTCGTTTTTCCTATGCGAGAAGTCAAATATAAATAAAACCTACCGAAAAAAGAAGAGCAACTTCATTAAATTTGCAGTAAACAAAATCTATATTAGTGAATTCGTTTATTCCAGCCAGATTTATTCAGTGTTAGTAAGTGTTCTTCAAGATAAGATTGCAGCTCTTCATTCTGTCGCAGATGTAAACTTCTGAAAGTAATTCTATCACTGGGATGAGAAATAGTTACAGCAGCGTTTATTGGTCCATTGATGTATTACGAAACTAACAGTACCATCTATCGATTCTTTGGTGTATTTTGCCTTGATGATCATGTCTCTGAGGTAAGCACCCGTGATACATAGACTCCTAAAACTTTAAATTAAGATTTCCCTTTTTTGTGATCTGATTTTGATGAATTAAGGCCTACATGTACACCGAACCTACAATCACGTTAGCTTCAGAGGGCCCATCAAAATTTGTGTTGTAGTCTTGAAGATTAACATATCGAAACAGACAGACAAAGTTTTAAGTAGAGCCTTACTGTAATCCTTTACACTCCCCAGGCCACTAGCACACAGCAGTTTTTGGCAAATATTTTCACTGTACAGACACTAAATTTATACTGTTTTCTCGTTACTATAGATGAGGGGAGTGGCCATGTTTCTCTGGGGTAGCCTGTTGTATACGCTTGCAGATGTACGACTTACGGCCGAGTGGTTCTAGGCGCTTCAGTCTGGAACCGCGCGACAGCTACGGTCGTAGGTGTGAATGCAGCCTCGTGCATGGATGTGTGTGTGATGTCCTAATGTTAGTTAGGTTTAAGTAGCTCTAAGTTCTAAGGGGCTGATGACCTCAGATGTTAAGTCCCATAGTGCCCAGAGCCATTTGAACCATTTTTTTGTAAGACTTACCAAGACATGTAAAGCCTTGCACATGTGGTGCGTATCACTAGGTTCCAAAAGTGTTAAAAGATTTTTCAGGTTCCATGTATGGAGTAATGAAAACTTTCTTCTCATGTTCGTCGACTTTAGAAAACTTTCTTTAGTAGATTTTGTGCAGTCATATTCTGAACCACAGTGTGGCGTTCAACACGTAATAAATTCTTGTGTAAGTCTGTGGACTCATAGTATTCACCTCAGTCAATTTATCGAATTAGTTGGTATCTCATGGAACACCATGAATGGATGTAACTGTAGATCAACAGGGAAGTATTTCAGACTGAAGATATGTACCGTGCATATGTAATTGTGTAAAGGAAAGTTTGTCAGTGAACTACAGTTACATTATCTTGAGGTTAATGATAGACTACCATCCACAATCCGCCTACATTTTGTATAGTTTCCAGAAGTTAGTACAACAGTTTTCTCACCTGATGCAATAGTCTGCAGCTATTACTGAGACACAAGCGATGCCCAGGAACTACAGTGGGTCACACACTTTTAACTAAGCCCTGTCATAAACGAACACTATTGTTATCATACCAATTATCTCTTTAAGTGTTTCGACCCATCTCATAAAATTTCACTGAAACATGGGCTGAAACTGAATTAAAGCAAAAAAAATTGTTATACAAAATTGGTTGATTAACCTGATTATTGTTTATTAGTAAATTAAGTTACTTTAAAGATTACACAGTTTAAAGAAAAACATAAATATTAAAGTAGCTTAAATACAGCCACAAACATGTTTGTTTTTTGAAATGCGTACGAAATACTGAGAGGTGCATGAAATTTATGATAAATAATGTTATTACTACGGCTATTTAATGAAGCAAGTTCAGCAGTAGTTTTATACAGGATGGATAGACGTACCTAGTAATGCTTCGTGTATGCAAGATAAGTATCCTCACTGACCAAATATAGCAGTACTCAGTGGACTGTAAGTTATTAAGTAGTAAAACTTCAGCCATCTTACCGCAGAAATGATTATTCTTAACTAACCATCAGGACGTTGGTGCTTTATATTTTCTGATTAGAGCATGGGCAGGAATATCCTGGTGGAAATAATTTAACATTTTCTTTTGTCTTCAGTTTTTGAAACTCATCCATCGACGCGCTAATTATTGAACAAATGACTCTAAAAAGCAAGGGATGCAGAACTTTAAAGATATTATTTATGAAAAGCTTTATCATGAATGATTAAGCTTACTGAAACTATGAAATTCCATTAGTAATGAGGCAATAAGCATTACGACAGCAATTACGTGGAACCTTACAACGCGCAGTTGCGGTTAATAAATGTGTTACAGGACTGCTACGTTAAGGCTTCGTCTCTCGTGCGTTCCGTCCCATGGCGAACACGTAATAAGGGTTCTACGAATAGGTGACAGCATTTCATTCAGTATTCAGTGACAAGGGCGTTGAAAATGTGGTCGCCTTTAGTTTCAAAGAATACTTGTGATTTTTTTATCGGTTTACGTCGAGACATAGAGAGAGAGAGAGAGAGAAAGAGGGAGAGAGAGAGAGAGAGAGAGAGAGAGAGAGAGAGAGAGAGAGAGAGTGTCACTGACTTGGTTACATTCTAATTTATCGAAACTGATTACTGTTTAGACTTTTTTGACAACATTTGATACAATAAAAAATCTGAACAGAAACATACCAGGAGATTTATAAAACACAGAAGTAGACTTACTATTAATGTATTTGACAATTACAGCCGTGACACACAGGCGCATAGACCTGCTGCTATAACTGTTAAGTAAACTATTCACTTTATTCTTTCGATTAGTAAGTCCGTTTGTTTTATATCGTATTGAAATGTTTTTGTAAATATTGTATAATTTTAGATGTGAAGGTGACCGCAAAGCTGAAACTGGGATGGGTTTTGGAAATTGGAAATTAGTGGTAAAGTGTTGTGGGGCCAAACTGCTTAGGTCGGTTCGTAACCCTACACACTGCTCAAACTAACTTACTCTATGGACAACACACACAACCATGCCCGAGGGAGGACTCGAACTTCCGACGGGGGAAACCCCACGGAGCAGACCGATTTTAATGAAGTGGATGTGACCTCAAAAATGGTTCAAATGGCTCTGAGCACTATGTGACTCAACTTCTGAGGTCATCAGTCGCCTAGAACTTAGAACTAATTAAACCTAACTGACTTAAGGACATCACACACATCCATGCCCAAGGCAGGATTCGAACCGCTCCAGACCGTAGCGCCCAGAACCTTACGGCCACTCCGGCCAGCCGATGTGACCTAGTCATTCGGCGTTACAATCTTATTTTAACTAACGAGGCCACAGGAATCAAGGAGCCACAGGTTGCAAAAAAGGTTTTTTATTTTTCCAAAACATGCTCAGATTGCAAACCACAACAATTACAGGTCTTTTTATTAGCAATTTTGAGTACTACACGAAAATGACTTTCCCTAAATATTTAAGAGCTGTGAATCATGGAACACTGACAGCGTGTCGACGTCATTCGACCATTACGAAATTTTTCATCTTTCAGTTCTAGTAATCACTTTCGATCTTCCTTGAAAACAGCTAAAAAAACCTGCAACGCCATACGGGAATTATTGGTATACATTTGAAGTCATTAACTTATAGACAAGGATACAGTTCATTTTCCGCTTATTTGAAGTAATTTCTTAACTCCGACGGCCACTACTGGTGCGCCACTACTGTGTCAACAAAGACTAGAGATCTCGATTGTCAGTGGTGAAATCTCGGCACATACTTCACACAGAATGTCTCGACATTCTGATGTTTCACTGAAACGCTCCTGGCGTCCATCCTCGGAGACTCCGTGGTATCTAGTTAATTCGCACAGTGGAAGAATCCACGTTTCTCAACGCTGAGCTGCGCGTGAGGCATATTATGAGGTGTACTGTGCCACAGCCTTACCCTGAGACCTTTAATGACAGTTACAGATTTCATCTCAGCACAGCTACAGCTGTGATATCTGTTTAAATAAGGTGCAGTAGCCTCATTTTGACCACCGAGACGAGGCTAAACTTGTCAATACTTCAAGGTCAACAATTAATAGCTCTCTTGTTTTAAAGTACTCTCGGGATAATTCCAAGTCGTCACTAATGGACTGAAAAATCTACACCACTAACAGTTTATCGCATGGAGAGCTGCATCGAACCAGTCTCAGGACTGACGACCACAACAACAACAACAGTTTACATGCAGCCTCCGGCTGACTCCTTCCAGCCTCCGTCAGTAACCTCTGCAACACAAAAAACTTGCGCAAAGTTTAAAGTCGACTGGAGGAGGACACAAAGAAACAGCCCCCTCCACTTCCCACATAGACAAATGAAATTAACTGCCATCTATTAAGCTTTGTTAAGTAAGTTTTGCTCGTTCATCAGTACTTCCTGCCAGATACTGAATTCACTATTGGACATACGGGCTCTGCCTGCTGAGCACATTTACGGTCATGAAACCGGAAAAAGTGGCCTCGAAAAAGGGGAAAATGGAAAAATGGCTCCCGAATTCTTTTTAGATTAAGAAGGATTACGTACTTTGGATTTTATTTAGGTATTTCAGTTCACTTAATCCCAGAAAGAGCTACAGGAGGACATATCAGCACCACACAAATGCAAAATAATATTACCAATCAAAGGTATACAAGTGTAAGAGAACGGACGACTGATGTAACCAATATCCTTCCACCATGAGTCCAACCTCACGTAAAAAGTAGCTATGGTAAGAACGCGGCACACTATTTTTACTGATAACTCCGGGCGGTTCTAGGCAACCAGTATAACATTACTTCCGAATTCATTACGTTAAACCGTTTAAAATGTCTATTCAAAATGTGTAAACTCTTCAACAGCCGTCGGACGACTCGCTGATTTTCCCAACTCCAAGCGTCTCCACGAAACTGCGCTAAGGAAGACGAGTAAAGGCTCATTTCTTTGATACCACGCAATTGTTCTCCATTGCTGCACAGAAGCTTTAAATGTGGCTTGAAGGCGACTACTGGTTTTCTTTGAAGTAGTGCGAAACTGTGGCGCACAGCGACGTTACCATCCGGCTCCGCGATGCTTCGAGCAGCAAGGTGTTGACACACACAAAGGAATCGACTGTGCTCCGAAGTTAAAGTGAAGTGGCCAGATGGGTTAATGATGTCACATTGGCACCTGATTTCTCCTCAATTCAGCCCAACTCTCCCCGACATGCCCCCTCTTATCCGCATTTTTCCCTTTCATTTGACGCCTATGTGATAGAGGTCACAACGGTGACGCTCAGCCCTAAAATCACACTGGTTTTTATGAGTGGCCAGAGGGGTCATTCCAGACACTCAACCATTTATAATCGACACGAAAAAGCGTCGCTACGTGGCATGTATGGCGTCAATGAAACCATCCATTTCGTTAGGGTCTTGGTCCCCACAGATTTTGGTGTCTAAAATGGTTTTCAGTACAATGAGAAGCAAGACGACTTTCTGG
Organism: Schistocerca gregaria; assembly: GCF_023897955.1. NCBI lineage: Eukaryota > Metazoa > Arthropoda > Insecta > Orthoptera > Acrididae > Schistocerca > Schistocerca gregaria. The sequence continues at coordinate 587,134,031 of NC_064924.1, read as the reverse complement.
ACAACGTTTTACTCTGCTGTCAGTTTCCGGATGATTCAAATCTTCTTTAAGGATATCGTGTGGATGACACAACACTGCACGCGACCTGACGCCTTTATTGTGTAGCGTGACCGCAGTTTTTGTCTGATATTCAGGATGGAACCACTAGGAACCGTTTAATAACATTCGACGAATTTTGAACTCGATCTGAAGCAGCAATGGTTGTTAATGCTGTGCTAGCAAGTGCCTTCTCCAGCACACCAATCGGTATTAGGAAACACTGTGTAGTAGGTGCTGAACTAGGCGCGCCTATGACAAGATAACAGCAGAAACGCCCCCAGGCTACGCGCCGATAACGCTCCCTGGGCAGCGTGCAGATAGGCCGTGCTGTCTCAATCTCAGTACCTGAGCACATCGCACTGTCCGCCCCCAACACCTGAGTGATGCCGGCACGGTAGTTCAGCGTGTTCGGTCAGAAAGCCGCCTCATCTCTGTAATAAAAAAAAAACGGAGTGAAAGAATCAACAACGAACTTCAAAGGATGTTATGTGACGTCCGCTACGACCAAAAACAACGTGTTGATGTTGTTGTTGTCTTCAGTCCTGAGACTGGTTTGATGCAGCTCTCCATGCTACTCTATCCTGTGCAAGCTGCTTCATCTCCCAGTACCTACTGCAACCTACATCCTTCTGAATCTGCTTAGTGTACTCATCTCTCGGTCTCCCTCTACGATTTTTACCCTCCACGCTGCCCTCCAATGCTAAATTTGTGATCCCTTGGTGCCTCAAAACATGTCCTACCAACCGATCCCTTCTTCTAGTCAAGTTGTGCCACAAACTTCTCTTCTCCCCAATCCTATTCAATACCTCCTCATTAGTTACGTGATCTATCCACCTTATCTTCAGTATTCTTCTGTAGCACCACATTTCGAAAGCTTCTATTCTCTTCTTGTCCAAACTAGTTATCGTCCATGTTTCACTTCCATACATGGCTACACTCCAAACAAATACTTTCAGAAACGACTTCCTGATACATAAATCTATATTCGATGTTAACAAATTTCTCTTCTTCAGAAACGCTTTCCTTGCCATTGCCAGTCTACATTTTATATCCTCTCTACTTCGACCATCATCAGTTATTTTACTTCCTAAATAGCAAAACTCTTTTACTACTTTAAGTGTCTCATTTCCTAATCTAATTCCCTCAGCATCACCCGATTTAATTTGACTACATTCCATTATCCTCGTTTTGCTTTTGTTAATGTTCATCTTATATCCTCCTTTCAAGACACTGTCCATTCCGTTCAACTGCTCTTCCAAGTCCTTTGCCGTCTCTGACAGAATTACAATGTCATCGGCGAACCTCAAAGTTTTTACTTCGTCTCCATGAATTTTAATACCTACTCCAAATTTTTCTTTTGTTTCCTTTACTGCTTGCTCAATGTACAGATTGAATAACATCGGGGAGAGGCTACAACCCTGTCTCACTCCTTTTCCAACCACTGCTTCCCTTTCATGCCCCTCGACTCTTATTACTGCCATCTGGTTTCTGTACAAATTATAAATAGCCTTTCGCTCCCTGTATTTTACCCCTGCCACCTTTAGAATTTGAAAAAGAGTATTCCAATCAACATTGTCAAAAGCTTTCTCTAAGACTACAAATGCTAGAAACGTAGGTTTGCCTTTTCTTAATCTTTCTTCTAAAATAAGTCGTAAGGTCAGTATTGCCTCACGTGTTCCAACATTTCGACGGAATCCAAACTGATCCTCCCCGAGGTCTGCATCTACCAGTTTTTCCATTCGTCTGTAAAGAATTCGCGTTAGTATTTTGCAGCCGTGGCTTATTAAACTGATAGTTCGGTAATTTTCACATCTGTCAGCACCTGCTTTCTTTGGGATTGGAATTATTATATTCTTCTTGAAGTCTGAGGGTATTTCGCCTGTCTCATACATCTTGCTCACCAGCTGGTAGAGTTTTGTCATGACTGGCTCTCCCAAGGCCGTCAGTAGTTCTAATGGAATGTTGTCTACTCCGGGGGCCTTGTTTCGACTCAGGTCTTTCAGTGCTCTGTCAAACTCTTCACGCAGTATCGTATCTCCCATTTCGTCTTCATCTACATCCTCTTCTATTTCCATAATATTGTCCTCAAGTATATCGCCCTTGTATAAACCTTCTATATACTCCTTCCACCTTTCTGCCTTCCCTTCCTTGCTTAGAACTGGGCTGCCATCTGAGCTCTTGATATTCATACACGTGGTTCTCTTCTCTCCAAAGGTCTCTTTAATTTTCCTGTAGGCAGTATCTATCTTACCCCTAGTGAGATAAGCTTCTACATCCTTACATTTGTCCTCTAGCCATCCCTGTTTAGCCATTTTGCACTTCCTGTCGATCTCATTTTTGAGACGTTTGTATTCCTTTTTGCCTGCTTCCTTTACTGCATTTTTATATTTTCTCCTTTCATCCATTACATTCAATATTTCTTCTGTTACCCAAGGATTTCTAGCAGCCCTCGTCTTTGTACCTACTTTATCCTCTGCTGCCTTCACTACTACATCCCTCAGAGCTACCCATTCTTCTTCTACTGTATCTCTTTCCCCTGTTCCTGTCAATTGTTCCCTTATGCTCTCTCTGAAACTCTGTACAACCTCTGGTTCTTTCAGTTTATCCAGGTCCCATCTCCTTAATTTCCCACATTTTTGCAGTTTCTTCAGTTTTAATCTACAGGTCATAACCAATAGATTGTGGTCAGAGTCCACATCTGCCCCTGGAAATGTCTTACAACTTAAAACCTGGTTCCTAAATCTCTGTCTTACCATTATATAATCTATCTGATACCTTTTAGTATCTCCAGGGTTCTTCCACGTATACAACCTTCTTTCATGATTCTTAAACCAAGAGTTAGCTATGATTAAGTTGTGCTCTGTGCAAAATTCTACTAGGCGGCTTCCTCTTTCATTTCTTAGCCCCAATCCATATTCACCTACTATGTTTCCTTCTCTCCCTTTTCCTACACTCGAATTCCAGTCACCCATTACTATTAAATTTTCGTCTCCCTTCACTATCTGAATAATTTCTTTTATTTCATCGTACATTTCTTCAATTTCTTCATCATCTGCAGAGCTAGTTGGCATATAAACTTGTACTACTGTAGTAGGTGTGGGCTTCGTATCTATCTTGGCCACAATAATGCGTTCACTATGCTGTTTGTAGTAGCTTACCCGCATTCCTATTTTCCTATTCATTATTAAACCTACTCCTGCATTACCCCTATTTGATTTTGTGTTTATAACCCTGTAGTCACCTGACCAGAAGTCTTGTTCCTCCTGCCACCGAACTTCACTAATTCCCACTATATCTAACTTTAACCTATCCATTTCCCTTTTTAAATTTTCTAACCTACCTGCCCGATTAAGGGATCTGACATTCCACGCTCCGATCCGTAGAACGCCAGTTTTCTTTCTCCTGATAACGACATCCTCCTTAGTAGTCCCCGCCCGGAGATCCGAATGGGGGACTATTTTACCTCCGGAATATTTTACCCAAGAGGATGCCATCATCATTTAATCATACAGTAAAGCTGCATGTCCTCGGGAAAAATTACGGCTGTAGTTTCCCCTTGCTTTCAGCCGTTCGCAGTACCAGCACAGCAACGCCGTTTTGGTTAATGTTGCAAGGCCAGATCAGTCAATCATCCAGACTGTTGCCCCTGCAACTACTGAAAAGGTTGCTGCCCCTCTTCAGGAACCACACGTTTGTCTGGCCTCTCAACAGATACCCCTCCGTTGTGGTTGCACCTACGGTACGGCCATCTGTATCGCTGAGGCACGCAAGCCTCCCCACCAACGGCAAGGTCCATGGTTCATGGGGGGGAAAAAACAACGTACAAAAAAGAAAAGGAAGTGGTTAGCGTGACAAAATGGCTGTCCTAAAGGCCCGGGTTCGATTCCTGGCTAGATCGGAGATTTTGTTCGTTCAGGGACTGGTAGTTGTGTTGTCCTAATCATCATCATTTCATCCCCATCGACGCACAAGTCGCCGTTCAAATATTTCAAATGGCTCTGAGCACTTTAGGACTTAACTTCTAAGGTCATCAGTCCCCTACAAGTTAGAGATACTTAAGCCTAACTAACTTAAGAACATCACACACATCCATGGCCTAGGCAGGATAGAAACCTGCGACCGTAGCGGTCGCGCGGTTCCAGCCTGTAGCGCCTACAACCACTGACGGAAGGCCCTAGTCGCACGATATTTTAGTACATCACACTGGGACTCAGTTCACATTTCCCCTCAATATGTCGCACTGTACTCTAGTCTTCCTTGGTGATAATCGTCGCCTCACTCCTTAGCTAGCTGTGAGGAAACATTAGTCACAGTATATAGGTATGTGAACGTGGACAAGCTTCTAGAATTAGTAAATATTATTTGATTGCTGTTAACCACAGAACTTCAGATTGGACATCATTGAAATTAAGTTGCGGAGATAAAATCTATTTTAACCACGTGTGCATTTTGGGTTGTACGGACAGGAACGGCCATCCACCTACCATACCGCCCTACCTTACAAAAGGGCACAGCCACAACAAATGCTTTTTCCAGCCTTCTCATTTGGCGCCCTCCAATGGCGAGACCGTCCCAGATGCAAAAGTGTCACATTTGTGAATGAAACGGCAAGGGACCTCTGTAAGGCCACCAACCCCTCCCCCACGGTTGGTATACAAACTCGGTATCACTGTACATCTTTGACGAACGCTTTAAGATGTACCTGTACAGGTACTTGGACGCCAGTTGAGTTGTCGGCCGGAGTGGCCGAGCCGTTCAAGGCGCTTCAGTTTGGAACCCCTACGGTCGCAGGTTCCAATCCAGCCTCGGACATGGATGTGTGTGATGTCCTTAGGTTAGTTAGTTTTAATGGGGGTTGGACGTCAAACCGGCCGACTTGGAGCAGGAGAGGCACCACAGGACATTTTAATTTCTACTGTCTATACTTTTACAAATAAATTCATAAAACTTTGTCAGCATGACCAGGAAGGATTGAGGACTCACACTCATAGCAGTGGGAGTTAAAGAACGTAGCAAAATACCTTATTTTTACATGTGAAACTTCATAATTTTTTCACTTGCAACTGACTGCATTTGTTTCTGTAAATACACTTTTCTTCCTAAGTAATAGAGATTCTTCAATGAATTTTGCACAGCATACAAGCAGTACCTATAGGTGTATGAAACTCTAGAATTTTCGAAATCTATTAAAAACTGTGGTAAAACTTGAGATAATATAACATGTGAGTTTTTTCTAAACATGAAGTTTAAAATGAAACAGTTCATTCATTCTTTTCATAAATTACATAAACTGTAGAGTTTGATACACATGTAACTATAGTTTGTATGTTGTGCAAAATTCATGGAGGAATCTCTCTTACTTAGGAAGGAAAGTGTACCTATAGCAACAAAGTGAATAAATGATGAAATTTCACATGTAAAAAACGTAATTTGTTAAGTTTTTGAGCTTCCACTGTTATGAGTATGAATCCTGAATTCTTCCTAACCATGCTTTCAAAGTTTTATGAATTTATTTGTAAAAGTATAGACAGTGGAAATTAAAATGTCCTGTGGTGCCTCTCCTGCTCCAAGTCGGCCCGTTGGACGTCCTAACCCCCCCCCCCCCCCCTTAAGTAATTCTAAGTTCTAGGGGACTGGTGACCTCAGATGTTGAGACCCATAGTGCTCAGAACCATTTAACCAGCTTAGTGGCGTTCTTGGGCTGTTATAACGGCTGAGGGCAGGCAATCCCTTCCATCCACCATACGTCCTGCTTACCAGTTGGATGGGTGTCGAAGTGTCTACCGGTTATAGTTTTATACTGCTCAAAAAATGTGTGTGGGTGGCATAGAGTGTGTTGCCAAACTGTGGTGCCTTAGAGGGAACCTTTGCTTTTCATTCACGCTCATGTCAATGGATCTACGTTCCTCAAATATACCGTAGGAGGGCACGATTCAGGAGAGCTGGAAAATCATGAATCAGCGGTCGCACTACGCTCCAGTTTTCAGATTACATTCAATGCGATTTCAGCACAATACTGTCGATAGAGTAGGGCTGAATCGTCCGTGTGGTGTCAGCAGTGTCGAACATAGCCAAGAACGTCGTCCTGTTGGTGATCGAACTAAGAACTGTCTCTTTTGTTGGCGAAATTTGTGAGAATTAACTCCCCAAGGGAAGGTGCTGTTTTATTGACACTCTTTGTACCATCTCTTGAAGCCTTTTCCAGTCTATCCTGACCTATGATGTGTCTGAAATGTTTTCCTCGGCTACCCCTTATAAAAACGAGTGATTTCAACGACTGCTGTCGCGGTTCTGACCTCCTTCACAGAGGTGTCAAAAGAAGGGGTGAAATGTAGGTACGCATGATGTGATGAGCTTACCATCACTTGATACGACCACAGTGGCGTTAGGATGAATTGTACCGAAATCTGAAGGCAATGTGACCCAATTAAAAAACTTTACAGCTTACATGGGCATCACAGTTCTGGTCTCGTTTCTGCATTTGTCAAAGCCTTGCTGTGTGACACGTCGATGAGCCTGAGGGTGATCTCGCAGGTCACTATCCGTTTGCACCGATACAGAAGAAAGATGTGGGCTACTTGTAGCCAGATTTCAAAGTTCTGCGTCGCTTTGAGAGACAGTTATATGGTTTGAAGAAAGTGATGCTTTAGTTGCGTAGGACAGGATATTTAGCAAATAGCTGATTCACACCACCAGGTCCAGGAACGGAATACAACCATTTGCACTTGCCACGCTTCGGCGCACTCCTTATTAAGCTTTGCTTATTGCTGGAACTTCAGAAATTCATATGCATCACTCTGTGAGACAATGCATAGCATTGGAAAATTACCGGCTGTTAAGACAGTCTAGTAAGCTCGAGACCACAACCTGTTTCATAGGACCCATCGTATTCAGCCTAAACAAAAGTCGTTTTCATCGGGCTACACAGGCGCAACCACCTGATCGAAAGTGTCCCGTCATCTGTTTGAGGACGCTAATGTTGGACGTCTACCCTTCGCCCTCGTAACGGCTTCAATGCTCCTGGGAAAACTTCCTTGAAGTGTCTGAGTGCCTGCGAAGGGTTGTCAGCACGCTCTTCTTCCAGAGCTGCAATCGGAGGAGATAGTGATATGGACCCTGTGGCGGGCAGCAAAGACCACTTTCTAATTCTGAGCAGACCAGTCCAGTTCGGGAATATTGTTGTCAGGACACAACTCAGTCGCAAATGTTGCTTTGTCGTAGGGTGCACTGTCATGCTAATACAATCATCGTTTGTGAACAGTTTCTCTGCTTTAGTCAATACAAGGTGCTGTAAAGTGTTTTCATTGTATTCCACATTTACCGTTCTCTTAAGCCCAATACGTTAATCACAACATAACCAAAAGACTTCCTCCGTATCCCACTGTTGGTACTACACATGATAGTTGTTAATAATATCCATGCGTTCCCCACACCCCTCCCACCGGACTGGGGGGTATAGCGTCGTGCTGTCGCTCTTTGCATCACCTCAGTCGTCGCTTTGCTTTGACTACAGAAGTACATAGTTTATTAGGAGGTGCTCGGCCATTATAGCGTTTTCATTTTTTCGCTAGTGAACTTGTTAGATGGCTGGTAGAAATTGGTAATTCACGAATGAAAGTTTGTGTTGAGATCATGAGATGTATTTTAGAATGACCATCCGCAATGCTCGACGGTCCTGTCTGTTAATACGTAAGATATGCCTGGTATTGCTTAAGCCGTGGTTGTCCCCTGCGTGCTTCCACTTCACAGTCACATCGCCTACAGGTGACTTACGAAACCTAAGAAGGGTTGAAATATACCTGATTCGTTTGCCCCAATAGCTGAACTGTCAACGCGTTGGAATGCCACGCGAGGAGGCTGGGTTCGATTCCCGGCTGGGGTGGGCGATTTTCTCGCCTCAGGAACTGGGTGCTGTACTGTCCTCATCATGATCCCATCCCCATTGTCGACGCCCAAATCGTCCAATGTGGCGTCGCACTCAATAAGACTTGCACTGGGCGGCCGAACTTCCCGCCTGGGAACTAACGGCTGCTGACTCCATACGATCATTTTTCCATCCCTATTCAGGTGACAGACAATGACTGCTCCACCTTACATATCACAGGACTTTTGTTATCGGGCTGTTCTACTGTTACTGCTTCTCTGCCGACTCTTTTAATACGAGGGATGTTTAACAGTTATTGCAACACATTTCTTTTCGGCTAATTTCGGATGAAGGAATGTGGACATAATGGGACATAGTTGAAAATTCGCGTTCAGCGACTATAGTTTAACGAAGTTCCGATAGGCGGCGACGCCATACGTAGCCTTGAAAACGGCATCTCTAAGGGAGCTGCGTTCCAATCAGAGAGCTGTCATTCATTTTCTTTTGGCGAAAAACCAGTGTATCGCAGATATTTATAGGCGCTTGCACAAAGTCTACGGGGATCTGGCAGTGAAGTAAGGAGCGATGACTCGTTGGGCGAAGTGTTTATCATCATCACAACGTCCCGCAAACCTGTCCGCTCTCCCGCGTCAAAGCCGTCCGCACAGTCAGCTGAACGTCTCTGTCGGCAGTGCCGACACTGTCGTCCACCTGCTAGGGTATTCGAAGGGGTGTTCCCGCTGGACTCCTCGCCATATAATACAACACCAGGAAGAATAACGAAGGGCTATCTCTGTGGAATTGCTTGCGCGTTAGGAGACTGATCACGACAGTTTTTGTCGAAAATCGTCACAGACGATGAAACTTGCACTTATCACTTCGAACCGAAAACAGAACGGCAATCCAAGGAGTAGTGGCACACCACTTCTCCTCCGAAAGAGAAAGTTCAGAATGGCATCCTCTGCCGGTAAAGTCATGGCGACGGTCTCCTAGGACTCTAAAGCCTTATTGTGCTCGATGTCCTCCCTCATGGTGCAACAAAATAAACTCTGAAGTGTACTATGTCTCCCACAGGAGATCAAAGAAACGACTCGTCATCACAAAATTTTATACAAACTTTTCTTTTCCGTGACGGTTCAAAAGCACTCCGTCTTCAGATCACAAGTGGCCCATCGGGACCATTCGACCGCCGTATCATCTTCAGATGAGTATGCTGATAGGAGGGACATGTGGTCAGCACACCGCTCTCCCGGGCGTTATGATGGTTGTCTTTGACCGGAGCCGCTACTATTCGGTCGAGTAGCTCCTCAATTGGCATGACGAGGCTGAATGCACCCCGAAAAATGGCAACAACGCATGGCGTCCCGGATAGTCACCCATCCAAATGCCGGCCACGCCCTATAGCGCTTAACTTCGGTTATCTGACGGGACGCGGTGTATCCACTGCGGCAAGGCCGTTGCCATGACAGTTAAAGGCCTCACAGAAATCTGCGCAACTGAGAGGAGCTCGCTAAACTTCCTCCTCTAAACGATCCTAGAAGTTTCCCCAACACAACAACTCATGTTACGTATGATAAAAAAATTGTATATTTTATTCCGACCATAAAACCTAATTCTGGAAGAACTTGCATGCAAAATAGGAGCAAAAATAATATTACGAATAGCGTTATTTAATAGAAGCCACGTTGTAACAATACTGAACCCATCCGAACAGAAGGTAACTTCATAATTGGACTGTTCTTCCTCATCAAAACTTCAGGCTTGATCTCGCACCTTCCGAAATGCATCTATTTTTTCGCTCTACGAGAATCAGTACGTTGATGATGGGGAGGTTAGTGATGCACCAAGGCGTTGTCTCCGACGTCGACGAGTAGAGTGGTACCTTGAGGGCGTACCGGCCCTCCCAGTGAGGTGCCGTAATGCCGTCGTATTGAAGGGAGATTATGTTGAAAAGTAGAGTTTTGTAGCGAAAAAGTGGGCAATAATATGAGGTTTGGAATCCTGAATAAAGATAACCTGTTGTACTGCTTGCCTCTTCGAACAGACACTTGTGCGATAAACTTTCCTGAAAGTGACCTTTATCTACCACGGAAAACTTCGTTAAAGATATGAAATGTCAAAAACTGGCAGTCATTAACATTCTTTACAAAAATATTAAGAAATGTATTAATTAAATGTGTCATGACCTACAAAGAACTGTTAATGGCAAACTAATATCTATGATCACTTTCATTCTTGGAACAAATCCGTTGATGATGATTTTTTCTCGATTCTTCTTATTCGATTTCTGATGTTGTATACTGAGCTAACTCGAGGTCAGACGTCACTGCAAGTGTAATATGCTAACTTTAGGCAATAGATGAAATCTGACCCAATTTTGAACTCTCCTCTTGTAGTATATAGAAACCCCACCAGCCTAACCTTTAAGAAGTGTGGATATTTTAAATAACGAGCGAGAGGCGCAGATGCTATACATATCGTTGTCGGCCATCTTAACACCGGGAACGTTGTTTCATTGTATTGCTGCACTGATTGATAATTTTCAACACAGTCTAGTTCAGAAAAAATACGAGGGTCGGTCAAAAAGTAATGCCTCCAATTTTTTTCTACTTAAAAAAATTAAGTTAAGTGAAAAATTTGAATTTGGCGCCATTCCTCAAACCTTCTTCTGCAATCCACTGCAGTAGTAACTTTCTGTGTCAACAGGTGGTAGCACAGCAGAAGTTTGTAAGATGGCCGACATCGATGTTCGTTTGAGACAGCGTTGTGTGATTGAATTCTTGAATGCAGAAGGTGAAACGCCCATACGCATTCATGAAAGACTGAAGAAGGTGTATGGTGTTGTGACAGTGGATGTCAGCACTGTTAGACGATGGGTTCGTCGTTGTAAGGAAGCTGAAGGGCAAACACCGTTGACTGACGAAAAGCGGAGCGGCAGGCCGGTGAGTGCAGTGACTCCACACAACATTCAGCAATTTGATGACATCATTCGTGGTGACCGTCGGGTGACTGCAGATGAAGTGTGTCGCATTATTTCTCTTAGTAAAGGCAGTGTGATCACGATTATTAAACAATTGGGGTACTCAAAAGTTTGTGCACGGTGGGTTCCAAGAATGTTAACCGATCAGAATAAAGAGGCTAGGAAAACAATAGCCTCCCAACACTTGCAGCGCTTCCGTTTGGAGGGAGATGAGTTTCTGAAAAAAATTGTGACCGGGGAGGAAACATGGGTGCATTTTTTTGAACCCGAACCAAAGAGGCAGTCAATGGAGTGGCGTCACACAAGCTCGCCGAGGAAGAAAAAATTCAAAACTGTGCGATCGGCAGGGAAAGTTATGGCAACAGTTTTCTGGGATACAGAGGGTGTGATTCTGGTTGATTTTTTGGAGCAGGGATGCACAATAAATTCTGTTCAACCCTCAAAAAACTTAAAGCACGTCTTCAGTGAGTTCGCCCAACAAAATCAATGGCAGATGTTCTTCTTTTGCATGACAATGCAAGACCACACACCAGTCGTCACACCTCTGACGAGATTGTCAAAATTGGATGGGAAGTTTTGCCTCATCCCCCATACAGCCCTGACCTGGCACCATCAGACTTCCATCTGTTCGGGCCACTAAAAGAAGCTCATCGTGGGATTCATTTTGAAGATGAGGAGGCCGTCAAAACATCCGTGCGTCAATGGCTTAGGAAGCAGAGCTGTGATTTTTACCGTGCTGGGATACATGCCCTTGTTCAAAGATGGACCAAAACTGTAGAGATGGGCGGAGATTACATTGAAAAATGACAAAATGATCCTCAATGTTGTGGTTTTCAACCTATGTAATTGCATTTAAATTTCCTGACAATTAAACGTAGAAAAAAAATAGGAGACATTACTTTCTGACTGACCCTCGTACAATAATACCAATAATACTCCTTGAGAGTGGACCGGTATTGTGCTTAATTTCAAGAAATTTATGTGAAAACACCGTGCTTTAGTGTGCTGATACACCCAGTGTATTTTCAATACATAATAAAAGCAAATATATATACAGAGAAAATTCAAGTATTACGAAATGGTACATACAGATGTTCAACGATGTGACCCATTACAGCCGGATATTTTATTAAAAAACTATATTTGGTTTTTAATTAAAAGAAAGCCCAGGGAGCTAACTAGCCGAAACTTACTGCTCTACCCACAAGAGAATGTTTAATACCGTGTCATAACTTGTGAGTGGAGGTGAGATGTATTTTCTGATAAAGCACATGAACAATTGACAGGATGTTATGACCAAAGAGAACTACTCTTACGTACTTGCGTTTTTTTTTTCAATTTAGAGGAAATTTCAGGGGTAAAGATAGTTACCCGCTTTTTAATACATCTAAGATCTTCACAGATTGTTTCCAGTGCATTCTTTAAAAGTTTCACGTAACAATAAAGCAAACAGTATTAGACTAGGCCCACATTCTCAGATTTACTGTACACAAACAAGCAAGCATTATCAGACTCGTACGACACATTGCACAGGGTGTTCATGTTTTTACAATACATTAGCACAATAACGCGATTGACACAGACAGACATTCTACTTGTCAAGGCACGGAACACATGACATTATTTTCAGAAAGAAAAAAAAATTGAGTTTCGCAATGCAAGCCCTAGTACTTTGATCCTGCTGGTGATTTAAGAGTATACAAAGACCGATATGAGTATCGTACATCATTCATTGCTACTTAAACTGTAATGTCAAAGTCCAACCATAGTGGCCTAGATGTGGAATGCCAGTGTCTCGTTAACGAATGTTTTAAAAGGTGGAGAACGTGCTAGTCAGTCAACTATCGTTTAAGGTTTGTGTCAAGTTCAAATGGTACAAATGGCTCTGAACACTATGGGACTTAACTTCTGAGTTCATCAGTCCCCTAGGACTTACAACTACTTAAACCCAACTAACCTAAAAGACATCACAGACAGCCATGCACGAGACAGGATTTGAACTTGCGACCGTAGCGGTCTTGCGGTTCGACATCGTAGCGCCTAGAACCGCTCGGCTACTCCGGCCGGCGTGAGCTAAGTCTGAACATCTTCGGCTAATCGAACTTTCGATATCTTGCTGAAAAAGCCTTAACACATCAGTAATTTCGATTACGCGATAACTCACACAAATGTGAAGGCTCTAAATTCCACTACATACATGTGGATTACAATTACAAATAACCAAAATGGGAACGGTCACATAAATTATATTATGGATAGAGCAAGCCAGACTGCGATTCATTGGCACAACACTTAGAAGGTGAAAGAGGTCTACTAAAGAGACTGCTTACACCATGCTTGCCCGCGCCATCCTGGAGTATTGCTGTGCGGTGTGGGATCCATATCAGGTGGGACTGAGGGATGACATCGAAAAAGTACAAAGAAGGGCAGCTCGTTTTGTAGGGGAGATTGTGTCACAGACATGATACGTGAATTGGTGTCTCTGTCATTAAAACAAAGTTTCATATCAGCGCACACTCCGCTGCAGAGTGAAAATCTCATTCTGGAAACATCCCCCAGGCGTAACATGTCACAGACGTGATGAGTGAATTGGTGTCTCAGTCATTAAAACAAAGTTTCATATCAGCGCACACTCCGCTGCAGAGTGAAAATCTCATTCTGGAAACACCCCCCCGGTCTGTGGCTAAGCCATGTCTCCGCAATATCCTTTCTTTCAGGAGTGATAGTTCTGCATGGTTCGCAGGAGAGCTTCTGTAAAGTTTGGAAGGTAGGAGACGAGGTACTGGCAGAAGTAAAGCTGTGAGTACCGGCTATGAGTCGTGCTTCGGTAGCTAAGTTGGTAGAGCACTTGCCCGCGAAAGGCAAAGGTCCCGAGTTCGAGTCTCGGTCGGGCACACAGTTTTAATCTGCCAGGAAGTTTCAAAGGCGTTTTTCGTCGCGAGGGGATCTTCTCACGAATTTTCAGTCACCAATTTTCTCCTCCGATTGTGAAAACATTCTGTTGGTACCCACCTACATACGGAGAAATGCTGATCACGATAAAATAAGAGAAATCAGGGCTCGCACAGATAAAATTTAAATGATCGTTTCTCCCGTGTGCCGTTTGAGAGTGGACCGGTAGAGAGACAGCTTGAAGGTGGTTCGTTGAACCCGCTCCCAGGCACATTATTGTGAATAGCAGAGTAACCATGTAGATGTAGATGTCGAAACTATGCAAGTAAATGTGGAATGCAACAGGAATATGCAAACAAGACGTGATCGTACTGTGCACTCTACAGTTATTCTGTGAATGCGTGGTGATGTTACAAACTACCATAGATGATGCATAAGGGTGAATATATAAATTTTAGGTAAAGGACTGAGTCGAAAGTTCTAAGTGAAAAGATCGAGGAACAATACGGTGTACTGGAATTCAGAATAAAACAAACCTACCTTCGGAAGAAACAGAAGTGTGCAGCATTACTTACAGAATGCCCGTTGTACTAGTTGGTACACCTGTCTGTGTCATCTGGTGGTCAATTATGCATTGCCAGGGGGTATTGCATTTCGTTCGATTGGGAAGTGTATGATACCGCACTTAGTAGTATACACAGTGAAAGCTGTTGAGCGCAGGTGACTGCGGTGTAGCCCGCCTGCTGGAGGACGCCCCTTCCTCTGAGAGGCAGGGAGACCGGCCGCGCAGTGTCCAGCTGTTTAGCACGACACGCGCCTAATTGCTGCTTCCCGCGCAGCCGGCGCCGCCAGTCGCCTCGTCGTGAAGTGACAACTTAATTACGCGGCGACACGGCGCCGTGCGTAGGCCGGCGTGCCGACACGTCCGCCCCGCTGCTCAATATTCCCGCCTGCGGCGTCGCGGCGCAGACCCCTCTGGACGCCGAATCGAGTTAAGCTGGAGCCGCGGCGCTTCCGTGTCGCGACGCCCTCGTGCGCCTCTTCCACCGCGCAGCGGCCGCCACCTGCCGAGGTCTTTTACTTTCAAACAAGAGCCTCTAAGGCGCAGGATTCTCATGGCAGAATCCCAAAATGAAATGTATTTCCTTTCCCAAAATTCTCTTAGTGTTTTCATCAACGGGGAGATGCTACATCCATACTATTTTGCATATTCTAGTTGCAGTTTTCATCACAGGTAGTCTTTACACCACCGGTTTAGCTGTTTCTGAATGCCGTTAACCTGCGTGGTGTAGGTCTGGCAGTGTATTTAACACTAAATTTTTCTAGATTATTCATATGTAAATGATGATCTAAGCCTCCTCTATTCTAACTCCGACTTTTGCTGTTGCACATGGATTAGAAAGAAACGCGAACCGACTGTAATCGATCCTTCAAGTGGAGTAGAAAAGTGTTTGGTACCTGCAATAATTTAATTTGATAAATAAGTTAAATAAAGGAAAGTTTCATTAACCTAGACAGAAATGAAAGAGTTGTTCTACCTATTAACAGAATGAAAGTTCTGTCTAAATAACAATATGATTTACTATGAATAAACGCAAAACAATAAACAAAACACATGCAACATTTACAATACATCGAATTGGCTCAAATTGGATACTAAAATAAATGCTGTGAAGGTGAAGTTTTAAGTGAACTAGCTTGTGACGTATATGACCAAGTGGTATGTGGAGCCAGTTCCTTGTAACTCAAATATTAAGAGAAACACCCAGCCAACCCTGTACTGTAGTTACTGTAGTGAGAACTCAGACAATGAACACCCAAGACAGAACCACGTAAGAAAAGACGGGAACAGCCTCGCTCTGCTGAGCTCTGATTTTCACAGAGAAAAATTCCGTAATCTGCCGGTGCCGTGGACATACATTACCAAGCTGTCTTCTTAACGGCAAGAACACGATCTGGTGTACCGGAGGCGATGGCTGGTTGCTTCGACGTCCCGAGGTGGTGGTGATAATGTCTCGAGTATAGCCCGAAACAAATTATTCTTGTCTGGTTGTTCCAGACTAAAGACTTCCTAGCAATACAAATGCGCCCCTGAGGGAGACGAAGAAATCTCACCACATAATCACTAACGGTACGATTGATTTTAACAAGCGAAGTCACACAGTAACTCCGATACAGTGAACTTTAGCCAAAACTGCTCAGGACAGACAACACACGCCGCTTGTACGCAGAACGCACAATTGCCAACTGTACTCGGAAAGTTACATGGGTGTCGAAACTTCAGCAACTTCGTCAAACAGTTACAATTAAATAAAAGTATATTAGACAGCCAACGGAAGACAGGCTGTCCAGAGCAGCGAGAGCTCAGTTTTGTAACCTACTCCGACGCAAGGCGAGAGCCGACGCTCTCAAGAGCACCCGTACAAGCCGAACACAGAACATTCCTGCCCCCATGACACTGGCCGTGGTTAAACGTTCCAATCAGCAACTCGAAAACCGGCGGAAAAATCCACTCTATTGCCGAAACACTACTAGTCCACCAACGAACCGGATCAGTGGACTAAGTTCAAAACCATCGTACAATATGCGTTAGATGAGTATGTCCCAAGCAAGATCGTAAGAGAAAGAAAACAGCCACCGTGGTACAACAAGCGAGTCAGAAAACTGCTACGGAAGCAAAGGGAGTTTCACAGCAAACATAAACATAGCCAAAGACTTGCATACAAAAAAAAAAAAAAAAAAAATTACGCGAAGCGAAATTTTGTGTGAGGAGGGTTATGCGAGAGGCGTTCAATGAATTCGAAAGTAAATTCTATGTACTGACTTGGCAGAAAATCGTAAGAAATTTTGGTCTTATGTCAAAGCGGTAGGTAGACCAAATCAAAATGTCCAGACACTCTGTGACCAAAATGGTACAGAAACTGAGGATAGATTAAAGACCGAAATACTAAATGTCTTTTCCCAAAGCTGTTTCACAGAGGAAGACTGCACTGTGTTTCCTTCTCTAGATTGTCGCACAGTTGACAGAATGGTAGATATCGAAATAGACGACAGAGGGATAGAGAAACAATTAAAGTCTCTCAAAAGAGGAAAGGCCGCTGGTCCTGATGGGATACCAGTTCGATTTTACACAGAGTACGCGAGGGAACCTGCCCCCCTTCTTGCAGCCGTGTACCGTAGGTCTCTAGAAGAGCGAAGCGTTCCAAAGGATTGGAAAAAGGCACAGGTCATCCCCGTTTTCAAGAAGGGACGTCGAACAGATGTGCAGAACTATAGACCAATATCTCTAACGTCGATCAGTTGTAGGATTTTGGAACACGTATTATGTTCGAGTATAATGACTTTTCTAGAAATCTACTCTGTAGGAATCAGCATGGGTTTCGAAAAAGACGATCGTGTGAAACCCAGCTCGCGCTATTCGTCCACGAGACTCAGAATGGCATAGACACGCAAGGCGTTTGATATAGTTCCCCACAGTCGTTTAATGAACAAAGTAAGAGCATACGGACTATCAGACCAATCGTGTGATTGGATTGAAGAGTTCCTAGGTAACAGAACGCAGCATTTCATTCTCAGTGGAGAGAAGTCTTCCGAAGTAAGAGTGGATTCAGGTGTGCCGCAGGGGAATGTCGTTGGACCGTTGCTATTCACAATATAAATGACCTTGTAGATGACATCGGACGTTCACTGAGGCTTTTTGCGGATGACGCTGTAGTATATCGAGAGGTTGTATCAATGGAAAATTGTTCAGAAATGCAGCAGGATCTGCAGCAGATTGACGCATGGTGCAGGGAATGGGAATTGAATCTCAATGCAGACAAGTGTAATGTCCTGCGAATACACAGAAAGAAATATCCTTTATCATTTAGTTACTATATAGCAGGTCAGCAACTGGAAACAGTTAATTCCATGAATTATCTGGGAGTACGCATTAGGAGTGATTTAAAATGGAATGATCACATAAAGGTAATAGTCGGTAAATCAGATGCCAGACTGAGATTCATTGGAAAAATCCTAAGGAAATGCAAACGTAAAACAAAGGAAATAGGTTACAGTACGCTTGTTCGCCCAGTGCTTGAATGCTGCTCAGCAGTGTGGGATCCGTACCAGATAGGGTTGATATAAGAGATAGAGAAAATCCAACGGAGAGCAGCGCGCTTCGTTACAGGATCATTTAGTAATCGTGAAAGGGTTACGGAGATGATAGATAAACTCCAGTGGAAGACTCTGTAGGAGAGACGCTCAGTAGCTCGGTATGGGCTTTTGTTGAAGTTTCGAGAACATACCTTCACCGAGGAGTCAAGCAGTATATTGCTCCGTTCTACGTATATCTCGCGAAGAGACCATGAGGATAAAATCAGAGAAATTAGAGCCCCCACAGAGGCATACCGACAATCCTTGTTTCCACGAACAATACGAGACTGGAATAGAAGGGAGAACCGATAGACGTACTCAAGGTACCCTCCGCCACACACCGTCAGGTGGCTTGCTTTTCATCAACGGGGAGATGTTACATCCATTCTATTTTGCATATTCTAATTGCGTTCTTCGTCCCATGTAGTCTTTACACCACCAGTTTAGCTGTTTCTGTGTGCCTTAGGAGAAGTCCCTTTAGCCTATCTCCAATAATGGTGAGGGTCTTACAATTTCCTTTTATTTTTATTCTTACTTCGGTTGCTTGATAATTGGGTTTGTTGCTAAAGTTCGCAGACTTTGCAAAACCAGACATAATGTATGAAGGGTTACCGCAATCACTGGTTATACAATGTTACTTATAATCCGTCTGGATTGCAGAAATGTTTATTCACATGACCGGTTTCAGTTCCTCTAGAACCATCTTCATATTTGAAATGACGAAGATACTCATTTAATATTTCACAAATGCAAACCTATTTCGTCCCATCCGATCAACATCTAATGCACTGGAACGTACCTGCAATTTGCGTTACAGGAGTAACCCGTCCACACACAGCAACCTTCACATGCTGCCATCGTGGAGGAGTACGTCGAAACAGAAGTTATCAGGCGAATGGAGTGGCCTGCGTGTTCTCCAGACCTAAACACCATCGAGGACGTCTGGGATGCTCTCAGTCGACGTATCGCTGCTCGTCTTCACATTCCTAGGACAGAACCTCCGACAAGCACTGGTGCAAGAATGGGAGGCTATACCCCAGCAGCTGCTCGACCACCTGATCCAGATTATGCCAACCTGTTGTGCGGCCTGTATACGTGTGCATGGTGATCATATCCCATATTGATGTCGGGGTACATGCGCAGCAAACAGTGGCGTTCTGTAACACATGTGTTTCAGGACGGTTTTCTCAACTTACCATTAATACCGTGGACTCACAGATCTGTGACGTGTGTGTGCCACATGTGCTTATGCTTTTAGTGCAAATTTTGTGTAGTGCCACGTTGTGTGGCACTACATTCTGCAATTAACCTTAATTTATGAGCATGAGTGTAGTTACAGTTTACAGATCTTCTGCTGGATGAGAGAACACAGCACGAATTAAGCCAATGTTTTGGTTGGTACTCTACCGATACACAATGTTTGGTACTGATTTGAGTGTCTGACTTCAGGAGGTTTGGGTGTAAACGTGCGGCAGTCATCGTGTTAAGAAACTGTTGAACGACAGTTTTGGCACTTATCCCTTTCGTTTGTGGACTACTTTCTCTCAGTATATCTTCAGTGAGTACCAATCTGATAGACAGTTTTCCTATGACGAAATGTTCCACTATGCCATTCAACCAAGATTATATGAATATTTCCCTGACGCTGAAATATATAAAACTCAAGTTTTTCTCTTGATTTTCATCATTGGCCTTTCATTTTAATGACTTACTTTACTTGCCAGATATCAGGCTGTAAATGGACTGTCCCCAATTCCAGCAACAGCACTCACTTTGAAGATCTATAGCATTGCAGGTATTCGTACTGCTCCGCTGCACTACCAATAGGAAGAAAATGCACAAAATCCGTCACCACCAATAAAGAAATATTTTTCATGCCATTGTAGACAAACGTTTAATACAATTGGGTCACCGTAATAAAATATTGCTATTCTTCGTGCTTTCGTCAGCGCTCTAAAGCGTGTAAGCTTAATGAGACACTCTGGAAGCAGGCGAATGTCGGATTCATCGTTGCACTAAACGCATTGGTAATTAAAGAGGCTCAAGTGTATTGCCGCAGACTAGTCATTTTGAGTCATCAGTCAGCTGACTGGTTTAATGCGACCCGCCACAAATTCCTCTCCTGTGCCCACTGCTTCTGTGCACTCCGCTCTGAGCGGCCCCTGCACGCAACATGTTCATTTACTTTTTGGATTTATCCCAGTCTCTGTCTTTGCTATCAGATTTTTGCCCTCTACCAACTGCAAAGTTGTTTCATCACGTCTTAACACAAATCCAGCTGTCCTATCATTTCTCGTCCAACTTTTCCGCAATTTGCTCTCGATTACGCGGATAAACTTCTCTTCCCTTTCAGTGATCGAAACATTCAACATTATCTTCAAGCACCACACATTAAATGTCTCGATTCTCGTCTTTTTCCAGTTTACCCATGGTCTGTTGTTCACTATCATATCATGCAGTATCCAAACGTAGATGCGTGCTCAGAAATTTCTTCCTCCAATTAAGACCTGTGTTTCACACTAATAGGCTTCTTAACGCCAGGAATGCTTTCTTTGCCTGTACTGTCCTGTATTGTATGTCCTGCTCGCTTCATCCGACACATGCTATTTTTTTTTTTTCGAAAGTAGCTGCAGATTCTCAGTACTCCCATTTCTGTCATTTAATATTAGTCATATTTCTTCGGCTTACTCGCAGTCCATATTCTGTGGACAGTAGACTGTTATTCATTTGAGAGGTGGCATGAGCCCCCTCTCATATTTCTATCTTACTCAGAGTAATTCGATTTTCCTCTCTGATTGCATGTGGTGAAAGGTTGCTATTCCTTCACACGCGGACTTCCCACGCAGCGTCTCTCGGCACCCGGGTGATCCGGTAACAGGCGAGTTCCGCTGAGCTGGAAAGGGTTAAGCCGACGGGTGAGAGGGAGTCGAGTGGATGCTTTGCAGACGCCGACATTGTCATAAGAGCAGGAGCGACAAGCCCAGATTGGCCAGAAGGAGCGGCAGGGCTAGATTCCGTTACTTCACAGAAATTTAGTGAAAACCGTTTCTGGCGGGCTACCAGTGAGGCGTGGGAATGACTTGTGCTCCCAGGCTGTCTTGCCGGGCAAATTCCCGCGTTTTCTGTAAAATCGTAACTGTGATTGGCTTGCCAGGGCATAGCTCTGTGACGTAGCAAAATCGGCGCAGAAATTGGTGCCAAGAATCTCCATGGTGGAAAGGTAGTGCTTGGGCAATAGAGTGAAATTTTCCGCCGGTTTTCGAGTTGCTGATGGGAACGTTTAACGACGTCGACTGTCGTGGGGGCGGGAATTTTCTGTGTTTGGTTTGTACGGGTGCTCTTGTGAGAGTCGGCTCTCGCTATACTCGCGACATTATCGTCACCAAGGCGGGACATCGAAGCAACCAGCCATCGCCTCCGGTATGCCAGATCGTATCCTTGCAGTTAAGAAGACAGCTTGGTAATGTATGTCCGCAGCACCGGCAGATTATGGCATTTTACTAGGCGATAATCAGAGCTCAGCAGAGCGCGCCTGTTCGCCTTTTCTAACTTATTTCTATCTTGAGTGTTCATTGTCTGAGTTCTCCTTACTGTAGCAGAAATTAAAGTTGGGTTGGCTGGGTGTTTCTCTTAAGATTTGAGTTGCAAGGAACTGACTCCAAATACCACTTGGTCATAAATGTCACTATCTAGTTTACGGACAACTTCACCTTCACAGCATTTATTTGAGTATACAGTTTGATGTATTGTAAATGTTTCAAGTGATTTGTTTATAATTTTGAGTTTAGTCATAATAAATCAAATTTTTATTTTGGATAGAAGTTTCGTTCTGTTAATCGGCAGAGCAACCCTTTCATTTCTTACGATGTTAATGAAACTTTCCTTTTCTGAAGTAATTTCTATACAATTAAATTATTGCAGGTGCCAAACTCTTTTCTGCTCCTCTTGCAGGTTCGATTACAGTCAGTTCGCGTTTCTCCTTAATTCATGTGCAACAGCAAAAGCCAGAGTTAAAGGAAAGGAGGGGGGGGGGGGGGCTAGAGCATCTTTTCCATATGAAGATTCGAGAAGAATTTTGCGTTAAATACACTGCTAGCCCCGGCACCTCGCAAATTCAAAATTCAGTATGGCGTGCAGGTCTTTCTCTGTTTCAACGAGAGTGGAAATGTTATCAGTGAATCCTATCATTCACATCTTTTCACCCCTAATCTTAATCCATGGCGTAAAACTTCCCTTTATTTCCATTACTGGTGCTTCGACGTATATGTTCAACACTAGCCAAAAAAGTGTGCATCCATCTGTCACAGCGTTTCTAAAGCGGAGACTTCGTTCTTCCTCTACCTTTTACTACTGCTCCACCTACCTTCTGGCTTACATCGCATCCCGGCAAGAACAGTTGCAACTCAAACTTTCAATATTTAAGAAAAATCAGCTTAAAAATTATTCTATGAAACTTATACTGACATATTAAACCTACTTTAAATTTCAGGTATGTAATTTTAGCAGAAAATACTATTGTTGTTCACGTAAGAGAAATTTTGATGTTTAGTTCTGTTCTTGTCGAAAGTAAGGTGTTATTAGGTAGTTGTAATTATCTATTTTCGTTATGTCCCCTCGTGTAATACTTTGTGAGAGGCAGGGCACTCTCACGTCTGATTCTGTGTTATCGAAAGTAAGGTGTTATTAGGTAGTTGTAATTATCTATTTTCGTTATGTCCCCTCGTGTAATACTTTGTGAGAGGCAGGGCACTCTCACGTCTGATTCTGTGTTATGCCGCTTCATGTTCCTATGGAATATGATCTTTATTTCGATTTGACTTCATACTTCATGACGAGATGGTAGCCAGTAATTAATGCTCTTGGTGGCGTGCTCTAGGGAAGGAATAACGGTAAGCTTTACCTCCGTTCAAAGCAATAGGGTGCTGATTTAAACGACTGCACTAAGAGAGCACGGCGACAGTGGGCCGAGGGAACCGCGTTTTTTCTGCGGAACGTGGGTGGTAACATTTCTGGGCAGCCACGTTCTGCGGTCTGATTGTGCAGACACGTTGGCTGTCGCCAGTCGGCCGGTATCTGTGTCTAGTTAGCGCCAAGAAGTTGCAGCTTAAATGGCCAGCGCGTTGTAGACAGTCAAAAAAGCAGAGGATAGAGCATGTCTGTGCGTTCAGAGAATTTCCGTGGGACATGTCACTGGTACCCAGATGTTCAAGCTCTGTTACGAAGGATACTTGTGAAAACACCACGCTTTTAGCAAGTTAATGGTCGTTCTTTGGAAACTTCGAAATGGACGCAACAGGAGAGATAACAAGCTTTTTATAGAGGGTTGTAGTTCCATTCTGGTCATGTTGTTAGCAAAAGTCGCGGTGTCGACGCGTGGGAAAGAGGTCGCGAAGCTGAATGTTTTTTTCCTTTTCTCCCAGTTAACTTTAAAGTCTCTGATTGGTCTCATCGGTGTATGCAGAGCAAAGGGCGCTCTCCCAGCTTCGAATGCCGCGCTCCAGCTCGTGACTGAGTTGTGCTGAAATGGGGGAAGTCTAAGATGGAAATAGGCTTTTCCTACCGAGCTGATGAGGAAGCGGACAGAAAGAGAAGATCACTCTTGTACTGGCGCTTCGCTATTAAAGAACTGCAGGTCTTTACCTAAATGGCGAGACTTGTGTCCTTTGCTGATGTGCCACTCAGAGCCTGTACCAGGCACCTTCTCAACCATCAGAGGTACTGCTTATAGCATCACGCATGCAACGAGTGATACGTGGGTGTACTTATTTGTCTTAAGTCAGCCGTCTAAACATTTTACGTATTCCATAGCGCATAGCCATAGGATGGAGTCAAATCAGTTTGGCAGACCAGCAAAGGCTTCCACTTGCACACTGGAATCCACTGGGGTTTCAGAGGCTTATAGGAAAGTGCATGGTTTCCAAATTAACCGAACGCGAGACCGCATACTTTCATTTTTTAGGTGTGCGCCATTAATAACAGATTGTTCCTTGCAGTAACTTAATACGACAACCGAAACTCAATCAGGCAAACTGAATATTTAAGTTGAAATAAAAAATGGAAATCAAGTTCAAATTCTTGCAATACAAAATTAAAATGTGCAAGATTGTAATTTATGAAAATTGATACAATTTAATAAGAAATGTCAACTAGGTAAAATTTAGCGAAGGCAATTTTCGAAAACTGGGAATCATAAATCAACTTACATAATATAAGAACCCTTTTTGAAGCAGAAATTTATATTTCTCTTTTTTTTCTTGTACGCTTCAATCCACGAAGTTTCGTAATATTTATAACAGCTGTAATCGTCAAAACAATGTTTGGTCTTTCAGATATGCATACGTGGATGTCTAAAGGACAGAGTAAGGTAAGATACAGGCACTGTGTAAACTCCGAGATTTTTATAATCAATAATATGGAAATTACATTCAACGTAAGCTAATGAAGAGCGTTACATCTCGGGATATAACGTTGTGCTTTAATGGGCCATGCACACCTACCAGTAAAGACGCTGAAGCAGCACACTTGCCCCTGTGGCGAATCATGAATTAGCCAATGACAAAGCTGACATAACTGCTCTGAAGTGGAAAAACTGCGAGGATACAGATGTATGGTTTTTTGGGAGTGCACGTCTGGGAACTACGCACATATCTTCCCGCGGCAGCCATTAAAATTTAAGTTTTTTGACTAGCGTCACTTTTCTTACCGGGGTACGTTATTGTGTATTACCCGTCTTTTTCCTATAGATTACATCGATGTCTCTGAGAATTTGTAAGATGCAGATATCCACTTTGAACGAAGGAATAACAGGTGTTGTAGATTTGCAGATAGGATCTACTTCTACAAAACATTTGTCCGCACTATACTTGTCGATGTGGAACGGAGGATCACTCTTTCCGTTCCTTCCGCACTGTTAAGAAGAAAGCGCGATTGTGTATAAGGCTCCGTATGAGATATCCTATTGTACTCATTTCGTGAGATTTTTCTATGTTGATGTAATGTCAGGATATGACCTGACTTTCCTTTTAACAGATGCTTTACAAATTTCAGTACTCAGTGTCTCCTTGTAACACATTACAACGTTAGTAAGAAATGCTACAGAAGATTACTGAGCATTTGTGCCACAGATTCGCGCCCACTAAGCGAGGGCAAGAACGGCCGCGCGGGATTATCCGAGCAGTCTAAGGCGCTGCAGTCATGGACTGTGCGGCTGGTCCCGGCGGAGCTTCGAGTCCTCCTTCGGGTTTGGGCGTGTGTGTTTGTCCTTAGGATAATTTAGGTTAAGTAGTGTGTAAGCTTAGGGATTGATGACCTTAGCAGTTAAGTCCCATAAGATAGCACACACATTTTTTGGCAAGGACTGTAGGGGAAAGCAGAGACTAATACAACCAGCAAATCATTGAGGATGTTGGTTGCAAGCAGTACTCTTAGATGAAGATGTAAGAACAGGAGAGGAATTCGTCGTGGGCCGCATCAAATCTGTGACAAGACTGGTGATAAAAAGGAAAATATCTTTGAAAATACGCCTTCGCCTGTCTTTCGATCATCTCCATCTCTTATTCCTTCTCTACTAGTACCCCTACTCGGTAATGATCAAAGAAAGATGAACAGAAGGTCAACTGAGGAGTCTTCCGAAGTAAGAGTGATTTCAGGTGTGCCGCAGGGGAGTGTCATAGGACCGTGGCTATTCACAATATACGTAAATGACCTTGTGGATCACACCAGGAGTTCACTGAGGCTTTTGGCAGATAATGCTGTGGTGTATCGAGAGGTTGTAACAATGGAAAACTGTACTGAAATGCAGGAGGATCTGCAGCGAATTGACGCATGCTGCACGGAATGGCAACTGAATCTCAATGTAGACAAGTGTAATGTGTTGCGAATACACAGAAAGATAGATCACTTATCATTTAGCTACAAAATAGCAGGTCAGCAACTGGAAGCAGTTAATTCCATGAATTATCTGGAAGTACGCATTAGGAGTGATTTAAAATGGAATGATCATACAAAGTTGATCGTCGGTAAAGCAGATGCCAAATTGAGATTCATTGGAAGAATCCTAAGGAAAAGCAATCCGAAAACTAAGGAAGTAGGTTACAGTACGCTTGTTCGCCCACTGCTTGAATACTGCTCAGCAGTGTGGGATCCGTACCAGATATTGTTGATAGAAGAGATAGAGAAGATCCAACGGAGAGCAGCGCGCTTCGTTACAGGATCATTTAGTTATCGCAAAAGCGTTACGGAGATGATAGGTAAACTCCAGTGGAAGACTCTGCAGGAGAGGCGCTCAGTAGCTCGGTACGGGCTTTTGTTAAAGTTTCGAGAACATACCTTCACCGAAGGTTCAAGCAGTATATGCTCCCTCCTACGTATATCTCGCTAGGAGACCATGAGGATAAAATTAGAGAGATTAGAACCCACACAGAAGCATACCGACAATCCTTCTTTCCACGAACAATACGAGGCTGGAATAGGAGGGAGAACCGATAGAGGTACTCAGGGTACCCTCCGCCACACGACGTCAGGTGGCTTGCGGAGTATGGATGATGATGTAGATGTAGATGTGGATAATAGTCTATTCTCTTTTCTTTCAACTGTCTGTTGCATGGATCGCATAAATTTCAATGGACCTTTGAGTGGGATCCACATTTCAAACTGCTAGTTGTATGTGATGGTTTCAATTTAAGATACTCTGGATGTATACTACTAGTCACCTTTAAATACCACAGCTTACTGTCTTAGAGGGTGTACGAGCTTATTATTTTGTTATACTCTAATAGCGAAACATCTAATTTATATGAATTTCTTGTTCTGATTAAGAAAGTCATGTACATTTTCCATGTGCCCTTATTCAGCTCTAGATCTATTGTCTGACATCACTACATTGCACTGCGTAGCGTAAAGTAATAGGCTGTTTAGTGTGAAAACAGGCTTTGTGGATTCTCAGCCAAGTGGAAGCGGGCGTAATGCGATTTGGGCCGGCGGAGCAGGATCAACAGGACCGGCCCGCGGCTGCGTGTCCACTCAGCTCTGTCAGCAGCGCCGCCGACACCGCCTGCCGACGCCGACGCCGACGCCGACGCCGCCGTCGCCGCCGCCGGCGGCCCACGCAGCAGGTGCGAAGCGTGGCGCCCTGCTGTGGGACGGAGGGAGGCGAGAGCGTTTCCGTGTCGCGCTGATTGGTCGCAGTCCACAGCGGCGCCCATTTCGGGTCACTGGGGTGTGGGGCTAATGAGGACAAAGTAGGACGACAAAGCAGGTGTCGCCACTGGCAGCGTTGCTGAACTTTTCTCCCGCTAACGACGCTGGGCCAAAGGTGCGGTTCAGCATTCCTCATTCCCGCCGGAAATGAACGGCCACTCCCCAGACGGTCCATTTCGCTTGTCGATTTCCTCGGGTCTGACCACTTTCAACGCTGGCGATATGAAGGTACAGAACGTTAGTAGCTACGATCACAGGGATACCTGGGTGAGAAAAGCGGAGCTCAACACGTCGCGGCTGAATGGCTACCCATGTGCTGGGTTTCGCTAAGCCGTGCACACGGACCGTCCGGTCGAAAGATAAGCGTTGACCGTGCCGAGTTTTTGCTGTTATAATGTGGAAACAATAATTCCGATCCCAAAAAAAGCAGGCGCTGACAGATGTGACAATTACCGATCTATCACTTTAATAAGTCACGGACGCAATATACTAACGGGAATTCTTTACAGGCGAATAGAAAAACTGGTAGAACCCGACCTCGGGGAAGATCAGTTTGGATTCCGTAGAAATATTGGAACACGCGAGGCAATACTGACCCTACGACTTATCTTAGAAGACAGATTAACACTTTACACCCGGCACTTGGCTGTGAACTGGCATATTTAATATATGTTTGAAACTAGATTGCAAAGAACAGAAAAATGATAGGAATATGTTTCTTGCATCATTGAAAAAGAAAAAGTAAGAGCTTTACATGAATATGCGTTTATTTTGCAATATAAAATACAAAAGTGTGTTATAATTAAATAACGAAAACACAAAAATGGCATGGATAAAAAAGTTTTACATGATATTTCTCTTTAGTAATGCCATTATTAATGTAT
Source organism: Schistocerca gregaria (assembly GCF_023897955.1). Classification (NCBI taxonomy): domain Eukaryota; kingdom Metazoa; phylum Arthropoda; class Insecta; order Orthoptera; family Acrididae; genus Schistocerca; species Schistocerca gregaria. The sequence goes on along the minus strand of NC_064924.1, from coordinate 587,106,040 downwards.
CTAAATTTAAAACAATGTATCACTGGACTGTCTAACTGCAGATACCTGTAAATTAGAGTAATTTTATAGTTCAGATGTAGTTAGCCTTTGTATGAAAATCCTAGAAACATTATGGGACGCAATGGCCAACGCCACAATCCTTGCGCCACCATCTACTTTCCTTCCTGATGCGCTTACCCGTCTCTTTCTTCCCCCTGTCTGAACATACTTTGCAATACCTAGTAGTATTCACCTTCTTTGTAGTGGGTGGGACCTTCTCTGGAAAGTGCCTTGCAAATGTCCTCTCAATTTGTGTGGATGAAGCGGCTTGTTGCTGAAAAATATTTCCGCCCTTCTCAGTCAATTTCTTCTCCACTCTGTGAATGAAGTCTACTAGGGATACACTATTCCTAGTGTTCTCTTTATATGAAATAAAACTGTTGACAGTTGACACAATGAACAAGTGGAAAAACAGCTTTTAGCACCACTTCAAAGTTTTTGGGCAAACGGATATTAGCTTGAGAGCTGATCTGCTCTGTCAACCCCAGCTTTATTCTTATTGTAATCAATAACAACGTCTGGCCTTACAATTTCTGCTGTTCCACCTTTGGCCCTCACTTTAATACTAGTGCTGGTAGACTTATTCTTTGTGGAAAGACAAAAAACATCTCTTTTTGACTTCCACTTCACTGCCAAAAGACGGTGTTTCCTTTGAAAAACTATCTTTCTTTTAGCTTTAGTGTTCTGAATATTCGTCCCAAACCTTTCCTGTTTTTCATTACAATTCCCACTCCAAGAGCTTTATTTTCCCACATTTCCAAAAGAGATGGGCTGGTGTAGTACCTATCTATATAAATGCAATTTCCTTTGCCAAAGTACTGTCAACACAACCTTTTTTACAAGGCCCTGGATACTATTGTCAACACTGCCTGTAGAACCTGTATATACATCACAGTTTAGCATATAACCAGTTGATGAATCGCAGAGAGCATACAGTTTTATTCCGTATTTGTTTGGTTTGTTTTTCATGTATACTCTGACCCTTGCTCTACCACGAAAGGGACACATTGCCTCATCTATTGTCAGATTCATGCCTGGACGAAAACTAATTTTGCTTTCATTCACAAAGAAATCAAACAAAAGCCTCAATTTGTCAAGTGCGTCGTGCTTTTCTCCGCCTCTGCTAATGAACATAACATTGTCATTCAAGTGTAACATCGACAATGTAGTGCAAAATCGATCGCGACTCAACAATTTACTCGCAAATCCTGTTTGCGGAAACGTCTCTGTTGATCAATAATCACAGATTTTCGGCAATTTGACGACGTAGATATGCAAAATAATACTGAGAGACCAGTAAATCTCTCGAAATTTTACTGCAGACTCTTATGAAAAACTGAGTTTATTTTCGGGCTACCTTTGCGTTTCATTGTCGTAATAACTAAAATATCGAAGCTCCTCAGTGGCGACTGAAAAATGCGATGCTACGCTGACTATTTCCTGGAAATCCGACAGTACTGGCTGATGGTCCAATTCCGACCAACCTTACTCTTTCTGCTCAGTAAGGCACATACGACCAGGTACCACAAATGCTGACTGATGGTCTGTACCACTGTATGCATTGAAAAAAAATAATGCTAAAATTGTTACTAAAAGGTATTAAATGCAAGTGAAGTAATAAACATTACTCACAGTTCAAAATGCGGTAATGAACTCTTCACTTAATGGACAATTGAGACACATACATACCTGAATCATCGATTGTACTTTCGTTTGGAGAGTACGAATCCTTTTTGTCAGAATCGTGAATTTCAGATCCTGCATCTCCATAAAGAATATCTAAGATCTCTGCCTCCGTCAACTCGCTGCGCGATATTTTCACGAAAACACCTTTGAATGAACTGCAGGTAACGTCGTCTTTACAGTGCTCACAGCCGCTCCCAGGATGAGATAGAGGATACGTGCTTGCCTCATGTGGAAGAAGAATGAATTACCTCCACATTAATTGACGAAACTGCTTCGGAGACGCGAGAAACACGCTTACGGAACCAAATAAAGGCTCGCGCGTGCGCCATACGGGCGCCGTCGCCAACGCCAGGGCGGCCGCGCCGGAATGGCGTACAGGCACCGTGGTGTAAGTGTTAAGGGAAGGTAAACCTACGTTTCTAGAATTTGTAGACTTAGAGAAAGTTTTTGACAGTGTCCACTGGAATACTCTCTTTCAAATTCTGAAGGTGGCAGAGGTAAAATACAGAGAGCGAAGGGCTATTTACAGTTAGTACAGAAACCAGATGGCAGTTATAAGAGTCGAGGGACATGAAACGGAAGCTGTGGTTGGGATTAAGACAGGGTTGTAGCCTCTCCCCAATGTTATTCGGTCAGTATTTGAGCAAGCAGTGAAGAAAACAAAAGAAAAATCGGCGTAGGTATTAAAATCCATGGGGAAGAAATAAAAACATTTAGGTTCGCCGTTGGCATTGTAATTCTGCTCGAGACAGCAAAAGAATTAGAAGAGCAGTTGAACTGAATGGACAGTGCCTTGAAAGGAGGGCATAAGATGAACATCAACAAAAGCAAAACGAGGATGATGGAATGTAGTCGAATTAAGTCAGGTTATGCTGAGGGAATTAGAATAGGCAATGTGATGCTTAAAGTAGTAAAGGAGTTTTGCTATTTGGGTAGCAATATAACTCATGATGGTCGAAGTAGAGAGGATATAAAATGTAGACTGCCAATGGCAAGGAAAGAGTTTCTGAACAAGAGAAATTTATTACATGGAGTATAGATTTAAGTGTCAGGAAGCCGTTTCTGCAAGTATTTGTATGGAGTGTAGTCATTTATGGATGTGAAACATGGATGATAACTAGTTTGGACAAGAAGAGAATAGAAGCTTTCGAAATGTGGTGCTACATAATTATACTGGGCAGGTCACATAACTAATGAGGAGGTATTGAATACGATTGGGGAGAAGAGACGTTTGTGGCACAACTTGACTAGAAGTAGAGATCGGTTGGTAGGACATGTTCTGAGGCTTCAAGGGATCACCAATTTAGTATTGGAGGGCAGCCTGGAGGGTAAAAATCGTCGAGGGAGACCAAGAGATGAATACACTAAACAGATACAGAAGGATGTAGCTACTGGGAGATGAAGAAGCTTGCACAGGATAGAGTAGCATGGAGAGGTGCATCAAACCAGTCTCAGGACTGAAGACCACAACAACAACAACAGCGTGGAAAAAAGCACGGTGGTGAGTCTTTCGGAGCGTGCAAGGCTGTATCTAACGCGTCACATATTTTGATATTTTGAACCTGTCTTTGAACGCAGACCAATGAGATAGAAGAACGCCATCTGCTTGAAATGACTCCACCTTTTTTCTGCACAGAGTCGCGAGACACCGTTTTTGGCTTGAGACTCACGAAACTAAACCTTTGGAACGAAAGTTGCATTCACCCGTGTGGAGGAACTGAAACGTCCCCTTGGAAAAATTAATAATAACTGTGCTGGAAAACTCTTACGTTAATTTATTTTCAAACAGCTGAGCAAAACTGAAGAGACATTCATCTCCTATTCTGATCATCATTAAATTGAAACACAATATTTTTTAGCGCAACGCTATCTGATTTTCAATAATTCCTAGAAAAGAATGGCCCTGACTAACAATAACCCATACCTTCCATGAATTGCTTACCTCACAAAAATCTTCGTAACTCGAACTACTGCAATAGAGAGAGCGCCAATACTGCCAGTTAAATAAAAGCTTCTAACTACTGAAGGCACTAACTACTGATAGGCATAGCTAGGAAATGTAAAGTTTTGATAGAGAATAAACAATGTATTTACCTTAATAGTGTTCATAAATCATCATACATATATCCATCAATTCATTACATCCATCTCTACAAATTTACTTTTTCTGGCGGACACACTTCCAGAACGTCGTCTTATAGTAACTTCTCAAAAGTCTGGCATCTCTCTCTCTCCACATTCAACACAGCTGGCGGCTCACCTCCAACTGCCCAACGCTACGCGCTGTTCACATCCAAGTGCACAACACTAGAATAGCGAACATTCCAACAATGCCAACCAGGCACAGATTGCACTCAGCACAGTCAATGATTTTCATACAGAGCGATACGTTGCGTTACCAACATAAAAACCTAAGCAGCCTACTTAAATAGCCCCCTGGCACCACCCCCCCCCCCCCCCCAAAAAAATAAATTCAAATTTATATTAACGCTAATAAGTAAATGAAATGCACACAGTTAATGGTACAATGTTGGTCAGAAGTAAACATTTTCCTAACAGTCCATAAAGACAGTCCTGATCATTCATAATAGTAGAAATTGCAGTTTTTTCACAAAGTCTGAGCAGTATAGGAAAATGCATACGGAAGTGGTGGATTTCCATGCAGTCCGGTAGAAGTAGTGTTCTCCTTCCAACGAAAAGACAGTGCTGACTCTTGACATGCAGGCAACTAATGGGCCACAACATAGCAAACCCACAGCAGAGTCCGTCGAAGGTTTGAAGAATATTGATTGGTAGTTTATCACAGAGGAGACCCAAAGTATTTCTTGTAGAGATGATGCTATTAGTGGGCCATATGAAAAATGAGTGGAGGTTAGAGACTCTGGTTTGTGAAAACGATGTTGGAAACCAAGAATCTTACTAAAAGAGTTATGAAAATTGTGCACATGGGTGAATGTGAGTACCAATACGCTAATAGAAATGTTGGGCACTATTATATATGAGATTTAGGTTCTACACACTTCTAACGTAAAGTTTGAACTTGGACATTTTTTTTATGTTGGACTGTCTCTGTAGCAGAAACTGCTGCCATAAATATTTCGGTATGGAAGGTAGTTGACCTTGATGTAATGGGCTGTGGGCCCCCAAGTGCATGACAGTCGCCTGAAAAAAAGGACATTTGTGTGGGCCTCCCAGAGCCACAGTGGGAGAAAGAAAAGAGACCATTAAACCTCACAATTGACATTTCTTTGTAGAAAACATCGCAAATACGACACGCTCATACTTGAGAACATATGATTACAGTTTGCAGCACATAATTTCTGACATTTACTAGAATTCCATAATGAAATTATGAGAAATGTATTACATCCATAAACCTGATTATGACTGCGTGTCTAGTTCAGAGATTTTTCTTTTTACTCCCTTAGGAGATGCCATATTGCTAGTGATTGACGTTTCATGCGTTACTTTATCTTTGCTCATTTTGTTTAATATATAGTTTCTAGCTGCACTGCAGCATTGACTAAAATTAAATTTAGTAGATGTACTAATAGAAACGATTTTATCACTACAGATGCATTAAATAATAATTTTACCATCTACTTTCTTTCAAAAAGGGAGCACAAATAGGCATTTCCCTTCACAGTATAAGCATACATAGTTTTTTCAACATCTTGGTAACTCGTTTGGTAGAGTATGTTATTGTGGTGCATTACTCTAGTGTTAAGATGAAATGAAATATCGTGTGACTTGGGCCTCCTGTCGTGTAGACCGTTTAATTTCATTTCATTTACTGTAATATTTTTTCTCCTTGATTATTGTCATGTTTAGGTAAAGGTATTGTATTGGCTACTGTTTGTCAGGCAAAGTCCTACTGTATTTCACTTTCTGTTACACTGCTAAGCGCGTTTTACTACTGATTAATTTTTCTAAATAGAAAATTCTCATCAATTTGTGTTTTTACATCATTAAAAACATTATGATATTTCGATTCGATGTTAAGTAACTCAGCAGTTAAACCTTCATGTTAAAGTGCAAGAATTTGCTCAATTGTGTGTAACTTTTGAAGCTGTTGCTGTGTTTGTTTCTGACTTTGTTCCATTTGTTGCTGTGATTGTTTTTGATTTTGTTGCATTGCGGCTAACTTTTGAAGCTGTTGCATTATTTGCAATAAGAAACTAATAGAGTATGGAACTTGTTCCTTTGTGCCTATTGGCAGTGCATTTGCACCGGCAGCCTTCGTATTTGGAAAAAAAAAAAACAGAAAATGTGTCTTGACTTAATTGAGAAAAAGATGGGGATGCAAAACATGAATGCCAAGAAAAGCACAATGTGAACAGCAAAAATAAAAAATCACATTAACATAGTACTGAAAATAAAATCTAATTAATTGCAAGCACAGCTGAAAAATATTAGGTGCAAATCTACAGACTGCCACAACCGTTTTACTGTACAACAATTACAAGTTACAAGTACAAAGGAGATTATCTCTACAATTACACACTATCAGTATACAATAACTACACTAATTACACAAACTACAAGAAAAATTAGAAGATTCCAGTGAGTTATCCTAGCAGAGTCGCCATGTGAATGTCTCCTTAGAAAAATTAGTAATGACAATGCTGGAAAAACTCTCACATTATTTGATTTTCAAACAGGTGAGCCAAACTAAACGTATTCGGACATTTATCTCTTTATTCATTCTGATCATCACTGAATTGACACACAATACTTTTTAGAGCAACATATGAGATTTTCAATAATCAAATGGTTCAAATGGCTCTGAGCACTATGGGACTTAACATCCTAGACCATCAGACCCCCAGAACTTAGAACTACTTAAACCTAACTAAGCTAAGGACATCACACAACACCCAGCCATCACCAGGCAGAGAGAATCCCTGACCCCGCGGGGAATCGAACCCGGGAAACCGGGCGTGGGAAGCGAGAACGCTACCGCACGACCACAAGATGCGAGTTTTTCAATAATCCCTAAAAAAGAATGGCCCTGACTAACTATAAGCTATACCTTTCATGAATCACTTACCTCACAAAAATCTTCGTTACTCGAACTATTGCAATACAGAGAGCACCTATACTGCCAGCTGAACAAAAGATTCTAACTACTGAAGGCACTATCTACTGATAGGCATAGTTAGCAAATGAAAATTTTGATAGAGAACAAACAATGTATTTACCTTAATAGTGTTCAAAAGTCATCATATATATATATATATATATATATATATATATATATATATATATATATATATATCAATACATGACATCCCTCTTTACAAATTTACTTTTTCTGGTGGACACACGTCGAGATCGTTCGCTTATAGTGACCTCTCAAAACTCTGGCGTCTCTCTTTCCATATCCACCACTGCTGGTGGCTGACCTCCAACTGCCCAATGCTACACGCTGTTCACATCCAACTCCCCAACTCTACAGTAGCGAATATTCCAACATTGCCAACCAGCCACAGACTGCACACAGTACAGTCAGTGATTTTCATACAGAGTATTACGTGGCGTTACCAACATAAAAAGCTAAACAGCCTACTTACAGAACGAGCTACGAAGTTTAAAGACCTGACACAGTCAAGAACAAAGAGAACAGCAATGGTTAACCTAGGGACGGGATCGTGGAAGAAGGGCAGCACCATGGAACCTAGTGTAAAGAATCAGATTTCCACTGCCAACGGCCAAGTCGTAAATCCCCAGTGCAATGTCCTACTGTACTGGACGAAATTAAATGCTCTCCGCACAACTGAGACATAAATCACCTACAACAGTACACTTGCAAATGCACATTCATATCATATAAAAGAATGAAACATACCATTAAAACAGGAAACCGCTAATTTCTTTTTTAAACGCAACATTTAAGGATTCATTTAAACACTACAATACACACTTCGATAAAATTGTTCCTTGAAACGTGATAGCAACAACTGAATTCCATTTAAACAAAAAAAAGCCTACCGGAACTACACTTTCATGGAATCTGATGTATTTTTGTGAGACAGCATAGTATTTCGTTACCCGTAAACTAAGGGTCAAATTTTGGTACTTAATCACCAAGGTTACAACAACTTTCAAAGTACAATCTCTCAGTAATGAGCTGCTCACCGGGCTTTTTTATATATAACACCAGATCCTTCATCAAGTCTTAGGGAACTTGGATGTAAAGCCCAAGTCCCCTTATCATGCCATGTGTGACCTAACTTTGACATATCAGACTCCTCATCAAATTCACACTCAAGACAACATTAATTAACCATTAAGAAATACAGGTAAGTACACAATTGCACCTGTTTAAGTCACACACAGACCATATGTCCAGGCAAACGGTTGATGCCAGTCGAGGAACTGGCAAGCTCTTCTTCTCAACGTGCATTGTATGGCGAGAAGAGCCAGACAGCACGCCTCGTGTGGGAAACCCAATCTTTCCGCCGTGTCCGGCAGCAGCGCTCCAGTAATACCACGGTCAATGAGCATGCGCACCAAGTAAATGTCCGCCAACCTCACAACTGCATTGTAACTGTAAGCAACAGACCTCACAGTGAGCCCTGCTACCTCGACGCTGCAGATGAGTAACTGACTCGCGGTCGGCCAATGCGGCATCAAAGGCAAAGATCAGACTACAAGAAGGAGGTATTGGAGCCAGCCATGCTAGGTATAATTTTTATTTCATTTGCAAACTAATAACTGTTGCTATTAGGAGTGGTAAGCATTTAAGTTGTTTAGTACATGCGAGTGCATGTGTTAAGGGCAAGCCTTTTCAGCTTATTTTCTTCTTGGCAGAATGTCAGCTATTGATGTGTGGGCACTTGGAAGCAAAATGGTAGGTCTAAATGGTTCAAATGGCTCTGAGCACTATGGGACTTAACATCTTAGGTCATAAGTCCCCTAGAACTTAGAACTACTTAAACCTAACTAACCTTAGGACATCACACACACACCCATGCCCGAGACAGGATTCGAACCTACGACCATAGCAGCCCCGCGCTTCCAGACTGCAGCGCCAGAACCGCACGGCCACCGCGGCCGGGGTGGAAGCAAAATGGTAGGTCTATACTGACAGGCATAGTCCTCTTAACAGTGCAGTTACAGAGGGTAGAATAATTATTAGGAAAAGTGGTAGTAATGGGATGGTTGTGTTTGACGCTCAACAATGCAGCTTAGGCACATGTCGCGCTGGACTGTGCGTGTTAAGTACGGACTAGGCATCAGTGCAGGTTGCTTACGAGTAGTGCTTTCTTCGTATTTGTATACAGAGGCCGAGGTCGAGGTGCAATAGAAGGACTAACAGAGTTCCGGAGAGGGTAGATTCTGGGGGCCGGATTTGCTGGAGCATCAGTAACCAAGGCAGCCTACTTATTTAATGTTTCAAGAGCAGTTGTTTCTACAGTCAGGACAGCCTACATAAAACATGGAAGGACATCATCGTGTAAATGTAATAGTGGTCGCAAATCAAAACCAAATGTCAGAGATCGTCGTACGCTGACACGATTTCCGTCAAAGCAATACAAATCAAAGGCCGCAAAAACGTCTGCAGAGTTCAATAACCGTCTTCGGGACATCGTATCTATCCACACTATCCGCCGAGAACTCCATAAAGCGAATATTCATAGACGAGCTGCTGCACCTAAGCCAACGCAAAGAAACCTAAAATTTCCTGTCAGGAACATAAATCCTGGTCGGCTGATCAGTGGAAACACGTAAGATGGTCCAGCGAGTCTCATGTACGTCTGCAGAACGTCAAAAGAAGCCTACAATCCTGATTCCAATGGTTAAGCAGGGAGGGGAAAGTGTGATGGTGTGGGCTGTCATATCATGGTATACTGCTGGTCTCATCATTACTCTCAAAGGTCGTGTTGCAGCCAACGGTTATATGAAAATTTTAGGGGATGAAATGCACGCCGTGATTCAAATGTTGTTCCCTAACAATGATGCCGTATTTCAGTAAAATAATGCAGCCATTCATACAGGTAGGACAGTACAATCGTCGTATGAGCAGCGCGCAACTCAACTGCACAATCTTCCCTGGCCAGCAGAGTCCCCATACTTGAATATTATCGAACCCTTGTGGGCATTATTCGAGCGCAGACTCGGGAGCAGATTTCCACTTCCCTCGTCCCTACAGGAGTTACAAAATGTTCTGATCGAAGAGTGGCATATCATTCCACTGGAGACTATACAATCATTATGTACCAGTATTCCTAAATAATCGCAGTTGCATTTCAGGCAAATGGAGTTCCAGTCCCTTATTATTAAACATTCCCAAGTAAGTACAGGTATTCATATTATTTTGCCTGTCCCCTGTACAGCCATGCAGAACACATTAGGTTTTAACTTCAGGGATGTGTCTGTAGGAAGACTGTTGAACGCTGAGAAGAAATAATCAGCACACTCATATGTGAACATAATGAGGTAGATTTAGAGGCATATATCACTTGGGGTAAGATAGATACTGCCTACAGGAAAATTAAAGAGACCTTTGGAGAAAAGAGAACCACTTACATGAATATCAAGAACTCAGCTGGAAACCCAATTCTAAGCAATGAAGGGAAAGCAGAAAGGTGAAAGGAATATATAGAGGGTCTATATAAGGACAATGTATTTGAAGACAATGTTTTGGAAATGGAAGACGATGTAGATGAAGATGAAATGGGAGATATGATACTGCGGGAAGAGTTTGACAGAGCATGAAAGACCTAAGTGGAATCAATTGCCAAGGAGTAAACATCATTCCTTTAGAACTACAGATAGCCGTGGGAGAGTCAGCCCTGAGAAAACTGTACCATCTGGTGAGCAAGATTTATGAGACAGGAAAAATACGCTCAGACTTCCAGAAGAATATAATAATTCCAATCCTAAAGAAAGCAGGTGTTGTCAGATGTGAAAATGACCGAACTATCAGGTTAATAGGCCACGGCTGCAAAATACTAACCCGAATTATTTACAAAAGAATGGAAAAACTGGTAGAAGCCTACCTCATGGAAGATCAGTTGGGATTCCGTAGAAATATCGGAACACACGAGCCAATACTGACCCTACGACTTATCTTAGAAGCTTGATTAAAGAAAGGCAAGCCTACGTTTCTAGCATTTGTAGATTTAGAGAAACCTTTGGTCATTGCTGACTAGAACATTCTCGTTAAAATTCTGAAGGTAGTAGGTGTAAAATACAGGCAGCGAAAGACTATTTACAATTTGTACAGAAACCAGATGGCAGGTACAAAACCCGAGGGCATGAAAGGGAAGCAGTGGTAGGGTAGGGAGTGAGCCAGGGTTTTATCCTATGCCCGATGTTATTCAATCGGTATATTGAGCTAGCAATAAAGGAAACAAACGAAATATTCGGGGTAGGAATTAAAATCCATGGAGAAGAAATAAAAACTTTGAGATTCGCTGACGACATTATAATTCTGTCAGAGGCAGCAAAAGACTTGGAAGAGCAACTGAACGGACTGGTCAGTGTTTTGAAAGGAATATAAGATGAACATCAACAAAACCAAAACATGGATAATGGTATGTAGTCGAATTAAATCGGATGATGCCGAGGAAATAAAATCTAAACTGGCAATGGCAAAATAAGCGTTTCTGAAGATCATAAATTTGTTAACTTCGAGTATAGATTTAAATGTCAGGAAGTCGGTATTGCAAGTATTTGTATGGAGTGGAGCCATGTGTGGAAGTGAAACGTGGACGATAAATAGTTTACATAATTAGAGAATATAAGCTTTCGAAATGAGGTGCAACAGAAGTAGCTGAAGATTAGATGGGTAGATCACATAACTAATGAGGATGTACTGAATAGAATTGGGGAGAAGAGAAATTTGTGGCACAACTTGACTAGGAGAAGCGATCGCTTGATAGGGCATTTTCTGAGGTATCAAGGGATCACCAATTGAGCATTGGAGGGCAGCGTGGAGGGTAAAACTCGTAGAGGGAGACAAAGAGATGAATACACTAAGCAGATTAAGAAGGATGTAAGTTGCAGTAGGTACTGTGAGATGAAGAAGCTTGCACAGGTCAGAGTAGCATGGAGAGCTGCTTCAAACCAGTCTCAGGACGGAAGACCTCAACAGCAACAACAACATTGAGGTACGACATATAAAAATACGTGCACCCATACCCGATACACCCTGTACATGCAACTGTTTGGACTGACACAGTTTCCCCATTCATCAGTAGAAACCCATGGAGAACACGTACTAAAGCACTTCATTCTTGGGGGATACTTCCTGAAATACTAGTTTCACAAATCTGGAAATGGATATAAGAATCAGCTGTTGCCATGTAAATCGCAGTCTCACTAAGAAGCTGACATCTCGTATTGCCTCATGATCGTTTATGGCTGATTTTCTTATTGTTAATATGAACCCATCCACGAAATACGTAAGATCTTCCAGCCTAAGTCGTGCAATGTTTGAACAAAGTTTCAGCTTCTAGTAGCATGATCCTTCAACTCCTTTAAATAATTGTCTTTTCCATCATTAATGTTTTCTACTTTTACTTCTTTGTTTCCTTTGGTTTCCTAAGCAGTAACCAAGATATTTACTGCTACTATTGTTTATCAAATTTGATGTACTATTCTGATGTTTCTTAAGTGAAATTTACCGTACACCAGTCACTAGTTACGTTCTATGTCAGGCAACATAGTCTTCTGGACAGCAGAGACTTTGTAGCACGGTTTCATGTCCCCCAGAAAAACTCAGTATGACAACAGAACATACAGCATTACGGTAGTGGTAACGTGTAGCCTGTTATTGTCTCAGTAGAACACCGCCTACATTATCAGTGGAGAAATTTTGTGGTTAAGGAAACATGTCATTTGATTACCACACAGTCGGACAACTGCCATTGAGCTATGTACAAGCTATGTATTAGGAAAAGCCTTAAGTTAAATTGTAATAAAAATGTAAATAAGTAAATGGACATAAGCATTCTTATTAGTATTTAATTAGACAGTAGATTGTTTTAATACAATCAGTGACTCCAGCGACAGGGATAACCCACAAAAGGCATAAATAACACACATGATCTCTCAGGATAATCTTCCACAATGGTCTCTTCACGGGAAATGATAGGAATGGCATTAGTCTCAAACTCTCCCTCGGGGCAAAAGACGATGTCACAGAAAGGTCTCCCGCAAAAATTGATTTTACCAAGAAATCTAATATACAAATGTTTCTGTATTGATCCTGTGTTGGATGGTGGCAGAAGCGTGTCTACAGAGACCAAGTGGGTTGATAACAACGGAGGAGATGTCTGCAAGTAAATCTCAGATGCCAACTTCCGAAAAAAAGTCCAACATATTTATTAGCGGAACAAGATATCGCTTCTAGATGGTCATTGTTAGTGAGCAAACGTGTGAGAACGATAGAAAGATAAGCCTTTCGTCAGTTAAATATTTCTTTGACTATGTTAGTTCGTTAATGTATCTTTTTTTAGCCTAGTTCATGCTCTGCTGCCTTTTTCTGTTTCATCTCTTAAAGCTACTGTTTACCCTCATATAGTACTCCTGCCTCCTGCCTCAATGAGCTGGCCAGTAATGGTCTCTTTGAAACTCTCGAGATTTTCTGGTTCTTCTTACTTATCCGGGTCCTATCTGCTTAATATCCTAACACTCTGCAGTTTCTTCACCTTACACTGCAGCTCGTAAACAATAAATTGTGGTAAGACCACACATCTCAGTGTCAACTAGAAACATTATTCAATTAGGCAAGAATGCAAACACCTAACTCTTAGAGCTCAGTCGTTTTGTCGTGACGATTCGTAAAAATACCAAACAAAATTAAAGGAATTTTCAAAAAAACCTACTGAACTTTGTCGACTCGTTAAATGTTTTACAGCTTTGCTTACTGGCACGATACTTCTCTGTGTAGTCGCCGGGTGGCGCTTCGGTCGCCTGTTACTTGCGTATTTGGTTGTAGTTCCTTAAGGAGCCTTGTTGACTGCAAGGCCAGGTAGTCGGTCACAGGCAGGAAGAGAGAGACAAGAGGCACTCGTGACTTACGGTGAGTTGTTCACGGAGCTTACAGCCGCATTATTGTCTAAGAGGCAAGGGGTCGGTCGAGTTGTGTTGGTCGACCATACTGGAGCTTAATGTCAACGCACCCGGATTACCCTGGATTAGGGAAACATATTTGCTGATGTGGATCTTTGAGTGCTGTTCATTTTCTGGTGCCGCCGGTCCATGTGGCGTAGCCCGTCCGCGTCGGCTGTGTGTGTGCGCGTGGGTGGAGGCCTCCTTCTGTCTCAACGTAGCCTCTGAGACGTTGCAGCCACTTGGCTTACTACAACCTACTCATAAGTCGAGTTTCCGTCTCGTAACAGTCAGGCGTTAATTTAACCAGTGGTGCCCGTGGTCCTAAACCATATTATTCAGACGTGGCCTGACTTACCTGCCCTTTCCATGCTTTCTCTGTTTGAAGATTGGTTTTCATGTGATACCTGTAATATTGGTGTAATGATCTAATTGTTAAATGATATTTAATTGATTTTCTACGCCAGTACTGTGACTAAGCTGAATGGGCTTCTCTGACTGATCAGATATTGAGTTTATGCTTTGAGAATTTTTCTCATTCCCGTTAGTTATATTATGAGTAGTTAACGGATCTCAGCTCGTCTGATACCTGACTTTTGTAATTTAATGTTACTACACTTCTTGTAATTTATATTCAAGAATGTTAACCATCCCCTTGTGTTACCGTGCCACAGCAATGCCTCTGCGACGTGCATGGCGACGTCGCTGGCGGCGCTGTGCACCTGTCTATCGCAGTTTGAAAGCCATTGATATTGACCTTGCAGGTCAATTTAATAAACAGCATTTGATTGGAGGTCCAAATGTTTTTCGTGGACACCATCTCAACTTTACCCGTGATGTACAAGCAATGTTAGGAGGTAGTACTTGGCTCACACTTGCTGTTGTGTGGGGCAATCAAGCAGATTATGGTGGCCTTGAAGCTTTTCCAGATGCTAACATTCTCACTTGGAAGACATAGAGTATTTCCGAGACTACAGGATTGTTGGCTAAAGAGCCTTATGGTACTCTTGTGCCAAACATGCCATTTCTTTTGAGTACGAGAAACAAGAAGAAATTAAATGCTGATGAATACCTTTTTATATGGGCCAAAGTTGGTAATGCAAATTGTAAAATAAAGATCAATGGAGATTGTATGATATATTATAGACAATAAAGTTCCTTATCTCTTTTCCTTATCTCATTTCTAAAAAAATATTGATTGTGGTGGTTATGGGTCACACCAGACCGCTCGTGAATTATTTTATTTTATTTTTTTTTTTTTTAAATCGCGCTGTTGGTTGCTCCCTAGGCGGGTGACCTTGAACGGGACTTAGCCGCTACTGTCATTGTTTGCCCAGTGCTAAGCGCTCGTTTGAGTTATTTGAATGCACTACTTGCTTGTTAGTCCTTCCTAAATTGGTGCATTTTTTCCATTTAAATTAAATAATTAATCATCAGTTTCTTTAACTGAAGAAACTTCGAGTAACTGCCTGAACTATTTATATTTTGGTAGTGTTTATGATACCTGTATAGCAAAAGATTTGTGGTCACTTGTGAAGTAACAAATGACTTGTAATAAGTAGCCTGCACCTTTCCCATGCACGTTTAGTGATGTCATCGTGTGGCGTTGTACTGTTTCTCCTAAGTCGACTTGGGTTTAAAAAAAATAAAGCAAAAATTACGACGAATTTCATAAATAATCGACAAGTAGGCCAAAGAAGAAGAGATAGAACTACAATGGACATGTTATTCCATGGACTCTAGCCCTTGTCTGCATCAACTATTTTTCCTTTGTCATTCGCTTATCTTATCTGCTTGGACCTAAGATGACGTTCTTGTGTAAAGCTCATCTTGTTGTACCAGCTGATAATGTAAGTTGTTCCTGAAACCCGAAAAATATGATGGTTATTTAGTCTAAAGAATTTGTGTATGTGGTCAATCTATTGTGAATCTGATACCTGTATCGCCTTAAGTAGATATGGGCCTTAACAAAGAATTTTCATTGTTAGGCGCTACCCTAGAAAAATTTTCGACATTTTTCTTTTAGCTCATCTACGAGACGTGCCATCGGTTAGGAAAATTAACATTTTTCAGATCCCACGAGACCGGAGGCAGCTACTAATAATTTAACAATTTTGTTACAGATTTTCTTTACATAGCGAGACAACATCCCAGGCAGAAAACGTCTGGTCACAGGATTCCAGTTCCATTATAGGCTTTCATTTGTAGTTGATAATCTTGTTATGTTGGGAATCGAGACGAAACCACAAGAAGTTACGTATTACAGTAGTGTACAGCGAACATACTTGGCAAATATTCTCTAGTGGAATAAGCACACGACTTCTCAAGAATCTGAAAAAGTATCCATAGTGTTGGGAAATAAGAAAAGTTCAATTAATTATCGACGATTTCGTAACTACCCTGATAACTGAGCTAGTTACTGAGCGCTTATACACGTCGGGCTAAATTAAACAACATATTGTTACACTGTTAGTAATAGGTGCAACCACAATGGAGGGGTATCTGTTGAGAGGCCAGACAAACGTGTAGTTCCTGAAGAGGGGCAGCAGCCATTTCAGTAGTTGCACTGGCGTTCTACGGATCGGAGCGTTGAATGTCAGATCCCTTAATCGGATAGGAAGGTTAGAAAATTTAAAAAGGGAAATTCATAGGTTAAAGTTAGATATAGTTGGAATTAGTTCGGTGGCACGAGGAACAAGACATTTGGTCAGGTGAATACAGGGTTCTAAATACAAAATCAAATAGGGTTAATGCAGGAGTAGGTTTAATAATGAATAAAAAATAGGAGTGCGGGTTTGCTACTACAAACAGCATATTTAACGCATTATTGTGGCCAAGATAGACACGAAGCCGATGCCTTCTACAGTAGTACAAGTTTGCATGCCAACTAGCTCTGCAGATGATGAAGAAATTGAGGAAATGACTGATGAGATAAAAGAAATTATTCGGGTAGTGAAGGGAGACGAAAATTTAATAGTCATGGGTGACTGGGATTCGTCAGTAGGAATACGGAGAGTAGGAAACATAGTATGTGAATTTGGATGGGGGTAAAGGAATGAAAGGGGAAGCCGTCTGGTAGAGTTTTGCACAGAGCATAACTTGGTTCAAGAATCATAAAAGAAGGTTGTATACATGGAAGAATCCTAGAGATACTAAAAGGTATCAGTATGAGAATAAGGATTAGGGCTAAGAAATGGAAGAGGAAGGCGCCTGGTAGAATTTTGCACAGAGCATAACTTAATCATACCTAACACTTGGTTGAAGAATCATGAAAGAATGTTGTATACGTGGAAAACTCTGGAGCTATTAGAAGGGTTCAGATAGATTATATAATGGTAAGACAGAGATTTAGGAATCAGGTTTTAAATTGTAAGACATTTCCAGGGGCAGATGTGGACCCTGACCACAATCTATTGGTTATGAACTGTAGATTAAAACTGAAGAAACTACAAAAAGGTGCTAATTTAAGGAGATGGGACCAGGATAAACTGAAAGAACCAGAGGTTGCAGAGAGTTTCAGGGAGAGATAAGGCAACAATTGACAGGAATGGAGGAAAGAAATACAATAGAAGAAGAATGAATAGCTCTGAGGGATGAAGTGGTGAAGGCGGCAGAAGATCAAGTAGGTTAAAAGACGAGGGCTATAGAAATCCTTGGGTAACAGAAGAAATATTGAATTTAATTGATAAAAGGAGAAAATATAAAAATGCAGTAAATGAAGCAGGCAAAAAGAATTACAAACGCCTCAAAAATGAGATCGACAGGAAGTGCCAAATGGCTAATCAGGGATGGCTAGTGGACAAATGTAAGGATGTAGAGGCTTATCTCACAAGGGGTAAGATAGATATTGCCTACAGGAAAATTAAAGAGACCTTCTCAGAAAAGTGAGCCACTTCTATGAATATCAAGAGCTCAGATGGAAACCCAGTTATAAGCAAAGAACGGAAGGCGGAAAGGTGGAAGGAGAATGTTGAGGGTTTATCCAAGGGCGATGTACTTGAGGACAATATAATGCAAATGAAAGAGGATGTAGATGAAGCCGAAATGGGAGATAAGACACTGCGTGAAGAGTTTGACAGAGCACTGAAAGACATGAGTCAAAACATGGCCCCGGGAGTAGACAACATTCCATTAGAACTACTGACGGCCTTAGGAGAGCCAGTCATGACAAAACTCTAGCATCTGGTGAGCAAGATGTATGAGACAGCGAAATATCCTCAGACTTCAAGAAGAATATAATAATTCCAATTCCAAAGACAGCAGGTGTTGACAGATGTGAAAATTACTGAACTATCAATTTAATAATTCACAGCGGCAAAATACTAACGCGAATTCTTTACAGATGAATGGAAAAATTGGTAGAAGCGGACCTTAGGGAAAATCAGTTTGGATACCGCAGAAATGTTGGAACACGTGAGGCAATACTAACCTTACGACTTATCTTTGAAGAAAGGTTAAGAAAAGGCAAACCTACGTTTCTAGCATTTGTAGACTTTGAGAAAGCTTATGACAATGTTAACTGGAATACTCTCTTTCAAATTCTGAAGATGGCAGGGGTAAAATACAGGGAGCGTAAGGCTATTTACAGTTTGAACAGAAACCAGATGGTAGTTATAGGAGTCGAGGGGCATGAAAGGGAAGCAGTGGTTGGGAAGGGAGTGAGACAGGATTGTATCCTCTACCCTATCTTATTCAATCTGTATATTGAGCAAGCAGTAAAGGAAACAAAGGAAAAATTTGGAGTAGGTATTAAAATCCATGGAGAAGAAATAAGAACCTTGAGGTTCGCCGATGTCATTGTAATTCTGTCAGAGACAGCAGAGGACTAGGAAGAGCAGTTGAACAGAATGGACAGTGTCTTGAAAGGAGGATATAAGATGAACATCAACAAAAGCAAAACGAGGATAATGGAATGTAGTCAAATGAAATCGGGTGATGCTGAGGGAATTACATTAGGGAATGCGACACTTAAAGTAGTAAAGGAGTTTTGCTACTTGGGGAGTAAAATAACTGATGATGGTCGAGGTAGAGAGGATATAAAATGTAGACTGGCAATGGCAAGGAAAGCGTTTCTCAAGAAGAGAAATTTGTTAACATCGTGTATAGAATTAAGTGTCAGGAAGTCGTTTCTGAAAGTATTTGTATGGAGTTTAGCCGTGTAAGGAAGTGAAACATAGATGATAAATAGTTTAGACAATTAGAGAATAGAAGCTTTCGAAATGAGGTGCTACCGAAGAATGCTGAAATTAAGGTGGATAGATCACCTAACTAATGAGGAAGTATTGAATAGAATTCGTTAGAAGAGGAGTTTGTGGCACAACTTGACAAAAAGAAGGGACCGGTTAGTAGGACATGTTTTGAGGCATCAAGGGATCACAAATTTAGCATTGGAGGGCAGCATTGGAGGGTAAAAGTCGTAGAGGGAGACCTAGAGATGAATAAACTAAGCAGATTCAGAAGGATGTAGGTTGCAGTAAGTACTGGGAGATGAAGAATCTTGCACAGGATAGAGTAGCATCGAGAGCTGCATCATACAAGTCTCAGGATTGAAGACCACAACAACAACAACAACATTACATAATTCTCTTTCCCACCAACCTTATATGGTACAGGACATGCTCTTTATATATACTTAATAGGAAGGGTAATCACACTCTGTTTCTATATTGCTTGATTATAAATGCAGTGTATACTGACCGATCGTACCCCTTCAAACAAATTTTCTTCCTACCAAAACTACTTATCCTATGAATCCAAATTTTACATATATTGATGAAAAATGGCCACACTGAAAATAATGAAAGTACAGTAATGAAATTTCGGAAATATATTTGTCTAGGTAACATATTTAAGTGATTAACAACGCAAGATCTTTAGTTAATGTAAGTGCGAGACAGCCATTGCAGTTGCGAAATATTGATACCTTAATAGCTGGTGTGACTGCCAGACTGTTGAATGCAAGCATGCAGACGTGTAATAACTGTGTTGTACTGGTGTCGGATGTCAGTTAATGGGAATGCGTTTCATGCCTGCAGCACTCGGTAAGTCGATACAGGTGATAGATTGCATACAGATCTGGTGATTGAGCAAGCAAAGGCAGTCGACACTCTGAAGATCACGTTGGGTTACAACAGTAGAATTTGGGAAATCGTTATCTCGTTGCAAATCACAGCCTGGATGCTGTTTATGAATGGCATCACAACACCTCTATCACCAGACTGACTTTCAAATTTGCGGTCAGTATGCTTGGCATAACCACGATACTACTCCTGCTATCATACGATATCGCACCCCTGCCCATAAATCCAGGTTTTTGTCAGGTGCGTCTAGCCATCAGGCAGGTTGGTTTGCAAATTTTTATAGTGGTCTCTTCCTAAGCGACACATGTCCATCATTGGCCTCGAGGCGTAACAAGCTGTCATCAGGAAACAAGAGACCTTCACCCTGCCCTCAAATGAACTGTCCCTTGACGTCAATGAAGTGGCAAATGGCGGTGCTTCGGGTTTAGTGGAATGCACGTTACACGATGTTGGTTGGAGCTGTTTCTGATTTAACCGAATGCAACAGTTCGTAGTGGCAACTTCTTCCAAAATTGCCACTACAGATGCAGTACGATGCGCCAGGGCATTACCCTGAATACGGCTGTCCAACTTTTCGGTAGTGCTACGTGGCCGTCCAGGGCCAGGTCTTCGTGCGACCGTACTTCCCCGTGACCTCCGCTGTGAGAAATTACGTACAGTGCCAAAATTCCGCCATGTCTTCCACAGTATCGCTGAAGGAACATCCAGCTTCTCGTGGCAAATTTACACGACCTCGTACTAACTAAGTGAGGTGTTGATAATGGCATCTCTGTAGCCTTAAAGCAGTTCTTCACAATCATCTCATCACGTTCAGTCTTAAGCGTAACTTAGGCTCACAACCATTGCAGTGTGTATTAAAACAAACGTGATTTGCAGTCTGTTAGCGGGGATACTAACGCCGCTCTGATGCGACTAGTGCGAAATTGTAATACACATCGTCTATCGGATGTGGAAACATGCACAATAACTTTCGTTTATGTCGCACAATTCTTTTTGGTGTTTCGGTTTTCATGCCAGTGCAAGTTACGAGAACACTTAAGCGTAGGTACTGAACGCCATCATCGCTAAAATATGTACTGTTTTTCTCCCAGAAATATGCTCCTAATTTCTCTCACCATACAGCATCTCATACATTAATTCTGGGCACATCTATCACCATTAAATAACCATGTTTAAGTTAATAATTAATTATATTACATTATTATGTGGATAATAGTTTTGTCGGCTAAATGTGTAATTTCTCCTGATATATTCTTTGGTTTCTTTTTCCTCTGTCTCGTTGGTCGTTATGCTAATTACTTTGATTCGTGGCGGACAGTAATCTGGACGCCACAAGCACTGCAGATTGGGGGGTCCTCCCGCCGGAGTAAAAACCCATGCGTGAAGGGACTGTGTCCAATGCGGAGGCGAGTGAGGAGAACCTCATCCCGCCTGTATGACTGGTAGGACGTACGCCATGGTCGCGTAGTGGCCTTTACCAGACGCAGCTTATTGTCAGAAACTGCCAACCACTCCTCTTCCCATTGATGCATAACACGAAAACGCAAAAGGGAGGTTACAGCATGGAGTGTGTTTCTTCTCCTCTTGTTTTGCCTCTGTATGTGCGCATATGGAACTGCGTCAGGCCTGTGTCTTTTAGCCGTTCTCCTTGTTCGGCGTCCGTCTTCGTCCCTTCATCGCTTGTGTTCCTGTTTCTATGCGTTTGGGCGCTGATGACCACGCTGTTTAGCGCCCGTAAACCTCAAACCTCAAACACACACACACACTTTGATTCGTGTCCAGAGAACCTAATTGCTTTAGTAACTGTCCAGGCCAACCCGTTTTGTTTTTAACAAGCATATATCAGAGAAAACAGAGTCATCGTAAGCAGTTTCGGTAATATTACTAACTAGTACGGCTTCTGACACTGGCCACGAAAATTTTACCTACTGTTCTCGCATGCCCCTATGTAACAATAAGACATTTATTCCCCAGTCATGTGGGGTACTCTGCTCTTCGTTTATTCATGAAAAGTCGGATCCTACTTATTTAGTAGAAAGAAATAGACTCCTGGAAATTGAAATAAGAACACCGTGAATTCATTGTCCCAGGAAGGGGAAACTTTATTGACACATTCCTGGGGTCAGATACATCACATGATCACACTGACAGAACCACAGGCACATAGACACAGGCAACAGAGCATGCACAAAAGCTGGATCCTACTTATTTAGTAGACAGAAATACACTCCTCGAAATTGAAATAAGAACACCGTGAATTCATTGTCCCAGGAAGGGGAAACTTTATTGACACTTTCCTGGGGTCAGATACATCACATGATCACACTGACAGAACCACAGGCACATAGACACAGGCAACAGAGCATGCACAATAGCAGCAATGCAGGCTGCTATTCTCCCATGGAGACGATCGTAGAGATGCTGGATGTAGTCCTGTGGAACGGCTTGCCATGCCATTTCCACCTGGCGTCTTAGTTGGACCAGCGTTCGTGCTGGACGTGCAGACCGCGTGAGACGACGATTCATCCAGTCCCAAACATGCTCAATGGGGGACAGATCCGGAGATCTTGCTGGCCAGGGTAGTTGACTTACAACTTCTAGAGCACGTTGGGTGGCACGGGATACGTGCGGACGTGCATTGTCCTGTTGGAAGAGCAAGTTCCCTTGCCGGTCTAGGAATGGTAGAACGATGGGTTCGATGACGGTTTGGATGTACCGTGCACTATTCAGTATCGCCTCGACGATCACCAGAGGTGTACGGCCAGTGTAGGACTTCGCTCCCCACACCATGATGTCGGGTGTTGGCCCTGTGTGTCTCGGTCGTATGCAGTCCTGATTGTGGCTCTCACCTGCACGGCGATAAACACGCATACGACCATCATTGGCACCAAGGCAGAAGCGACTCTCATAGCAGAAGACGACACGTCTCCATTCGTCCCACCACTCACGCCTGTCGCGACACCACTGGAGGCGGGCTGCACGATGTTGGGGCGTGAGCGGAAGTCGGCCTAACGGTGTGCGGGACCGTAGCCCAGCTTCATGGAGACGGTTGCGAATGCTCCTCACCCATACCCCGGGAGCAACAGTGTCCCTAATTTGCTAGGAAGTGGCGGTACGGTCCCCTACGGCACTGCGTAGGATCCTACGGTCTTGGTGTTCATCCGTGTGTCGCTGCGGTCCGGTCCAAGGTCGACGGGCACGTGCACCTTCCGCCGACCACTGGCGACAACATCGATGTACTGTGGAGACCTCACGCCCCACGTGTTGAGCAATTCGGCGGTACGTCCACCCGGCCTCCCGCATGCCCACTATACGCCCTCGCTCAAAGTCCATCAACTGCACATACGGTTCACGTCCACGCTGTCGCGGCATGCTACCAGTGTTAAAGATTGCGATGGAGCTCCGTATGCCACGGCAAACTGGCTGACACTGACGGCGGCGGTGCACAAATGCTGCGCAGCTAGCACCATGAGACGGCCAACACCGCGGTTCCTGGTATGTCCGCTGTGCCGTGCGTGTGATCACTGCTTGTACAGCCCTCTCGCAGTGTCCGGAGCAAGTATGGTGGGTCTGACACACCGGTGTCTATGTGTTCTTTTTTCCATTTCCAGGAGTGTAGACAAATGTGCTAGTAAGTTATTATGGGTTCGAATTATTTTATTTAACGCTCGCGGCGTTATTCGTGGTTGTTGGTGTTGTCGTTGATATGTTGTGAAGTTTCGGAGGAAAATTGTAAAGTATTGTGAGAAACCTCAGTAAGATATCAACATAATGGGATGAGGCAGAGGCATCATTTTTGATGTACATAAAAGGCATTGAGTTTTTTGTTTGGGTACTTACGATTAAAGTTACGAAGTTTTTTATGATGTAACAAGGAAAAGGTTTTGCAGCTATGGATATCATGGGTTGTGTATAGTTGAGGGAAGTGAACGAACGGGTTGTTGGAGGTACCTTTTCACTGACAATCACTGCGAGAAAGTTTGAGGTGATTGAGTTTATCTGATAGCGAGGCCAGGGCACGGACGTTAAGTCCCTTCCAGCGGAGGAGGCGGTCGAAGTACTATTAGTCGAAGATGCGGGCACTGTAGCCAGGGCGGAATTTGCTCAGCGTGCACTCTCTGAAGACACTGGGGCGGAGAAAACGATTGGTGTTCCATCCATCGGATTTCAGCCGAATTCCCTAATGGTGGCTCCACGGGAATTAAGCAACCGAATAAAGAGCCTAGATAAGAAATTAGTCAGTTAAGATAAGAAATTATGCAGTCAGGACAAGACTAGATAAAAAAGTCGATGAGCAAGCAAGATCCTCAGTAAATCATTTAACGACCAAAGGAAGAGATTAAAAGAGTTAAATACCAGAGTAGATAATGTATTTGCTGAAATTCTTTTGATAACTAAAACCATCTAGAATGACATGTAAGAAACTGGACAAACCTTAAGTGATATATGTCAGCAACATGAAACTCGTTTTGCCTAAACTGAACACGCTTTGTTGCTTCATGGCAGTGTCATACTAGACAAGTATTTGATCAAAGAGGTAGTGGTAGTTGTCTGTTTAAAACAACACAATATACCAGGGTTGGAACTTTAATAGTGGCCACTATTTGTTTACTGCTGGTACAAAGTAGATACATGTTTCAAAGTGTTACTGACCTTCAAAGTAGTCACCAGCAATGTGTTTAACCTGTTGCAAGCGATGTGGAAGTCGTAGGATACACTTAGCAGTGCCAGTTGTGTTGACAGTTCGAACAGCGAGGTCTATTGCCCGACGAATTTCTAGCAGTTCTGAAGCGAATGCCGTGAAGTGTTTCCATCAGTTCATGAATCGAGTTGAACTTAAGAGGGCCTAAGTCAGGGGAGTGCAGTAGGTGGTATAGCACTTAGCAGCACCATCATTCAAGCCAATCAGTAACAGCTTGCACTGAACGTGCTTGAGCATTGTCCTGCAAAATGATGGTCAGGTCCTGCAGGAAGTGTCATCACTTCTGTCTATAAGGTGCTAGTAGGTTGTGTTCCAAAAATGAACAGTATGGAGACAGAAGTGATGACACTTCCTGCAGGACCTGACCATCATTTTGCAGGACAATGCTCAAGCACGTTCTGTCCAAGCTGTTACTGATTTCTTTTGACTCATGGGGCTGCTAAGTGCTATACCGCCTACTGCACTCCCCTGACTTAAGCCCTGGTAAGTTCAACTCGATTTCTAAACTGAAAGGAACGCTTCACGGCATTCGGTTCAGAACTGCTACAAATTCGTCGGGCAGTAGACCGCGCCGCTCGAACTGTCAACATAACTGTCACTGCTAAGAGTATCCTACGACTTCCACATCACTGGCAACGGGTTATACACAACGCCGGTGACTACTTTAAGGGTCAGTAAAACTTTGAAACACGTATGTATTTTGTACAAGCTGTAAATAAATATTTGCCACGATTAATGTTCCAGCCCTCGTAAAACGAGTATGTTGGCAAGTAGCACCACCGAAAGTTGTCCTTCAGACAAAACCAATCAAAGTAAGTAGCAGCCATGACTGAAGTACCTGCTAAGGCATTCCAGAAAGTCTTGCTATAAAATTAAAACCGATAGGACATAACCGTTACCGACAAGGGATATTGAGGAAGTACCAGCTTTTCTAAGGTTTAAACCTCCACAGTGGCAAATAAATAGGAGGAATCGGGAAACCTTAGCAGAATTTCTGCAAGCGAAGTGAAATGCTGGTAAAATCTGCGCATTTAATTTGAGTGGTATGAATGATAAAAGCAATGCGAATTAAACGAAGTGAAAGGAATCGAACGAGATTAGACTACTGGAATAACGGTTGTGTGACAGGGAGATCACTCGGGAAGATGTAGAAGTTACGTAGCCATGAATAAATGAGAGTGCAAGGAAGTTGTCTGGCGGTCCTGAGTTACTTGCATTTTCTAGCTGCAACTAACGAACAACATGGTAAGTTGTGGCTATGTCAGTGTGGCAATATCCTTCCATGATCATTTTATGAGAATGTGGTAGTCCAGCCACATGCGCAAAGACGTGAGTGTGCAAATGGAAACCCGTAAGCACAATTGTGAAACATATTATGACTTTCGCAAAGCATTTCTGAAAAAATTCTGTTCCAAAAGCATTCAGGATAGAATTACACGTAATATACATTTGAATGTGCATATCAGTGAGACCGGATGTGAGGACCCTCTAAAAAATTTTTGGGATATTTAGACACACCTTAGGTGCCTAGACTTAATTCCGATCTGCTTAAAGAGAGAGAAATATTCATAGCAGGAAGGAATATGCAGGATATAGTGTCTTTTGAAAACTTATTGCAAGAACTTAGTTGTTGTTGTGGGACCAAGTAAACCAATCCAAAGAAGAATGGAAGTCACTGAACGTAATTATAATGGTGGGCAAGATCGGGGAAGTAGATGAATGAGCCACTGACCAAATCAAAATTTAGATCCGTGACACAGGATCAAAAACTAAGAGTCGTAGGAACAGGGTCTCCCCGACAATTATAGTCGAGGTTTAAAGGTAAACCGTCTGTGGAGCAACGATCAATCGGTACCAGGGAATAGAAGATGGGTAAGGAACGTGAAGACTGGTTTGGAATTGAACAGAGATACTAGAGATGTGTTGGAATCGAACAGAGACACTAGAGGTGTGTTGTACTTAAATTATAAAGATATGAGAGCGACATAACTTGCAGAGAAAGAAGAGGAGTAATCCTTCCAGTATCCAGCCATTAATTTAATTATAATATAATTGCTTCTTGTGACTAGGACGCCATGATGAAGGATAATTGTTTTGCTTACCGCTATGTGAAAAATAATTGGTAAAAGCTGTCCTTAAAAAATAAGAAATAAAAATAAAACATAGAGGAGCAGTTCTGGCAAGGAGCATTGACGTTAAGCAGCAGGTGAGGTTACTTCATGTCAACAACAATTCTGTACCGTAATGGTCTTGACTGTTTTCAGACTGCCAATTTGAGACGTGGAATAGTCACCACAGTTCCCGATTAGGAGGTTGTTACACTAACTTGTGACTAATCTATGAGTGGAGAAAGTCTGGTTCTGGACTCCCAGCCAATTACAGTACCTTCAAGACAGTGTTATGGCGAGGATTTTTGAGTAAACATTGAGATATAAGGGAAAGTAACGACATGAGATGATCTGTGGAGGGAACAATTGATCAGATGTCTGAAGGTACAGAGAAAGAAGAATTGTATTAGAAGTAAGGAAGATATCGATGAATTGATTATTCTCTGTCAGCATTGGAAATACACTTCTGGAAATTGAAATAAGAACACCGTGAATTCATTGTCCCAGGAAGGGGAAACTGGGATCCGATACATCACATGATCACACTGACAGAACCACAGGCACATAGACACAGGCAACAGAGCATGCACAATGTCGGCACTAGTACAGTGTATATCCACCTTTCGCAGCAATGCACGCTGCCATTCTCCCATGGAGACGATCGTAGAGATGCTGGATGTAGTCCTGTGGAACGGCTTGCCATGCCATTTCCACTTGGCGCCTCAGTTGGACCAGCGTTCGTGCTGGACGTGCAGACCGCGTGAGACGACGCTTCATCCAGACCCAAACATGCTCAATATGGGACAGATCCGGAGATCTTGCTGGCCAGGGTAGTTGACTTACAACTTCTAGAGCACGTTGGGTGGCACGGGATACATGCGGACGTGCATTGTCCTGTTGGAACAGCAAGTTCCCTTGCTGGTAGAACGATGGGTTCGATGACGGTTTGGATGTACCGTGCACTATTCAGTGTCCCCTCGACGATCACCAGAGGTGTACGGCCAGTGTAGGAGATCGCTCCCCACACCATGATGCCGGGTGTTGGCCCTGTGTGTCTCGGTCGTATGCAGTCCTGATTGTGGCTCTCACCTGCACGGCGATAAACACGCATACGACCATCATTGGCACCAAGGCAGAAGCGACTCTCATAGCAGAAGACGACACGTCTCCATTCGTCCCTCCATTCACGCCTGTCGCGACACCACTGGAGGCGGGTTGCTCGACGTTGGGGCGTGAGCGGAAGACGGCCTAACGGTGTGCGGGACCGTAGCCCAGCATCATGGAGACGGTTGCGAATGCTCCTCGCCGATACCCCAGGAGCAACAGTGTCCCTAATTTGCTGGGAAGTGGCGGTGCGGTCCCCTACGGCACTGCGTAGGATCCTACGGTCTTGGCATGCATCCGTGCGTCGCTGCGGTCCGGTCCCAGGTCGACGGGCACGTGCACCTTCCGCCGACCACTGGCGACAACATCGATGTACTGTGGAGACCTCACGCCCCACGTGTTGAGCAATTCGGCCGTACGTCCACCCGGCCTCCCGCATGCCCACTATACGCCCTCGCTCAAAGTCGGTCAACTCCACATACGGTTCACGTCCACGCTGTCGCGGCATGCTACCAGTGTTAAAGACTGCGATGGAGCTCCGTATGCCACGGCAAACTGGCTGACACTGACGGCGGCGGTGCACAAATGCTGCGCAGCTAGCGCCATTCGACGGCCAACACCGCGGTTCCTGGTGTGTCCGCTGTGTCGTGCGTGTGATCATTGCTTGTACAGCCCTCTCGCAGTGTCCGGAGCAAGTATGGTGGGTCTGACACACCGGTGTCAATGTGTTCTTTTTTCCATTTCCAGGAGTGTACATGTTAACTTTACTTAGAAATTCAAGTAAACCACCATACCCGTTTTGTGCATCTTGGTGTAGTACCACTCGTAAACAGAGAGAATATTGCAAGGGAAACTGAATCTATGGTAGAGAAAATTGTTATTGAGCTGGTAGTAAGTCTTTACAACGCCGTATACAGTGTAAGCCAAAGAGAGCTGCAACTGAGATCTTGATTAGAGACTGATCCAAGCGATCGTTCCCAACAAGAGGAAAAAGTGGAAACGATGGATGAATTATTATAGAAATTATAGAAATTTCACGGTATTGATAAATAACTGGACAGCGGTACAAGCTGGAGCTGGAGCTGTCTTGTTGGAAGTGTACGGTTTTTAGGTGGAATAGAAGGTGTTATATACTATATTTAAAAAGTTACCCTTTGGATTCACGGAAGGAAGTCACTAGTTATGTTGATGACATTAGTTGCTGAGAAATCTTTGGCAGAATATAATGAGTTCCAAAATCAAGTACGGCATGCTTTTGACAAACATCATATAATTACAAATTTCAGCGAAACCGAACTGGTAGCGGAGGAAGGTAATTTTTTTCGGCCTATTGTGACTCTAGGTGGAATTCGGCCAGGTAATGAGATATAATGGCAGGCAGGGAGTGTTCTGCACATGAGGCTAAAAGGAGATTTTGTGCTGAACTAGGATTAGTATTTTTTTGCGAACGTTTCATTAATCTCGAAGGACTGACGCCGTGACAGGGGGAAAAAAGTATTGGACTGGGACATGACCCAAAGAGCATTTGCTGCTATAAGAGGCACTTTTATAGCACCAGTACTAGTGTGTCTTCGTAATGAGTTCTCTACGACTTCAGACAGTTCACAAAGTGGTTCAGGTATGGATGTGTTTCAAGAGCTTTAGTGGGATGGTGAGGTTGTTACCAAACCAAATGCGTGTGCATTTCACGGCATCAGTAAGGCTGTCGCTGTACTTGAAACTTTGATTGCAATATGAGGAGTCACTAAATTTCGGTCCTACCTCTTCATTTGTGAGACTCAAACTTGTACCGATCACGAAACATTGCAATTCATGACGTCTGCTAACCTGACGTGATGAACGAGATGGGCACTGTACGAGAACATTTTAAGATCGTTTACATGCCAGGTCTGAAGAATGTAGTGGCAGAGACCCTTTCCTGTGGTCCAATCGTGCACATTTGGCGCAATTCTGAAGAATTATATATAGGTAGTGAAGTCGAACTAACTAACAGATAAACAAACGAGGTTTTTTTGTAGGAAAGCGGTAGTTCTTTTTGACCAGTTTACTAATGAGTTGGTGTTGGGGAACACATCATTCCAATATCAAAAGGAATAAGGAAATGACCGTTCCGAATGGTCCAAAATAATTGCCTCCTCTTCTTTACTATGTGTGATTCTACTGGAGCAGTGTATGATAATGCGCATACATATGAAAATACGTATGATTTGAAACAAACATATTCGACTGCAGCAGCGTATTATAAATGATATTAGAAGGACAAACTTTTGTAAATACACTCCTGGAAATGGAAAAAAGAACACATTGACGCCGGTGTGTCAGACCCACCATACTTGCTCCGGACACTGCGAGAGGGCTGTACAAGCAATGATCACACGCACGGCACAGCGGACACACCAGGAACCGCAGTGTTGGCCGTCGAATGGCGCTAGCTGCGCAGCATTTGTGCACCGCCGCCGTCAGTGTCAGCCAGTTTGCCGTGGCATTCGGACGTACCGCCGAATTGCTCAACACGTGGGGTGTGAGGTCTCCACAGTACATCGATGTTGTCGCCAGTGGTCGGCGGAAGGTGCACGTGCCCGTCGACCTGGGACCGGACCGCAGCGACGCAGTGATGCACGCTATGACCGTAGGATCCTACGCAGTGCCGTAGGGGACTGAACCGCCACTTCCGAGCAAATTAGGGACACTGTTGCTCCTGGGGTATCGGCGAGGACCATTCGCAACCGTCTCCATGAAGCTAGGCTACGGTCCCGCACACCGTTAGGCCGTCTTCCGCTCACGCCCCAACATTGTGCAGCCCGCCTCCAGTGGTGTCGCGACAGGCGTGAATGGAGGGACGAATGGAGACGTGTCGTCTTCAGCGATGAGAGTCGCTTCTGCCTTGGTGCCAATGATGGTCGTATGCGTGTTTGGCGCCGTGCAGGTGAGCGCCACAATTAGGACTGCATACGACCGAGGCACACAGGGCCAACACCCGGCATCATGGTGTGGGGAGCGATCTCCTACACTGGCCGTACACCTCTGGTGATCGTCGAGGGGACACTGAATAGTGCATGGTACGTCCAAACCGTCATCGAACCCATCGTTCTACCATTCCTAGACCGGCAAGGAAACTTGCTGTTCCAGTAGGACAATGCACGTCAGCATGTATCCCGTGCCACCCAACATGCTACCCTGGCCAGCAAGATCTCCGGATCTGTCCCCCATTGAGCATGTTTGGGACTGGATGAAGCGTCGTCTCACGCGGTCTGCACGTCCAGCACGAACGCTGGTCCAACTGAGGCGCCAGGTGGAAATGGCATGGCAAGCCGTTCCACAGGACTACATCCAGCATCTCTACGATCGTCTCCATGGGAGAATAGCAGCCTGCATTGCTGCGAAAGGTGGATATACACTGTACTAGTGCCGACATTGTGCATGCTCTGTTGCCTGTGTCTATGTGCCTGTGGTTCTGTCAGTGTGATCATGTGATGTATCTGACCCCAGGAATGTGTCAATAAAGTTTCCCCTTCCTGGGACAATGAATTGACGGTGTTCTTATTTCAATTTCCAGGAGTGTATTTCAAGTTTTAAGTATGTGAGTGGCAGTGTGGTACTTTTCGGTTATTCATTATGATTATTATACTTGATTAAGTGGAGTTCATAATTTTGCTTGTAGAGAAATGAGTGACATCAAATTACAAATATCAAAAAAAGTTTTGCATCACCTCGGTTTCGAGAGTTCCGGAACCTGTACAGAAAATTGGAATAGGGATCAACATAAACATCATTTCCGCCTTTTTTATTGCTTATGAAAACCACACGTGGCATGTTGTACCACCACACAGCGAGACATTCAGTGGTGGTAGTCGAGACTGCTGTACACATCGGTACCTCTAATACCCAGTAGCACGTCCTCTTGCATTGATGCTTGCCTGTGTTCGTCGTGGCTACTATCCACAAGTTCAGAGGCGCTGCTGATCCAAATTGTCCCACCCAACGGCGATTCAGGGTAGACCCCTCTGCGTAGTTGGTAGGTTACGTCGACCATAAACAGCCTTTTAAAATTATCCCAGGTACGTTCGAGACGGTTCATGTCTGGAGAACATGCTCGCCACTCTAGTCGAGT
Organism: Schistocerca gregaria; assembly: GCF_023897955.1. Taxonomy (NCBI): domain Eukaryota; kingdom Metazoa; phylum Arthropoda; class Insecta; order Orthoptera; family Acrididae; genus Schistocerca; species Schistocerca gregaria. The sequence goes on along the minus strand of NC_064924.1, from coordinate 587,074,147 downwards.
GATGTTGTTACCCTGAAGGAAGTCAATCACAAGATGTGCATAATGGGGTCGCGAATTCTCGTCCATGAAGAAGAATGCCTCGCCTATATGCTGCTGACATGCTTGCACTATCGGTCGTAGGAGGGCATTCAAATATCGTATATCCGTTACGACGCCCTCCATGACCACCAGCGATGTACGGCCGCCCAACATTATGCCACCCGAAAACAGCAGGTAATCTTAACCTTGTTGCACTCGCTGGAAAGTGTGTATAAAGCGTTTATCCTGACCAGGATGCCTCCAAATACATCTCCGACGATTGTCTGGTTGAAGGAATATGCGGCACCCATCGTTGAAGAGAAATTGATGACAGTCCTGAGTGGTCCATTCAGCATGTTATTATTACAACGTACAGCGCACCGTAGTGACGTGGTTTCAAAGAAGGACCTTGCCACGGACGTCGGGAGTGAAGTTGCGCTTCGTACAGCCTATTCCTCACATTTTGGGTCGTAAAACAACTTCCTGTGGCTGCACGAAAAGCGTTATCCAACATGGTGACGTTGCTATCAGGGTTCCTCCGAGCCTCAATCCGTAGGCAGCGGTCATCCATTGCAGTTATAGCCCTTGGGCTGCCTGAGCGAGGCATGTCATCAACAGTTCCTGTCTCTCTGTATCTCCTCCACATGTTCGAGAGTTTGGCAGTGACTGTTGCTAATGTTTGTAATTCTATATGTTGCATACGCCTTCAATGCAGACGAGTGTGTAGCTGTGTGGGAGAAGACCTGTCCATTTTAAGTTAACCCTTGTGTACATGACTGTTCGAAGTGTCACGTTCTCTCAGTCCAATGCTGATGCTCTCAGGCACTGACGTCATGAGTACTTGGCAGATAGCAGCTGTTGTTGTATCACACACTTGACATCCAATGAGGCCATGTCCATTAACCTCTGAACAGATATCTTGAGGTGTGCGCACTTACACCTCTAAAAGGACCAGACGACTAATGTCCAGGAGAATTTGAGACGAGCTGGGCATAACGGTAATATGTTCACACGTGCAGTCAGTCGGAGAAGTAAACTGTATGGTCATTGATACTGTTCCTAAACATGGATGGGCCACTCTAAACGTTTTAATGCAAAACCGCTTTCGGAGTAGAGACAGTATTGTGAAACGAACGACATCATTTCCTAATTGGGTTAACTGATTCTTGGATTAAGCACTGTAATATCGTGAAGCTACATTTTGTCTTTCTGAACAGGGGCATGAAGGTCCATTGTGTGCCTTAATTATCCTGAGCTATGAGTAAAACTGTGAGACCTGGGAAGTCGATGGAGAGGTTTGGTCATTGGTTCAGTAGTCTACATTCAGCATGCAGGAACTGAGTGCGCAACTTTCAATCGAAGGTGGTAAGTTCCGAAACATGAGATCTAGAATACACTTGGACGAACACCGCTCTAAAAAGCCCATGTAAATGCTCATGTCAGGTGCTCCCTAGTAGCCACCGTTCCAAGTAGCTTCGGAAACAAGTCCTTCGCAAAAAAAAAAAAAAAGAAAAAAAAACACCACATCAGCCCTGTGTTCTTCCGCCACGTTCACCTCTAGGGCGTCAAAAAGGAAATAATTATTTGGTTTTCGTGGTTAATGACAACAGTTACATAGCATATCATCACTCTTGTAAATCACTTTTTCAAGAATGTGTGTTTTTGTGTTAACTTGGACTTCTGTAATATACTTATTTTGCTTATATTTATTATATGGTCTTGGAATTGTCTTAGTAGTGATGGGAAATGTTTTTAAGTGTCAAGGTAGAGGTTAATCTACAGTATGAGCACGATGTGCTTTGTATATGCAGCCTATGTGATTATCACTCATTACATTCAGTTTGCTTCTGTTCTGCGTTTTCATCAAGAACCATCGGGTGGATATATTCGCTACATATGGTTTTAGCCATATATAGTCATAGTATGTCTCAAGCAAATTTGTACAGTTTAATGCTATGAAGTTTAATATAAACGATAATAGTGGGTAGATTCTAATCATCGCATTGATATTCGTATTACGTCTCTTAGAGATATTCTGTTTACATGTACTCCATTTTTATAAATGACATTTTATCTACAAATTAAGCGCATTTTAGCTTAATCCTCTCAGTCTAGGACCTCGATATAAAAGAGATTTGTCTTGTAATACAGTTACAACGTTTCTTAATTTTTGTGTTTAATTATGGTGAAATATACTAATTGTTATTGCGTATTACTAGCGTATCTTTGTTCTGATTGACTGAGCGTTGTCATTGGGAAACTCCAGCGCTTCGATCACATTGGTGTGTCATTGGATTACTTCATTCTCTTGAGACTACTGTCGCTAATGATGTATGGACTCTTACTGAGCAGTTACAGTACTTTACATGTGATACTCCTTGTGGGCATTTAAGGAAATTGAGTATAACGTATCAATTTTCCTTTACTACGATGTGGTATCTATATTTGAAACTGTCTGTCAGCGTAGCAAATTTGTGGTCATGAGTGTCTCAACATATTTTCCGAAACAATTGTGTGCCTGTGTGGCTCACGATTAATGAGTCTTCTTACTTGTATGTATAATAATTGTTGGGTCAATATTAGTGTCCCCCAACTTGCAGCTAGTCTCCTTCTTTTCGTAGTGGCAGATGAAAAACTGTTATCTGACTCTTTCTCCCATGGCAAAGACAGACTACGTCCATATTTCACCAAGAGAAGAGATGATGAGACAGCTGTTCACATCTTCCGATTGTTTTTGCTCGTGATACACTGTGGGTTTTAGTATCAAAGGCAAACGTAATTGGTCATGTATATAATCTGCACAAGCACAGAGAGACTTGGGAGTAGGAATGGACAAAACTCTTACTATACTTTCTGGAGCATATTTATTTTCCCCTTTTTCTAACAATTTCATGAAGTGGTAGTTCAAAGATGCGAGTGTTACTTGAGTTTTCTTGTAACTTAATACCTGGGTGAGTAATGTTTGGCAACAATAAAAGTAAATCAGAGACATACCTGTTGCGGAAAGTGTTGAGCCTTCGTAGATCCTCAGTATCTGTAAACTGTTCTCCCCACCGTCTCTGGGTGGTCACTATTAGGCGATTCATCACCATTTTCAGCATTCAGGTTCCTATTTATTAAGCGAATGTATGGAGTCTGTGATTGCTTTAGCAAGTTTAATAGTAAGGTATTAAGGTGAAATGTATTACATTTAAGATTACTAATCTCGCTTTAATTTTCTAACGGGCCCTTCATGATCGACCACGCACAGATTTAGGTTTTCCGTGATTTCCCTAAATTATTCCAGGCAAATATCATCGAGGTCGATGGGACTTTAAACTCAGTCTTAATTTTTTCTCGGGTGTCTCCAATTAAAGGGTGACTACAGTACATGTAGTGTACGATGAATTTACGTCACGGTGTGCTACAGCCAATTAATTTTGTTTAGTTTTTCGTAAATTCATTTAGCATTTTCGTTGTTAGACTGGACTTAAGTTTTTCTCTGCGAGGTAGCAATGTGCTCGAAACTACTCTAACGAAGAGGAGGTACCATAATGCAACAGTTTGAGCTCAAATTTCCACGTGTATGAACAGTGTGTAAATATTTTCTAAGTTCATTGCTTTGTTAGGTTAATTTTGTATGGCCTTTGTCTTCAGCATCCACGTGGCATGACCGGACGGCCAATGGATCGTACACCTCCTCAGTAAGTTAAGGCTGGTGTAATGCGCATTGTGTATGTAACCTTGGTTATGATCCAAGAACTATTCCAAATGGTGTGTACGTAACTAGCCTTCGGTCACTGTTCACTCATGAGAAGGTGGTTGCACAGTCAGCGAGCCTTCATCGTTCTTCAATGTTTTCAAGCTAAGCAATGAGTGTGATCATCCAAAGTTCTGTTAGAGTGCAGTTACCATTTTCATGTTGTTCTGTGGTGTGCATTTTTGCCTAGTTCTCACTCTTCCATAACACAGAATGACCAAAAAGTCGATTAAATTTAAAAGTCCAATGCTACACTTATTAATGTAGGCAGAAGGGTAAAAACTGACAGCCATGCCTTAAATCGCCGTGAGGTTTTATTGAAAGCAAAAGAAAATGCAGAAAAGGCTAACAGATGTGCTAGCTTTGACCACTGTCCTTCACTGTGTAGATAGAACGTTGTGGTTCGTTTACGCTTAATTTTTTCTCTTGTCATAATGCACTGTCGCTGGAATAAGGGTGTCATGAGCTGTTCAAAATTTCGTTGCTCCTCTGTGTATAAAAGCACAAAAAGGAATCTCCTTGTTTAAATAGTATATGGATACCAGGCGAGCACTGAACGCTACTGATCATTCCCTTGTGAACAGAAAACCGGAGCACGAGGGAGAATTCGAAGGATGTGTATCGATAGTGGTTTGTCTTTAACACCATATAAAGGTATGAAATTTGAATACATACTTCTGTTCACATGAACACTAACGACTTTTACTGTCATTACCTCGCAAAACTTGGTGCAACTAAGGAGTTAGTGAAAGGGTTTTGTGGAAGCACGACAAGATTAGCTGTTTATCTTCATTAACTCGGGATGGCAGACAAGAAAGGTGTCACAAAATTAATGACACTTTAATCGGGGAGATGAAGATAATTTATTTACAAGTATCACAAAACGAAGAGTACCTACATCACAGCACGAAAGTTTAATACAATCCTTTGAAAGGCGGAGATGGAACATAATCACAGCGAGAAAATATTGTAGACCCTACAAAGCTGGGGTGTTGTACCTTGTGGACATTGTGCATAGGAACACATGATGTTTCCTGGTAGATGCAGCACAGTTGACCGATCTTAGAATCAAATTAAGGAATAAAGACATGAGGTCGGCTCAGTTCCTCGCGTTCTCTCCTGTTTGTGTTGTTATAAGACATATGAGACTGTGTTTTGTGAGCCGAGTGTAAACAGCGTGGGGTCTACATATTTAAGTGATATTAAAAGTTTTGTTTCCCGCCTGGACGCCAAGTGGGTCTGCTCCTGAAAGCTGCCAGAGAGGCCGAATAAAGTAAGCGAGTAGGGGCAGGTGAGGTAAAGCACGTCGGTACTGCAAGTAAAGTAAAGAAGGTTTATACTGGTACATGAATATACACAGATGTATACGTAACTTTGTACAGATGAGCACGTGCAGCCAAAGTCCACATAACAAAGTCTCAATTGCAAGATAGACTTAAGCGATGGTTCTCGGTCGTCTGCTCTTCATGAACTGGGAGAAAGTTCAGCGGCGCTCGTGGAGCTGTACAGCGTCGGCTAGAGGGCACTGTGGTCGGCGAAGATCTTCCGCTCTCCTAGAGCCAACCTACGCTACGGCATCGGAACTATCGATACTACAAAAACAATTCCGAAAATATAGTTAATTCTTTAGTTACATAAGTGTAGGGTGAGTAAAATATTAGGTGCATTGGAATTCATAGTACAGACTGTCCCAAGAGGAAAGGTAAATACCCAGCGCTACAACGGCAACGATCATTGGAAGCAAAAAAGTCTAGTAAACAAAAGCTCTGAACTCCGTATCGCAAGAGCTACAGGAGGCAGGACTTCAGTTTCTAACAGTGAAAGAAATTTCTGCTCCTGCAGACTCTTTGCTTTGTACTGTTTGGAAGGAGGTAGTACTGGCAAAAAAAAGGGTTCTGGTGAACATGGGCTCTAAAACGCACACGTTATGAACTGTGAGCACTACTTGATTAGACAACCGAAGATGAACAAGTGATCTCAGCTCCAAAGGAATGCACTTCAGCTCCAATATTTATATGACAACTTTTTCTTGTTTTGGTCCATGTTATCACGTCACAAAATATGGAATGCAAAGAGCTTCTCGCAGAAAATTTTTTCATGGAATTAAGGGTGAAGAAGTGCTCATAGCTCTTGAGGTATGCATTTTAGAACAATGTTTACTGTACATTCTTGTTTACAATGATAGGTCGTGTCATGTCTCTGAATATAGCCCACTCCTCCTGAGACACCGAGTGCAACGTGTGGATGGTTCAGTCATAATTCATCGGTCGACCACATTTCTGTACATTGAAACGGAAGAAGGCTTTGTACCACGTAAGATGTTCACAGGAGCCACATACGATTTTGATTCATTTTCCATTATAAACGGATGCCTCACGGAGAATTCAGTAAGAAGAGGTTGCCTGTGTATGCAACGCTAATGAAGAAAGGAAACTGCCACTATCCATGATAACAAAATTATTTTAATTAGGGCTGCCTGTAAGGGGTAGAGTTTGAAACTGGCTGCTTTTTCAGGTAGTTCCCTAAATTAAATTAATTCTTAAAGTTATAATATAATTTACTGCAATATTTATAGTGCAAAGCACATTTTTAACGACGAAGGGTGAGCGGTTTAAAATATATGCGTAATTTCCAAATTGAAATAAGGCAGCTTTGTACCAGAAAGCATTTTAAATTATGGTTCATCTAATAAGAATCTGAGAACGTGCATAGTAGTTTGCCTTTACAAATGAGGAAGAAATAAAATCCCGATAAGTGGAATGGTAGTTATAGAGGTAATGGGTACTCTATCCGTCGCTTAATCCGGAGAAATACCAGCTCTGTGTGAAACCAAGGGTAACAAGTATACCACTTTTAACTAGCTTCAACTAAACTATTTGTCTCTTTTTCAGTAACCTAAAAATTATGCAAAGTCGCTATAGTCCCATTATTTTTAACTTCGAATCTGAAATTTAGGTGAAAATGGAGTCGCAATGTTTGAGAATTATTCTGTATTGTTACCTTCAACGGCACAAAATGCTTTGAAAGCTGTACTTCGGCGGAAAGAAGAACGATTTAGCCATATATTGTCGCATATTTTCCATTCCCTTGGCTGGCGGTCGTGTTCGAAATTATTCTAGGGTGGGACATGTGTGATGTAGCCAACATCATACGGCAAATATTTTGAGTTCCTCATTCTGTTGGCGGCAGGGGGTGCCGCACAGCCAGTAGGGGTCTTTAATCGAGTGGTGAAAGCTAACACATCCTGGAGAATCCCAATAGGGCTGCCTTGATCCGGAGAGGATAGAATGGAGGCAGCGACGCAGCGGGGTGTGGCTTAGAGCACTGCAACTGCATGCATATCCCCGAGGGTCGCAAGTGCCCGTAAGTGTGCGAGTGATAGCGCTCATATTCTTCGCGAGTGTTGGCGGAAGTTGCCGAAGACTAGCGATGCCAGTGACAGCTGCGGGTTGACATGTACACGAGGAATGAGCCACGCGGATTTCGCGCACCTGCACTCACTTGCACACAGCCAGTGAATTAGGCTTGTGGAAAAATGTGATACACTTTGTTTAGCATGAGACTTGAGTGCTAATTATGAATAATGAACATAACTGTAAAGTACTATTCGTTATTCGTAAACAATAAATACAATTCGAAACATTAGTCAGTTGCTTATATAGAAAAACTTATTCGTCACCTGTGAATAAAGTGTAACAATAGTAGATAAATCGTAAGTCCAATTGCGTCTATAGCAATATTTCTCCGCCATTTATTAAAGGAATTTGCTTCTCGTTTCTCTAAGATCATTTTACAGAGCACCTCTTTCTGAATCGTCTCATAGGAAACTTAATATGAATTACAGAGGTTTACCGTTGTGATGTGAAATAAAATATGTTGTATACGTATAATGCACTGCTGAATTAGTCTTTAATTATGACCTTGGGGTTTCACTTTCAGTTCATAATTTCGTCAGCAAAAACTGAGAACTCAGTTCCGCTTTAGTTTCTGGCAAACAATTCGCAAATCACATTCCAAATAAAATATTTTTGACTCACAACATCACTGGACACATGACACCAGTTTTGTTTTTACATTTCTTTGTCTATTATATGTCTGAACTTTGTTGTAAGGCTCCCATGGCCATGGAAAGCAATAGAGGAGAAGTAAGTGTTTTTAAATAGTGAGTAAGACTTTGCTGCAATATTGGCAGTCGGTATACCAAGTTGGAAAACGTCTTCCAGTCGGCTATTGACACTTTCACGATGCATAAGTTGCAAACGTGCTGGAATCTCACGATTTCTTCTGTATACTTAAGCCCCGAGGGTTTAGCCGAGCGGTCTGGGGGGCTGCAGTCATGCACTGTGCGGCTCGTCCCGGCTAAGGTTTGAGTCCTCCCTCGGGCATGGGTGTGTGTGTTTCTGTCCTTAGGATAATTTAGGTTAAGTAGTATGTAAACTTAGGGACTGATAACCTTAGCAGTTGGTTCCCATAAGATTTCACACACATTTGAACATTTTGTATGCTTAAACCCATGTCCCTTCTGAGACCTATATCTCAAAGCCCTGTGTAACTGCATAGAGGGATGTCAGATCGAAAAAGTATCCCACATTCTAATGACAAGCTCACTGAAAGTTAATCCTTTAACACCTATGATGAGTCCGGACGTCCGACAGCATTCCATAAAAGTTTTACGATGGTTTAGACTGAGAGTCTGGGGATGTTAATCATGAGAAGCCCCGATTTCTTGTTTGGTTCCCTATTTTGTAGCGCTACGACCACGAATTTTGTAGTTATACTAAGGAGAAATGCATATTCGATAGTGTTGGCAATCTAAGAAAGATTCTGAAGATTGAGTTTTTTTGTTGCCTGCATTCTCATCGTTGGCTATGTACGTAGGGTTCTTGCCCCATGTTAGCAGCGGGTGGAGGAGACGTATTGGCAGTTACAGAAACACATGAAAGGGGGCGAGTCTGTAGTGAGACACTAGACAGGCCGTCTGCGGCAGCCAATAAAAAAGTGACGTGCATTGTAGCCCGCCTATTGGGAGCTGTGACAGGCAGCTGGCGCCGCGTTGCCACTTGTGAGCTGGCTGTCTCGTGGAGAAATTATGTGGTCTTCAATGTCGGTCCACTTGTCACATTTCATGTTTACTTTTGACAGCTCTCAAGTTCTGAAGAGACGTACGATATGTCATGAAATTTTTAGCCATCTCTTTATAGTAAATCATTCTGTTAAACAAAGGATGCATTTACTACGACAATTGAAAATACATCTCAAACATCAATTGGGCGATGAAAAATTGTCTGTTCTCCTTTTACTTGCCAGTGAGTGTTCTGTAAACTTCCTAATCCGAGAAACATAATTTTTTATTGTTCTTTTATTGTTGGTTAAAATCTGTCCTCCACTAGGACGCATGGAATGTGCGGCTCGTCCCGGCAGAGGTTTCAGTCCTCCCTCGGGCATGGGTGTGTGTGTGTCTGTCCTTAGGATAACTTAGGTTAAGTAGTGTGTAAGCTTAGGTACTGATAACCTTAGCAGTTAAGTCCCATAAGATTTCACACACATTTGAACATTTTGTAGGCTTAAACCCATGTCTCTTCTGAGACCTAAATCTCAAAGCCCTGTGTAACTGCATAGAGGGATGTCGGATCGAAAAAGTATCCCATATTCTAACGGCAAGCGTATACCAAATACCCCGTCTTACACAATAGCGCGTGGCATCGGTACTTCCTACCTTCATACTGGGATTTTCTCCGAAATTTGTAAAATACATTGCATAAAAGTAGATACGTCAGTACATCTTCCGTATACTTCAACATCTATGCAAGAGAACTAATAATCCGCAGAACATAAAACAAGTAAACGAGAGAAAAATAAATTGAACAATGTCATATTATTATTATTATAATTATTTTGTAGTTCGTGAACCAAATAAAATTTGCACTCTCAGCTAAAGTCAAAACTTTAAATTATGTACCGTGTGAAAAATGTGTTAAGCATTTGGTTGCTCACATAAAAAGAGCCAGATCAGCAGCATACAAAAACACAGTGACAAATAATGTCGTACAGGTGTCTGATAACTATTTGTCTTATAATGGATGAAGGGAGGAAGAAAAGAATACTAGATGCAGGACAAATACATGCCATAAAACTTAAATTAAGTGAAAAGGAAGCACTTGCTTTGAAAGCTGATAAAGGAAATTAGGTTGTTACAATGTATATCAGTGATTGTACTCACAAAACATATTTTTTTATGACAAGCGGGATAGTAACATTGAGAAGAATCCTGCTGCAAAATTTCTAGACAAAATTAGGATTTGCTCTAAAAAACTGTAATTTCCTAGTTGTAAACTGGGAAAACATCACTCACACTTATGAATCCTACTGCCCCTACACTGTGGACACACTCAAATTCCCACAAGGAAAACCTTCCTAAATGGCCAATTGTAAACTACATTGATAGCTTAGGGTATCTTTTGAGCCAAAACTTCAATTCAGTTCTAATGGATACATATGTCTTCTCCAAAACGTATATCCTAAAAAATACTTCCGCTCTCCTAGAGTCAGTTAAAGTATTGCAGATACCTAATGATACACACCTCTTTTCATTATATTTTACTAACTTATACACCAATGTCCCAGAGGATGAAATCATTGAACTGAGCAGAAACAATTTAATTATGTACCAAAGTCTACCATTTCCTGTAGCTGTACAGGTAATAGATGGGCTAAAGCTTGTCTTGTCACACAATTACTTCAATTTTAATTATGGTTTTACAAACAACTGCAGGGGCTACCGATGGGGTGTTGCTTAGCTGGAATGTTGGCCAATATCTTCATGGATCACATTGAGAACAAGATACTAAACAACGAATCAGATCCCACAGACAAAGTTATTATATAAAAAAGATATCTAAATGACACCATTATACTAGTGAATGGTAATGATGAAGTATTCAACGAAGCCTACAATCTGTTTAATAACGTTCATCCAAATTTAAAATTCTCTATAAAAAAGATAATAAAATTAACTGCCTGGATATAGAGATTTCGAAAGCAGATAGCAAACTAGTCTTTAACATATACAGGATGCAAACTAGCAAAGATATTATTATTCATGAAACATCCTCCCTCCACATTAGGTATAACCATGCATACGTTAATAGCCGGACCTCACTGTCTGCTGTAAGTTTTAACAATGGAACAAATGCACTGAACTCTGTAGCTCTAAGTAACGCTAACCAAGAGCTGCTAGCTGATAATGTCTCACAGAAAAAGAAAAAACAGAAAGAACTTGACCGAATCAAAAAGCTACCCTAACTAAAGAAAAAAGTATTTAAAGAAAGGTACATAAATTTTCCATATTTAGGTAGTATCTGAGACAAAATAAGCAATGTATTAGGAAAAGTAAAGTCATATTGACTCTTGAAACTGATAGTAGCGTTTCGATAATACTGCAAATTAACGTAGGTACGAAAAAGTCGTTATATAACAAGCAAGGTGTCTACAAAATGAACTGTCAACAATATGAAACGTTTTAAATAGATAACACTGGGAGGAAACTAAAGACTCCTTTTCTTGAAAACACATAGCAATTAAACACTTCACCTCTAGGCTTCCACCTTACCACTTGCAACCTCACAATAGGTACCATTGATGAGAATATAAAAATGCTACATCAAGCAAAAAAGGTAGTAACTATGAAACCTATGTAGGAAACTGAAAACTTTTCCAACTTTAAAAAAGATCCAAATGATCCCAATGAACAAAAAGATTTGAAACATAAGGTTTTTTTGGGAATATTTAGGATGTCCTTTCCTTGCCTGACTCTAATCCATAAGCTATCTTTTTTGATTGCACCACTATTCCTCCCTCTTAAGCGCCATCCCCTTAGGCTTGTCTTTATGACAAACTTTATAGCTTGTTTTATAATATGAATAAATTGCCTGTCATACACGTGACAAGATTTATCTAGCATTCTAATGTCATTGCCTGATGTTAATGACACATATTGGATGTGGTTTTCTTGTGGCCCCTGTTAGGTTTCTTCATTACGCAACTGCAATGCACATAAATTATATTATGTTTTGTTATCCACATCTTGTGTATTACAACAGTTCGTCATAAACATTTATAAAGTATCTCTAACTTATCTCCTGTTGTTTTACACTGAGTATCCAAAGCACTCAATAATTCTAACTTTTATTGTAAATGACAACGACTTCTTGGCAATAAGTTGCCTTCACCTAAAGTATGTTCCTGCTCCTAAGATGTAGCTCTGATTATAAAGAACAACAGGTCATATATTCTCTCTTTTGCTTAAAACTTAGCATTGTGAAATTCTATTATGAACACAACCATCATGCATTGATATATCAGGTAAGTCATCTGTAGTCCAAAGTAAATATTCCATCAAATGTTTTAAAGTCTGTACTTATGGAAGTACATATTTTGCTTAACAATCAGTTGTCTTGATTGTGTGAAGAATATGTTCTGTATGCCTATCAAAATATGTACTTATGTCTGAGCCTCTAATGCCTATAACTAAGTTCAACAATGTTTAAAGAATGTAACTCACCCCTATCACTACTATACGCATGTGTTTTTGTCACTATTCCTTAAAACCAAAATTTTACATTTATGACATAATTGTCATTATCTCATATATATTTCATTAGCCATATGCATTGAATAATATACTGTGTAATATTAGGATTTTATAATATTTTCTACCTTGTATTGTAACATCTACATTAGCTTATGCTCAGAGATTACAACTTTGTTTTCTCTTTACATATGAAACTATATCAAAGATGTTCACTTAAGGTAGTCTAGTTCTCTATATTAACAAGTAACTTATCACTGAGATACTTTTGTACTATATGATGGAAATATTTTGTAAATATCGTTGACCAATTTCTAAATATTTTTACAAGGTAATACCTACAGTCCTCATCGTCTCCTCAGTCCTACTCCATGTGCATTTAGTATTTGTATGTTTGCTTCTAAAAGTCCAGTGTCATATATTGACAGTCATGGGATGTACTACACATTTTAAGCAATGAATAATGTAATATGGTGGCTTAAACCATTTTAAACCTGTAAGTAATGATGTTTTGCACTCCTTTGTGAAGAACTGTAAAAATTTGCTGTGCTCTACATATAATTATTTGTATCTTTAGATAGTATGTGTGAGTGGTACAAGATTGAAACCTGTCGATATTGAGATGATGGCTCAAAATCATTTTATTAATTTTATACAAGCTACATCTTGTACACTCTGTGGCCTAAAATGATGGTCAGTGAATGACGCAACCAAGGGTAAATACTTTTTGAACGTTTTATTTTACTGCAGTAAACAGTTTGGGGCTACCATACCCATCTTCAGGTGACAATATTTTTCGTAACATAAAGTTTTGGTCGACAGTGTGTCATCTGCTTCATGCTGCACATGAATATCTGAGTACTTAGTGCTTCTTTATCAACTGTTTCATTAATATAATATGCTAAAGTTATGTATGATGCAAAATAATTGTATTGATTTACATATGTTCCAGTAGATGGAGGTTAGCTTTTTGTAGTCCATGAGGATTTCCAACTCGACCTACATGGTCTTGAATTCCTCCAAAATACACATTTTGTAAATTGGTTACTGTATTACACTTTATAGTATTCTTAAAATGTATGTTGAGCATCACAAATGTGTTATACATTTGTTACTTTTCTTTAAAATGCTAATATTATCACTATTATTGTTCTTTCATTCACAGGTATATATTTGTACAGGTTATACAATGTGTAGGGACACAAATCTTGCTCTGTCTTGTATGTGCACATCACTTACATCATTAAGAAATTGTTGGGGGTTACTGACAGAGAAGTTCTCTTCAAATGTGTAAATGTTCACAGGGAAATCTTTGAGCTTTTAGGAGATACTCACAGCTTGTCCTTGAAATAACAATTCGACATAATGAACACTGAGGTGTATGTATTATTCGCTGTCCTGTCGGTGGGACTACTGAAATAACGAAGTAACATTTAATGAAAATCAAACTTACTTCCAAGGTGGGGATATAAGAATTCATAGAGATGTTAGAATTAATTCTAGGAAATAACTATTCTCATTCAGAAAAAAAATCTACATGTGGCTAGACGGCCTAGCTATGGGGAGCAGTCAAGCAGGACTTTTAGATGACATTTACATTATCCATTAGGAAAATAAATTCATCGTGGCCATTACTCATTCAAAAGATTATCTGATTTATTAGAAAAGGTATATTGATGACACAACCAACTTGTTTAGTGAATGAAACAGAATAGTTTGCAAATTCATTGGGTAACATAGACCCTTGGAGCTAACATTCTGAACATCTTTGCGATCACATGTGGTTCTTCTTTGTCAAAATGTCTTTGCTCATACTCGTCTAGGGGTTGAACTGCACTTACCACATTACAAACACATTAACTTAGACACTTGTGACCTGTTGGTGAAAATGTCTGGCTGATTGCATGTTTGTGAAATACTAATTTAATATAATATGTATTAACAGTAATGATAATATTGGGAACTAAATTAAGTACCCATAAATGGTGTAGGCCACACAGTTACGATTTGGTTAGAATAATGTTTATTCAGAAAGCAAACTAATAGCGAATGTGGTCGTATTTGGAATTACTATTACACTCGAGCGCATATCCATTTGACACAGTTCCATCATTCACAATCTCATCGCAAAATGTAGGTTATCTATGCTAAAAGTTAGAAATCACAGCAGGTGCGTGGCTGATCATCACTCAGAGACTAAGTTCTGCGATACCACACAATGCAAAACTTTCAACCTATTTTCACTTCCTAGCTACATAATGACCTACTGTCTGCATTCGCGTCACAATCCAAACTGTACCCTTTGGTGTCTGCAGCCGAACTGTCCACTTTCGTGACTGCACCAGCTCCGTCCCTCTGTCCGTTCTCGGCCGCGTTTCCAGAGCGGCGAATATCCCCACTCAACTGACAAGGGCAGTTCCCTTTCCTGAGGCCGTCCACATCATGGACCACAGTTTATTCTACATTATTTTACATTTTAACATATTTAAATAATCAAAGTTTGACGACTTTAACATTCTAAATAACGCCCGCAACAGTGGCCGAGTGATTCTAGGCACCAGAGTCTGGAACCACGCGACCGCTGCGGTCGCAGATTTGAATCCTGCCTCAGGCATGCAAGTGTCTAATGTCCTTAGGTTAGTTAGGTTTATGTAGTTGTAAGTTCTAGAGGACTGATGACCTCAGAAGTTAAGACCCATAGTGCTCAAAGTCATCTGAACCATTTTTAATGTAACAAATAATATCAATTACATAATAAACGTTAAATTGTCTTACATAAAACCAGTAGAATTTGCTTCTTAGCCAAAAACCTTACACCAATGTGCTTTCTGATAAATAAATGAAGAAGATAAGTAGCTAATATGCAATAAACATTACAACAAATATTCTGTTACCTAATGATTCAATAATGTCATGCTGTCATCGTTCAATATGTTTTGTATGGCGGAAATGATGATCTGATGCTTAACTGAAAATATTGATAACTTAAATTTACTATAACTTTTAAACAAATAAAGATACAGAGTTAATATGAACAATGTTTCTCAGTTTTATGAATCTCTTCAATAAGAAACATCGATAGTTACGATTGACCAAAGTGTTCAGATTTTAGCATTCAGGTCTTTGTTACAAAACTAGTTAATTTCATTTTAACAGTAAATCCTAAAATGTTATACATATGAACAATATTCAAGTTTTATTTCGATTACCATGAAAATTTATGAAGGATGGCAGATTAAAATTCCTTTCGCTTTACTCCCTGCATTACTACAGAATTAAATAATTTCCATGAATGTTTCCCTTTATGGCCAATCTTAGGTCCGCCATATTTCAAACTGCTATGTCTCCTTGGCCGCAAACGGCTTCTGCTGGTTTCCCTATGATGTAGTTCTTGTCTGTCTCACTAGCAGATTACAGTGCTTAGACATTTCCTTTACGAATGGATTCGTGTCACAGTTCTTGTAGGATGGCTCTGTCGGCCATATGTTTGAACGACAGTGAAATGCTCATTAATCCACAACCACAACATCAAATTCACTGTTCTCAGGCAGGAGAGGGTACCACTTTTCAAGATTTTAGAACAGAAATGGTGAATAAAACAGCATGCCTTTGCAATTCATAGAAAACCAACCAGCAAGATGTAATTATAAATAATTATTCATGAGACCCTACATGGCACAAAATGGGCTACACAGATCCATGTTATACCATATTAATAAAATTCCCCTCAGTTCATCTTCTTAGGCAAAAGAAATCAATATCATCCAAATTGTAACTAAAATTAATAGCTATAAGCCACAAATAATTTTCTGCCTGTGCAATAAAATTAAAGATAGTAACCCACCTGCAGGAAATTCACAACCAGCAGCAAAAAAGTAATAATTGTATGCACT
The DNA here is from genome assembly GCF_023897955.1 of Schistocerca gregaria. NCBI lineage: Eukaryota > Metazoa > Arthropoda > Insecta > Orthoptera > Acrididae > Schistocerca > Schistocerca gregaria. The sequence goes on along the minus strand of NC_064924.1, from coordinate 587,057,910 downwards.
CCCTTCCTGGGCACACTCTCATACTAAATTTCTGATCTTTTGTAAAGGACAGGAGTTCAGATAAATTTCTGTGTCAATAACACTGTGCAACCAAGGTTTATCCACAGCATGAAAACCACAAAACTACGTCTAGAAAAATTAGAACTTTACAAAATTATTTCTGAAAATTTACGTAGTTTTTTTGGACATACCAGCAGAAGCTTCAGTATAAAATATCAAGAACGCATGAATCCCCTTTGACTACAAAACTTAAATATATCCACAATAGCCACTCATATGTGCCAATGTGGACACATTGTTTCTAACATTAATGACGACTTACGGATATTACATACCACTAACAAGTGCTATAAAATCGACCTTCCATAGGAGCTGTATATACATATATACCCTCAGCCTACCACAGTACATTCTTAATGAATAGCTGGATATAGCCAATAAACATTTTCTACATAATTTCCTTGGGCCGTTCACAGAAATCAAACACAGATGGCATCCTTAACAGTCACGTCACTGCAGTTTGAGATACCAGTACTTAATTGTATAAATATGAACTACTATTATGTCGATCTCATCCAACCCTCCAACTTCTTAATTTATGATTTCCTGCAGTTAACATATGAATTGTTATGAAACCAAGATTATGTATTATATAAATTTGTACACATATGTCTATTCTACAGTATGCAGTCAGTAGGCTTTGCAGTACTTTGTCAATTGTTGCAACTGACAAAACTATGTTATACTAGAAACCATTTATTCTACTGTCTTCTAATAATAAGTTTATACTTAAAGGGCAAATATTTTTATATACTGTTAATATCTTAGATTTAGCACTATCTTTCTCTGCTTACATCATGGTACATATGTAATGAATAATATCCTTGTATCTTTGCTTTATTGTAATGTTTCCAAAGAAAAACACCAAAGTTACAAACGCATGTCCAATGCCCAACACGCAATATATATATATATATATATATATATATATATATATATATATATATATATATATAATTTTGTTAAGCGCTAAAGTGGCACTAAATACTGAAATATGTCTATAAAGTAAGGAGAAGACGAGATATTGTTGACAGAAACATCTATGTAACGAAAAATATTGGCCATCTGAAGATGGGCACGATAGCCCAAAACCAGTTTTGGCAATAAAATAAAACAACGAAAAAGTATTTGCCATTCACCTGTAAATTTGGACAATTCTAGTAAAGTACATTTGTTATAGTAAAGAAGATATAACATATTACAGATCCATCTCGCTCGGCTGATCAGCCAAGACTGGCCCTCAGCTCGATAATTAAATTTCGGCTGCCTATGCAGTATGGCGCAACATCTGAGGCTGTACGTCTGTCAGGATTTTTGTGTTTAATTTGTTATGCTGTGAATCAGTTAAAGCAGTGCTCAATATAGAGGATGGTTTCAGTACTGCAGTGCTTTCTTCGGCGTAGTGGTGTGACTCCCCCCCCCCCCCCCCCCCCAACCTATAATCATATTCCACAGTTAGAGTTGGAACTGCATTTCAACACGTGACACGAAATACAGTGCAACTTCACTTGTCATTGTTGTCATTATACTAGGTGACAGAAGAGATAAGAACAGTGAAAATCGTACAACCAACTGAGGATCAAACCCTAAGCCTGAGTTTTGTAGTCTAGACCTGAAGCCACTGAACCACTGGCGCAAATTTGTGGATTAACTACTAATATTACAACACTACTACTACTAATAATACAACACAAATGAGTTACAGACACCACATGTATATCATCAATAAATTAGTTGTAAAACAGAAACTGTCATGAGCCAAAGAAACAAATACTATTTCTATACTGAAAGTAAGCAATGAAAATGCAGTGGAAGTAAATGTTATTTCTTACCAAATTTACAGATAATTTATTGGCGAATAAATAGGTTTGAGTGAACCATTTACTCGAACTGTTATCCAGATGCAAATCTATTCAAATAATGCCGTCCCTTTTCATCACAACACCGTACACTTCCTCTCTCTCTCTGCCCAAATTGTCGAATGTAGTAAGTCCTATTAGTTCTTTTGCTCGATTTACTCGCGAAGGTGTACAGTGTAGCTGGAATGAATATTTTTGTTAATTATGACCAAAGAAGACAGTTACATTGTGGTCATAATCTCGACATGGTTTTTTAACTAATTCTATTCTAAATACGTCCAAACATCAATGCGATTTTAGCAGTTGCCTGAAAGCGACCATTAATCCATCAACTATTTTTTCACTGAAAGATACAGTTCCGCGACTGAAACCATGACCTTCGACGGGCTGGCTCCAGTATCTTCAGAGAATACGAGAGCCATTTCGAAGAATAGGGTCCCAGATCGTCCGTAACAGCCCTTTTTGCATTTTCTGTAGGTCTCCCAGGCACTGTTCCATGGACAAAAAGTTTCGTTTACTTCATTTCACATCCTTTTAACGTTCCGTTTCACCGATACTTCTGCAGTTGTTGTGTAGCTCATCACTTCCCCACTCATATGGCTTTGTAACCTGGTATTGTTAAACACATCTTTCTCCAAACACGCGATCTCCGTGGTGTATCTCTCACTTTCCGCCTTTCTTCCTTTCACTCATTGTTACAATATTGCCACTATGTCACTCACCTTCCAGATGTCATCCTCATCCACTGTCCCAAATACAGTTTTCAGAGAACTGCCACCCACATTGATTCAAGTTCTCCTCCTTCAGAACCAGAGTCAACTCATCCCTAATGTTCTCACATGTCCTATGTATCCTCCTACACAGCCAGTTAATTATTGTAAGCACTCTGTGATTCTCTGCCTCTTGTCGAAATTTATCGAAGGCTTCCTCTTGTCGTCTCACCTTATTCCGCATCTCCCATTTGTTAAATACGATATACATCACCCAGCAGTGACTGGTAATTACAACATATTCTTGGTTGACGAATAGCACTCCCCCTTCCTGGTGCAGATACTGTAGTGCTTCTACTCTGGTGACGACCTAGGGCTATGAAACCGCATCATGTTGTCTGCCAGCGTATTCACCTGGGTACAAGGGAACATATTACGCTATCCTCTCCCTAAGGTCCCCTGATGCCCTGCAGCTGTTCATTTCAACTATACAAACGTTAAACTGCAACTATAGCTAACGTGAAGAAAACTTATATCTGTTCTTATCTCCTAGTTGTAAACTGTAAGGATTTCCTATTCCTGCTTCTTCTACAATCTTTCGGTCATTCCTCTGCAACATTTGCTCTGACCATTCAATTCCTTTGATATCTTCCACACTTCCTTGATAAAGCTTCAAACATACCACATGCTCCATTGTCGTTCTCATCAGCAGCTGAATCTTGATGTAGTATCCACAACTCCAACGGTCCCTGATAACTCGTAAAAAAAAATTTCAGTTTCCGCTTTGAAGTGCGAGAGGTCGGTTGTCCAGTCCTACGGTGTGGCATTCTTATTATATGGCTCCCTGCTTCCTCTTTCTCTTTCAGTGCCTAAGTAATTGCCCCATGCAACCTTTTCCATATTTCTCTTATCACTCTCTTGAAGTGCTTAAACGATTCTCGCTTTTTCCCCTTTTGGTCTTAACATGTCGAATGGTGACCGCATTTTGCGACCATATACTTTCTGATATCCGATATTCCTGTATTTGTGTGCTCCTTTGAGCTGTACACTGAGACATCTGAGATAACAATACCTTTGGTATGGTGTGAATCCACATTGTGTTCTAGCATCTTTCCTAAAGTTGTATGCACGTTTTCCTTCTCTCATTAGCTTGAGGATGTAGAGGACTCGTCCTCAATTTCTGAATCCATAACAGCTTACACAGTTCCTTAAAATGTTATTCTCGATTCAACTACCCTGAACTTCAGCATCCAATGGTTTAGTAGTGCTTGTGCCACTGTCCCTGCCTGTTCGTTTTGCATATCAACCACTTCTACACATCTCGAAAAAGATTTGTAAATGCAAGAATGTATTTATTCCCAGCCCATGTTATGTTGAACGGACCTAAAACATCAGTCTTGAGAAATTCAGATTGTGCCATTTCTTTAGGGAAACTCGGCAGTCGTGATCTGAGTCGACATTAATCATAAATCCGATCTCTGTGCACACTGTATGCAGTTCTGCACATACTGGTTCATATCTGTCTTCCTGTTCTTCCACCTATACCTCTCTGCTCTCCTCCTGTTGATTCGACTACATCCTCCAAGACATACTAACCCTTGAACACATGTCTTCAATAGCACCCTTCTCCCAGTTCTTCTGTGCTAATGATCATGGCCCCAACCTGGTCTCTAGCACAGAAATCCACGCTGCATACTAAACAGTGATTGTTTACTACAATGAATAAGCTTATCATCCACCGTCGGCGCTCTCTGCCTCTCCTTAAGCTCAATACTACCTGTCTGCAACACCACTTCTTTCTCATTAAGGCCATTTGCGTCCCCATGCTCCTTCTGTGTTTGCAAATGACCTCAAATTCAGACACCTTCAGCTATACCCATCGTGTCAATGTGCTAGACAGCAGTAATATATACTCTGGATGTTCCTTTATCACTTGAAACATTTTAGCAGGAATAAAGAAGAAGGTGATTCCATAGATAAGGCTTAACAGCTCTTTCTCCGTCATGGAGTAGCTCCTCTTAGCTGAAATCATTTGCCTTGATGCCTAGGATACCTGGTGCTCTACATCATTTCTTGGGACAACACACAATCAAGTAAATATTTGGATGCCTTGGATGAGAACATATTTCGTACTGATATCTGGAAGCACTAAGATCGGACTTGAAGCCAAACCTTCGTTCCGTTTTTAAAACCATGTTGGCTGTCGCCTGGCAAAATCAGGTATGAACATTTCTTCGGTGAATGCTTCAGTGACCTGACAATATCCGCAAATCCCTTGTGGAATCTTTGGTAATAGTATGTGATTCCACGTAATGATTGTAATTCCTTAAATGACTCAGGTAAAGAAAAGTCACATTTAGTTTTAATCAATCTCGCGGGTCTGACTGTACTAAATATGTGGCCAAGGTACGCCACCTGCTATCACATAAAATGACACTTTTTACACTCATCGTTAAATTAATACTTCACTCAATCATTGTATGTGCTGACCCAATACACTCTTTGGGACGATTACGTCATCAAGGTACACAAACTCCATCTAACGATTTCTAAAATGTCTCACTCTCCTGCACTAATAAGAACCAAACGATGAAGAAAATGCGGTTTTTGGTCAGTTTTATGGAGTGACTTCAAGCTGTTCATAGTCACTCCTTAAGCCCATTGCTGAAAAGATATTTGCACTGGCCCAGATAGTCTATGTAGTTCGTAATGTGCAGCAGTAGGTAGGCATACATTACATTCTTAGCATCCAGATGTGGATAATCCTACAAAACCTATACTTTTGACAGAAACAATCTTTGTAGCGCATACAGTGTGCAGGAAACTGGTGATTCATTTTACTGTTTTTATCTCGTGTTGTGTAATACGGCAGCTAGCAACTGTCCTTTCGGAAAAAAGCAGATCTCTAAATTCAAAGTAACTTTTCCATCCATTCACTGTCACTTCCCTATGGCTTATTTAATTTCTGTTGTAATTCAGTTTCTATGGTGTTTGGTGGTCCTCGGTGACCGACATCCTTTGTTCCCTTACACCAGATATCCATGCTACCAATAAACCAGCCCTTCATTAACTGTAAACACTCGACGCTGATATTACCCATGTATACAGGTGCCATTTATCTCCACTTATCTCACATACGCACATAACACGTCTCTGCACTAAGCAACCTGCCGTATACAACGGTTCACTTATTTCCAATGGTGCCAGCACACACGAAATTCCTACAAGTAAGCTTGACTCAACAATCACATACAGTTATTTGCTCCTGGACTTAAGTACTCAACTCCATTAATCAAGTCTTATTTTGATAATACAATACCCATTAAATGTCGGAAAAGGGCCTTGTTAGCCGGAAACCAGTTAACACAATTAAAAATTAATACTGTAGAACAAAAGCAAACTGGTGCTACTAATTTATAATGTCTTATTGTGATTGCTCGTGGTTTCAATGGTTTGGCATATGCCATAGATTCATCTTTTGACATTACTGCCCAGGCAGCTGCGTCACCTATGTCAAATAGTTTCCCATCAAGCTCCACCACATATTACCAGCTATCGATTTTGTCACAATACTGATATAAGACATCTAACACCAGATTCATGTCATAAGTCTCACTCATATGTGGAAAAATCTCTACAGGTTATCTGAACTGAACTGAACCCAGAGGGGAACATCTGTATCCACTGATAGCAATGGTATGACATCTTTATCATAAACTCCATTTAAACTGTAGCGTGGTGGGTCCCATTGCTTATTTTCCACTGGATACCCACTAGCAGCCGACATACGAGCCCATGTATCCAACATTATCCTGCAATTCCCTTAAACCACATGGCAACCATTTGATATGGTAACGTAAAATATGTGGTGAAGCATGAACTTTCCTCCTCCACCTTGAACTACTACGAGTAGTAGCTACTTCTCATTTCCAAATTACCAGTATAGCAACTGCTAATGAATTTTTGCAAAATCTTTTCTGTGTCTTAGAGCTGAGTTCACCAAGGCGGAACGAAGCTATTAATAGCAAACGCATTCGAAAATAGTCTGAATGAGATGTCATTTTTATTTACTGTGTGTACTGGATTGCCATTTTTCATGTATGATCTCTCAATAATTGTGTCGTGTCCTATGGTACATTGGTTCTTTTCTACAGCTTGTTTTCTACCTAACTGAACAGAATACTGTTGTATTTGAATGGTGTTGTGGTCATACCTTAATTTGATATTGATATCTCTTCATCACTCCGAGTTTACAGGAAATACCGCTGTTTACATACATGTAACATACATGTAACCTCACTAAAATCTGGCAACTGATGAGCCCTTCTCCTGTAACTGCATTACTTTATGATTATTTACTGTAACTATAAAAGCAGGACACCCAGTAAGTAATCTGTTTATATAAATTCTAGGATGAAGCAGTAGCAGCACTCCAGAATCTAAGGCAGCTGTAATGGTACTCCCATTTAGACCAAGTTCAGTCACTAGGGTTAAAGACTTCTCCACTTAGCAGTTAGTCCTTAAGGGGACTACTTATGATGATACTGGTGAAAAAGTGACATTTTCCAATTATTATTTCTTTATAATATTCGATCTCTACTGAAAATTTGCTGCATCAGTTGCCGATTAATTCCAATCGGAAGTGTAATTTTAATTATTTCAAAGCTAATAGCACAAGTATCTGTATCTCTGGAACTCGTCAATCTAGAAGGCTGTGTTTTGCAGCTATTTATTTCATGTATTTACATGACTTTTCGTGTATATAAGTTGGAAGCAGTGTATAAACAGAAATGGCGGTATTGCACCTGCATTTTGAGGACATCTTCATGGAAAAGGAAGACATCCAAAAATACTGATGAATGCTAGCAAAATTGTGGAATGTCAATAAGAAACAATATACATTATCTACAAAGGATTAAAAGAGCAGTGTAGGCTACATTCTTCCACAAATTATTCAATCATGATACACCCGTACATGGTGCTGATTCCTAGTGCAGTTACCCCAAAGCACAGGCAACGGATACATAGGAACACTTTACGCACAAAACTAGCATACCATCTGATGTGATGGAAGCTATTGAACCATTAAACATAGTGTTAACTCATCCTCACCTTCTTTCCAAATCTCTCCATGGTCGAGCGCAGAATCCGAATGTGTTTTTAAGTAATGTCATTTGGATCCATATTCCAAAAAATACCTTTATAGGAATGAAAACCCAATACTTGTATGTTAATGACTGTGTGATAATCTTTAAAGATGCTAGTAAGGGAAGAATTAACGTACCACAGCAGCATGGTATCACACAAGCTCACTGATGAATGCATAGACTTAGGATCATGAAAGCCTGTAGTGCAGCAGAAGAAATGACTAAAGTAGTTTGAGTCAGGGAAACAGAATAATCAAAAACAGGATCCAGATAATGCTGTTTATTGACCTGCCTTTTTCTGGGAGCTGCCATGCCTCCACATGTGAGTTAATATTAAATGAGAAATTTAAACTTGATTTCCTGAAAATTACATTTTTTAAATATTTGACTCATTATGTCAGGAACTATTACAGACACGTCTATCTAATTTTGCACAATGTTACTGCTTAGTATACTGGTGTTACTGAACCACCAAAGCCTTCCTCTCCAGAATGGTTTTTTACTTACAGAGGCGAAAGTAGATTTAAAAAAATGGAACACAAATTACAACATCATAACTAATTATTTGACAGTGTATTATGATTCTGGTTCATTAATGAGAAAAGGATTGAAACTATACCCCCCTAAAATTTCAGATCCCTATTTGTGGAAGGTTCTGAGATAATGGGTCATCAATAATGCAAATTCAACACTGTACACGTAGGATGTACGTACTCCCCTTCATATTTTTTGAATCAAACTTAATCAATTGAAACCTTGGAGATGACCCATATCTCATCCTAAACTAAATTTAGTTTACCAGTATTCACAAGCGTTATCAGTGTCTGTGATCCATATCTGGGACAGGCAGAGAGTCCTGAAACATTCTCTCTTGTGGTGCAGGTTGATTCCACTTTCAAAGCCATTTCCCTTCTCTCATCATTTATGAAGTGGCATTTGTTGGGCACACAAGTCTGCAAGTGCACATATGTTCCCATATCATTCTATCTTAGCCGATTTTCATTTTGCTGACTCCACAGCGAATACCTTAAGTTATATCGCATAGTGCAGCATACTAGTGAAATTGTTAAATCCAATATTTTGTGCTTTGATGTGACCCATCACATAATCATTCATTCTCGATACCATCACAGGGTTCGTCGATTCATAATAACTCGTCTTAGTAATCGAATGTTCATGAAGCTGAATATCTTCCTACTCTTCGCTGCAAATATTGTATCCAATTGGTAATCAGATTATCGTCACTAATGGGGACCTATCTAATGCCCAGTGTTTTTAAAGAAGGTTACGCATGGATCCTTCAATATGATCAAAAAAAGTGGTAAAAAACCGTTTTTCTTTGATGCTTCATATGGTTCTCTCACTATTTTTACTTGTGGAGAAACGCATTTTCTAGGTCTGCAAATGTATTATATTGAACAGACACATGTTTTCTGCATGTTACAACACCTGCACTGATCTGTCGTACATAGATATAAGTTTTCTAAGACTCACTAGTCATTTGTGCTCAAACAACTCAAAAGCATTTCATGAAATCAACTGGTTGTATTAGTTTGTGTACGTGAGTTTCCTTTAACTGTCCTCTACTGCAGATTATCGACTATAATATTTGTGTGACAGCCAGCGCAACAGTTTTATGGAAATTGGTTTCTACTTCTTTTAGGATAAAGTTAACATCTAAAGCCTAATACTCTTTTTGGTAACCTGATATTATGTCAATGAACGTTTTTTTTATGTGTTCACATACCTCTTTAACATGAATTACATTGTTATTTGTTATTTCATAATCAATTAAAACTTGTTTCACAGTCTCCCACTGTGAGTTTACTTGCATCTACACTGTAGTTGCCCACACTTCTGTTTGCTGACAATATGTCTGAATCCTATGTTAGAATTCAGACTGTTTCAGTTAATCCCTACATTCCTTCATAAATTTGTTGGACATTTCCAGAATCTAATTACAAATCTGTATTACTTTTGCATCCACGATTTGATTAAAATCTGTTATTAATTTTTTTAATTATCTGCCGGCAGTCATTGACTCAGTCGTTATATACTTGCTCTTAGTTTTCTTCATGATGAACTAGATTTTGGTTTATTTTTTATTATGTAATTTGTATTATCACTAAATATTAGAATGTTTGCTCTCAAAGCTACAATCAGTTGTTAAAATGGCACTAACTGGTGTCCCTTCCTACATTAGCAACATGATTGTTATCTGTGATTCTCTTTTCACAATTCAATGTTTACATTCATATTATAATTCAAATTTTCAGTTGCCCAGTTCATTAATGAAATCTAAATTAACACTTTCCTGTTTCACACAGTCTTCTACATTAATTGCATCGCCATTGTTATTCATATACATAAACTGGACAAGTTTTATAGAAAAATAATAGTTGACTCTCTAAATCAGCTTTCCAGTTCAACGTGGCTTGAAAAGTGAGGTGTCAATCAAAAATGTCCTATTACTCACCCTACGTTTCTGTTGATCATCAGAAACTGGAGGCAAAGATTGTAGGAAGTGAAGTTCTTCGCATGTGTTCCATATATCCATACATAAGGCGATGTTTCATGGTATGGTGGATTATATTAATGATGCCACCTGAAACTTCACTACATAAATGATCTAATGATATTTTATCTTTGGCTAGTAATGTCAGAAAGCGCAGCAGACCTTTTCGATTGAGGACAGTTACTAGCTATTCACGAATATTACGGTTTATTATAGATTTCATTACACATTTCAAACAATTTCACCACACCAAGTTGTAGCAAATTTCCATGTGGCACAGTTCAACATACAACATTTATCATTTCACATTCTAACTGTAGTCCGACCGACGCAACGTGTCAGGGATAATTAGCCCGACTTCATTGAGCACAGCTGACCAATGACAGATTCTGTAAAGATTCTATCTGCAGCTACTACACCCTGCAAAACGCGGTCCAGAATAATCAACAACAATCAATATACAGGGTGTTGAAAAAGGTGCGGCCAAACTTTCAGGTAACATTCCTCACACACAAAGAAAGAAAATATGTTATGTGGACATGTGTCGGGAAACGCTTACTTTCCATGTTGGAGCCCATTTTATTACTTCTCTTCAGATCACATTAATCATGGAATGGAAACACACAGCAGCAGAACGTACCAGCGTGACTTCAACCACTTTGTTACAGGAAATGTTCAAAATGTCCTCCGTTAGCGCGGATGCATGCATTCACCCTCCGTCATATGGAATCCCTGATGCGCTGATGCAGCCCTGGAGAATGGCGTATTGTATCACAGCCGTCCACAATATGAGCACGAAAAGTCTCTACATTTGGTAACGGGGTTGCGTAGACAAGAGCTTTCAAATGCCCCCATAAATGAAAGTCAAAAGGGTTGAGGTCTGGAGAGAGTGGAGGCCATGGAATTGGTCCGCCTCTACGAATCCATCGGTCACCGAATCTGTTGTTGAGAAGCGTACGAAAACTTCCACTCAAATGTACAAGAGCTCCATCGTGCATGAACCACATGTTGTGTCGCACTTGTAAAGGCACATGTTCTAGCAGCACAGGTAGAGTATCCCGTATGAAATCATGATAACGTGCTCCATTGAGCGTAGGTGAACGAAACTACAGTGAGCTCCAACATGGAAATTAAGCGTTTCCGGACACATATCCACATAACATCTTTTCTTTATTTGTGTATGAGGAATGTTTCCTGAAAGTTTGTCCGTACTATTTCATAACACCCTGTATAAGAAACCAATATGCTAAATCAGCAGTATTTGCAGTAAAATAATACACTATCTGTCACGCCGTAAATCGATAGTTGACGAAAATTTCACAGAAAAATAACAGACGTATCGATTTGGGAGGATACAGAATCCTCATACATCCATATGCGTATTATAGTCACAATTTACGGATGAGATTTCCCGATTGCACTCACTCATTTGATGAGCTGCTTTTACAAGCACAGACAGGAAAACCCATTGTAACAGCTGTACCTATATCTACCACTAAACTTACATACATACTCCGGATGCCACCATATGGTGCGTGACGGAGGGTATCCTGCACCACTACTTGTCTTTTCCTCTTCCACTTGCAAACAGAGCAAGGAAAAAATGATAGTCTATGTTCTACCTATGACCCATGATCTCCATTGTCTTCACGCGAAATCTACGTTGGAGGCAGTAGAAAGGTTCTGCATTCAGCCTCAAATTCCAGTTCTCTAAATTTTCTCAATAGTGTTCCTAAAAAAGAACATTAGTTTCACTCCAGTAGGTCCCATTTGACCTCCTGAAACATCTCCGTACTAACTGTGTTTTGTTAGAACCTGCCAGTAACAAACCTAGCTTCCTGACCCTGAACTGCAAGTGAGGATCCCAAACTCTCGAAGAGTACTCAAGAACAGATCGCACTTACATCTTACACATGGTCTGTTTTACACATGAACCAGACTTTCCAAGAATTCTCTCAATAAAACGAAGTCCACCGTTTTCCTCTACTACCACAATCCTCACATGTTCCTTCCATTTCATTTCGCTTTCCAATGTTACATCCAGATATTTGAACTATGTGACAGCGACAAGCAAGGTACTACTAATTTTGTATCTGAACACTACTGGTTTGTTTTTCCTACTGATATGCATAAACTTACATTTTTATACATTGAAAGCTAGTTGCCATTCATCACACCAAATACAAATTTTGTGTGTCATTTTGTATCCTCCTACGTCACACACTGACGACACCTTCCCGTTCACCACAGCGTCACCAACAAACAACCGTTGTTGCTTACTATGTCTGCCAAACAATTTATTTACATAAAAAAACAACGGTCCTACCGCGCTTCCCTGGTAAACTTCTGACAATTCCCTTGTTCCTGATGAATGCTCGGCCTTTAGCAAAACGTACTGAGTTCTGTCACTAAAGAAATCCTCTAGCCACTCACATACCTAGGAAACTATTCCTCAGGTTTGTACCTTGGTGAAAAGTCGGCAGCACCATGTGAAATGATTCACGTATATATCTACAAATACAGACGCCTGTTACCCTTCATAAACGAATGTTGTTAGAGATGTATAGCTACTGACGGATATGGATTATTCATTCATTAATCAGTGGAGTCATATTCATAAAATTACTGAAAAGAGCACTGCAGAAAAATATTAGAATGGCAATAGTCACCCACCAACATATTACTGTGCTATGAATAATATCAAGAGGACGCCACTGAATATAATGAGTAGGTATATGAAAATGCTAGAAGGAAACAGTGCATATGTCATTTAAGAATATGAAACGTTTTCACAGCTCATCTTTTATAACTTCCATTTTGAATATAGGACATGAATACACAGCCTTAGAAGGAACGCCGAGAGCTACAAGGGGAATAAAAAGTATGCAATAAGACACGCACTGGGAGATTTGTGCACTTCTTTGCATAATATTGCATCAGTTGTGCGACTGGATTCGTGATTTCCTGAAAGGAAGGTCGCAGTTCGTAGTAATAGATGGCAAATCATCGAGTAAAATTGAAGTGTTATCAGGTGTTCCCCAGGGAAGCGTCCTGGGACCTCTGCCGTTCCTGATCTATATAAATTACCTGGGTGACAATCTGAGCAGTTCTTTTAGGTTCATCGCAGATGATGCTGTAAATTACCGTCTAGTAAGGTCATCCGAAGACCAGTATTAATTGCAAAGCGATTTATAAAAGATTGCTGTGTGGTGTGGCAGGTGGCAGTTGACGCAAAATAACGAAAAGTATGAGGTGATCCACATGAGTTCCAAAAGAAATCCGTTCGAAATCAAGTACTCGATAGATAGTACAATTCTCTAGGTTGTCAATTGAACTAAGTACCTGCGTGTTAAAATTACGAACAACTTCAGTTGGAAAGATCACATAGATAATATTGTGGGGAAGGCGAGCCAAAGGTAGCGTTTCATTGGCAGGACACTTAGAAGATGCAACAAGGCCACTAAAGAGACAGCTTACACTACACTCGCTCGCCCTCTGTTAGATCATTGCTGCACGGTGTGGGATCCTTACCAGGAAGGATTGACAGAGGACATCGGAAGGGTGCAAAAAAAGGGCAGCTCGTTTTGTATTATCACGTAATAGCGGAGAGAGTGTGGCAGATATGATACGTGAGTTTGGATGGAAGTCATTAAAGCAAACAATTATAGACCTATTTCTATGCCATCGGTGTTTGCTAATGTTATCGAGAAGGTTGTATATACAAGATTACTGGAGCACTTAAATTCACATAATTTGTTGTCAAATGTTCATTTTGGTTTTAGAAATGGTTTAACAACTGAAAATGCTATATTCTCTTTTCTCTGTGAGGTTTTGAACGGATTAAATAAAAGGTTGCGAACGCTAGGTGTTTTCTTTGATTTAACGGAGGCTTTTGACTGTGTTGACCACAAAATATTACTGCAGAAGTTTGACCATTATGGAGTAAGGTGAGTAGCCTACAATTGGTTCGCCTCTTACTTTAAGAACAGAAATCAGAAGGTAATTCTCCGCAATATTGAGAGTGGTAGTGATGTTCAGTCCCAATGGGGCACTGTTAAGTGGGGCGTTCCCCAAGGGTCGGTGCTGGGGCCACTGCTGTTTCTTATTTATATAAATGATATGCCTTCTAGTATTACAGGTGACTCAAAAATATTTTTGTTTGCTGATGACACCAGCTTGGTAGTGAAGGATTTTGTGTGTAATATTGAAACAGTATCAAATAATGTAGTTCATGAAATAAGTTCGTAGCTTGTGGAAAATAATTTGATCCTAAATCACAGTAAGACTCAGTTTTTACAGTCTCTAACTCGAAATTCAACAAGAACCGATATTTTGATCGGACAGAATGGGCGTATTATAAGCGAGATGGAACAGTTCAAGGTGTTAGGCGTTCAGATAGATAGTAAGCTGTTGTGGAAAGCCCATATCCAGGATCCAGTTCAGAAACTAAATGCTGCTTTATTTACCATTATAACAGTACCTGAAATAAGTGACACTTCAACACTAAAAGTAGTCTACTTCGCATATTTTCATATGCTTATGTCGTATAGTATTATTTTTTGGTGTAATTCTTCGGATTCAAAAAGGGTATTTTTGGTTCAAAAACGGGCTGTTCGAGCTATATGTGGTGTAAGTTCGAGAACCTCTTGTCGACCCCTATTCAATAATCTGGGAATTCTGACATTGCCCTCACAGTATAAATTTTCTTTAATGTCGTTTGTTGTTTGCAATATTAGCCTATTCCGAGGAGTTAGCAGCTTTCACTCAGTTAAGACTTGGCAGAAATCCAATCTGCAAGTGGAATGCACTTCCTTGACTCTTGTGCAGAAAGGAGTGCAGTGTTCTGCAGCATCCGTTTTCAATAAGCTACCGCAAGAACTCAAAAATCTTAGTAGTAGCCCAAACTCTCTTAAGTCTAAACTGAAGATTTTCCTCATGGCTCACTCCTATTCTGTCGAGGAACTCCTGGAAGAGCTAAAAAAATTAAGGTAATTCCAGTGTTACATTGTTGGACTCGGCTAAATTAGTATACCGCTACATTACATATATCACTACGACGTGTCACCTGAATATGTTTTTTTTTTATATTTCATTTTATCTGTTTCTAATATCGTATTACAATTTTATGTATTGACTCGTTCCATGTACATGGAGACTACTCCTTAATTTGGTCCCACAGAAACAATAAAAAAATAAATAAATAAATAAAGACTTTATCGTCGCGACGAGATATATTTACGATATTTCAGACACCAATTTTCTCTGCCGAGTGCGGAAATATTTTGTTGAGCCCAACCAACATAGGAAGGAATGATAATCAAAATAAAGTACTAGAAATCAGAGCTCGAACAGAAAGGTTTAGGTGTTCGTTTTTCCCACCCGCTGCTCGGGAGCGGAATGGTACAGTGATAGTATGATTGTGGTTCGATGAACATTATGCCAAGCACTTTAATGTTAATTGCAGAGTAATCATGTAGATGTAGATGTAATTGTCCCGACTTCAGCGAGCACAGCTGACCAACGACAGAAACTATCCAGCTTCAGTTGCAGCTATTATCCGTGGAAAACGCGCTCCAGACTCAACAACTATTATTATATAAGGAATTATTTTGAGTGGGCAGAGATTAAATTGCTGGACTCAGCTAAATTAGTATACAGCTACATTACATGTATCACTACATCTACATACAAACTCCGCCAAGCCACCAATGGTGCGAGACGGAGGGTACCCTGCGCCGCTACTAATCGTTTACTGGTCCTCTTGTAAACAGTGCAAGGGGAAAAACGTTTTGACTGTATTCCTCGTACGAGCCACTACCTTCATGGGCTTTGTATACGCAGGAAGCAGCAGTAGCGTTCTGCAGCGAGCCTTAATGACAGTTCTCTAAATTTTCTTCCCTCTTCACTCCAGTGAGTCCCATTTGTACTCCCGAAGCACCTCCATTACACTGGTGTATTGATCGAACCTGCTAGTAACAAATGCACCAGTCAGCCTCTGAGCTGCTTCGATGTCGTCCTTTAATTCCACCTGTTGCGCATCCCTAACACTCAGACGGTACTCAATAACCGAGTGCCCTAGCTTCTTAAATGTGGTCTCCTTTACAGATGAGCCACACTTTACTAGAGTTCTCTCAGTGAACCGAACTTGACCTTTCCTACCACAGCCCTAACATGATTGTTCCACTTGATTTTTCTTTGGAACGTTACGCCCAGAGCATATGCAAGACGTGACAATGTGAAGCGAATCTCTGCTAATTCTGTATCTGAACATTACGGGTTTTTTCCCTACTCATCTTCATTAACTTAGGTTTTTATACATTGAGAGCCAGCTGACCTTCATCACATCAACTAGAAATTTTGTATGTTGTCTTCCATCCCCCTACAGTCAGTCAATAACGATACCTTCCCATGTATCACAGTATCGTCAGCAAACAGCCGCGGACTGCTACATAGCCTGTCTGCCAAATAATTTGTTTCTAAAACAGAAAAACGGACCTTTCGCACTTCTCTGGGGAACTCTTGACGATTCCCTTGTTTCTAATGAACTCTTGGCATCTAGGACAATGTACTGAGTTCTGGTACTGAACAAAATGTTTCGAGACACTCACATACCTGGTAAATTATTCCGTAGGCTTGAACCTTCGTTAACAATCAGTAGCACCATCTGAAATGCTTTATGAATATCTGGGAATATAGAATGACGCCTGTTGCCTTTCATAGACGAAATTTGAGTTGTATAGCTACTGATCGATATGGATTATTCATTCGTTAAGGATCTGGATCATATTCACTAAATTACCTAAATAGTACTGCAAATAGAATATTAGAATGGCAGTAGTCAACTCCCAACGTATTGCTGTACTACGAACATCACATAATATAATGAATAGGCATATGAAAATTCACAGCGGATAACAGTACGTTTCTCATTGAACTGTATAAGAAAATTTTCACAGCTTATCTTGTATATACCCTAGATTCGAGACAAACGAAGTGAGTGGAATATTTTCAGTTTCGGATATGAATACAGAGCTTTAAAAGAAACGTGGAGAGCTAAAAGGGAAATAAAAGGTATGCAATAGAACACGCCTGGGAGATTTGTGCACTTCTTTGCATAATATTGCATCAAAGTGACCTCGTAAGAATTTCTAGAATAACCGAGCAGAGTTGTACTGCTTGGGTGTGATGTGGTTCCCTCTCTCTCTCAGCTGCTAAACGACAAGCTCATCAGTGTGGACGTAGACAGTGGGACTGCGCTGAGTGAATCGTGTAACACAATGGGGGCGTAGCGACGCCTAATGACGACGCCGGACGCGCGGGAGCGACGAGGAGACTGATGACCCCGGCAGGGCGTGCGACGCACTCGGGCCACGAAACACACGCTCTAATTCACCAGCAGGCGCGGACGCGGCGTGCATGGCAGCCGGAGTGCCGGAAGGCTGATGGGGGACGTGCTGCAACCCGCCGAGCTTCATTCGCCAACTCAGGGGACGACGTCCAGTCGCATTTACGACTCAAGCGAAAAGGGAAATGTCCTCATCCCACGAAATATATTTCAAATTCCTTCGCGTTAAATTAAAAAGAATGAAGGTGGATAAGTCACAGGATAAAACATCAAGAAACGTGAAAACTAAAGGAAAATTAAAAAAAATACAGATACTCTCTCAATACTATAAATGTAGTGGAAAACCACTGAAAATAAAACTACCTACAAAACGAGTGTTCAGTTTTGAAACAAACAGAGAAACAACCAAGACATTAGCTCAATAAAATCATAGATATACACTCCTGGAAATTGAATTAAGAACACCGTGAATTCATTGTCCAGGAAGGGGAAACTTTATTGACACATTCCTGGGGTCAGATACATCACATGATCACACTGACAGAACAACAGACACATAGACACAGGCAACAGAGCATGCACAATGTCGGCACTAGTACAGTGTATATCCACCTTTCGCAGCAATGCAGGCTGCTATTCTCCCATGGAGACGATCGTAGAGATGCTGGATGTAGTCCTGTGGAACGGCTTGCCATGCCATTTCCACCTGGCGCCTCCGTTGGACCAGCGTTCGTGCTGGACGTGCAGACCGAGTGAGACGACGCTTCATCCCGTCCCAAACATGCTCAATGGGGGACTGATCCGGAGATCTTGCTGGCCAGGGTAGTTGACTTACACCTTCTAGAGCACGTTGGTGGCACGGGATACATGCGGACGTGCATTGTCCTGTTGGAAGAGCAAGTTCCCTTGCCGGTCTAGGAATGGTAGAACGATGGGTTCGATGACGGTTTGGATGTACCGTGCACTATTCAGTGTCTCCTCGACGATCACCACAGGGGTCGCCAGTGTAGGAGATCGCTCCCCACACCATGATGCTGGGTGTTGGCCTTGTGTGCCTCGGTCGTATGCAGTCCTGATTGTGGCGCTCACCTGCACGGCGCCAAACACGCATACGACCATCATTGGCACCAAGGCAGAAGCGACTCTCATCGCTGAAGACGACACGTCTCCATTCGTCCCTCCATTCACGCCTGTCGCGACACCACTGGAGGCGGGCTGCACGATGTTGGGGCTTGAGCGGAAGACGGCCTAACGGTGTGCAGGACCGTAGCCCAGCTTCATGGAGACGGTTGCGAATGGTCCTCGCCGATACCCCAGGAGCAACAGTGTCCCTAATTTGCTGGGAAGTGGCGGTGCGGTTACCTATGGCACTGCGTAGGATAATACGGTCTTGGCGTGCATCCGTGCGTCGCTGCGGTCCGGTCCCAGGTCGACGGGCACGTGCACCTTCCGCCGACCACTGGCGACAACATCGATGTACTGTGGAGACATCACGCCCCACGTGTTGAGCAATTCGGCGGTACGTCCACCCGGCCTCCAGCATGCCCACTATACGCCATCGCCCAAAGTCCATCAACTGAACGTACGGTTCACGTCCACGCTGTCGCGGCATGCTACCAGTGTTAAAGACTGCGATGGAGCTCCGTATGCCACGGCAAACTGGCTGACACTGACGGCGGCTGTGCACAAATGCTGCGCAGCTAGCGCCATTCGACAGCCAACACCGCGGTTCCTAGTTTGTCCGCTGTGCCGTGCGTGTGATCATTGCTTGTACAGCCCTCTCGCAGTGTCCGGAGCAAGTATGGTGGGTCTGACACACCGGTGTCAATGTGTTCTTTTTTCCATTTCCAGGAGTGTACATACTGAGATGACAAAGATTGTGGGGTGTTCTTTAATATCATGTTGGACATGCTTTTGCTTGACGCAGTGCAGCAACTCAGCGTGGTGTAGACTCAACGAGTTGGTGGAAGTCCCCTGCCGAAGAATTGACCTAGGCTGCTTGTAAAGACGTCCATAATTGTGAAAGTGTTGCTATCGTAGGATTTTGAGCACAATGTGACATTCTGAATATGTCCCATAGATTGTTGGTTTGTAAATTAAAGAGTCTAACCGCCGTCTGCTTAACGTCCGCTGTGCAGCGAGCTACCTTAATTTAAGTATTAACTGTATTTTTCTTACTTGTCTCTTCTTCTTCCGTGTGTTTTTGCTTTTAGGAAGCTTTAATTGTCGAGTGCTACTAATGGTGTTCATAGATTTCGCGTTTGTTCTGAATACAGTCAGAGAGAGTCCCTTTAGTCAACTATAGTGCCAGTAGTGCTAGTGTTTTTTTTTTTCAACACAGTCCAGAGACAGGTACTGCTATTTTCATTATTTTCTACAAGAAGTGGCTAGCAATCACAGTTTAGTCAACAATCAGCCGCCTTTAGTGAATTATCAGTCTAGTTAAAAGATGATAAAGTCTATTCAGTAAATTGATAGGATGGATAGGATGTGTGACTGCTGTGTACAGACGCAGGAGGAGCTGGCCACTCTTCGCGAACAGCTGAGCGTGTTGATGGCCGCCTTCATCCGGCTTCAGGCTGCTGCCTCGGAGTGTAGCGGCAGTGGGGAGTCCGGTGCTTCGCAAAGTACACCCCAGGTGTTACATGCTTCTTCACCCACTGTCCCTGCTGTCGAGACATCTTCGCAGGTACCGGTTGGGCCACCCTCTCCCCAAGGGGAGTGGCGGGTTCAGCGGCGTACGCGGTGCACGAGGCGGAGGGTCAATGTGGAGGCTGGCCGTGTGGCATCGCCCGCTCTGCCTGTGAGTGGACATGTGGCTGCTCCTTCAGCAAGGTCCGAGCAGGCACACGGGCGGAGGGGTTTATAAGTTATTGAGAGCTCCTACGTTAGGCGGGTGATGGAGGAAATAGTGGAAAGGTCGGGGAAGAAGGCCAGTATTCACTCTGACTGCTTGCCGGGGGGGGGGTCTCATCCGAGATGGAGGCTCTACCGGCGGCGATAGAGAGCAGTGGGTGCACCCGACTGCAAATAGTTGCTCATGTCGGCACCAATGACTCCTGCCGTCTGGGTTCAGAGGTCATCCTCAGTTCATACAGGCGATTGGCGGAATTGGTGAAGGCGGAAATCCTCGCTCGCGGGGTCTAATCAGAGCTAACTATTCGTAGTATCGTTCCCAGAACCGATCGCGGTCCTCTGAGTTGGAGCCGAGTGGAAGGCTTAAATTAGAGGGTCAGACCGTTATGCGGGGAGCTGGAGTGCAAATTTCTCGACCTCCGCTATCGGGTGGAGAAAAGTAGGGTCCCCCTGAATAGGTCAGGCGAGCACTACAGGCCGGAAGCGGCTACGAGGGTAGCGGAGTACGTGTGGAGTCCACATGGCGGTTTCTTAGGTTAGAGAATTCCCTCCCTAGGCCCGACAAGACTCCTCCTGGGACGCGGCAAGGTAGGAGTAGGCAAAATGCAACAGGAAATAACAATAATAATGTGCTAATAGTAAACTGCAGGAGCGTCTATAGAAAGGTCCCAGAACTGCTCTCATTAATAAACGGTAACTACGCCCATGTAGTACTAGGGACAGAAAGTTGGCTGAAACAAGACATAAACAGTAATGAAATCTTAAACTCAGATTGGAATGTATACTGCAGAGACAGGCTGGACAGTGAAGAGGGAGGCGTGTTTATAGCGATAAGAAGTGCAATAGTATCGAAGGAAGTTGACGGAGATCCGAAATGTGAAATGACTTTGGTGAAGGTCACGGTTAAAGCAGGCTCAGACATGCTAATTGGATGTCTCTATAGGCCCCCGGTGTCAGCAGTTGTTGTGGCTGAGCACCTGAAGAATAATTTTGGAAAGTATTTCGAGTGGATATCCCCACCATGTTTTAGTTCTTGGTGGACATATTAATTTGCCGGATATAGCCTGGGAGACTCAAACGTTCATAACGGGTCGCAGGGACAAGGAATCGAGTGGAATTTTTTGAAGTGCTTTATCTCAAAACTACCTTGAGCAGTTAAACAGAAAACCGACTCGTGGCGATAACATATTAGACCTTCTGATGACAACCAGACTGAAACTATTTGAAACAGGTAATGCAGAACAGGGAATCAGCGATCATAAAGCGGTTACTGCATCGATGATTTCAGCCGTAAATAGAAATATTAAAAAAGGTGGGAAGATTTTTCTGTTTAACAAAAGTGAAAAAAAACAGATTACAGAGTACCTGACGGCTCAACACAAAAGTTTTGTCTCAAGTGGAGATAGTGTTGAGGATCAGTGCACAAAGTTCAAACCTATCGTACAATATGAGTTAGATGAATATGTGCCAAGCAAGATCGTAAGAGATGGAAAAGAGCCACTGTGGTACAACAAACGAGTTAGAAAACAGCTGCGGAAGCAAAGGAAACTTCACAGCAAACATAAACATAGCCAAAGCCTTGCAGACAAACAAAACTTACGTGAAGCGAAATGTAGTGTGAGGAGGGCTATGCGAGAGACGTTCAGTGAATTCAAAAGTAAAGTTCTAAGTACTGACTTGGCAGAAGATCTTAAGAAATTTTGGTCTTACGTCAGAGCGGTAGGTGGATCAAAACAAAGTGTCCAGACACTCTGTGACCAAAATGGTACTGAAACAGAGGATGACAGACTAAAGGCCGAAATACTAAATGTCTTCTTCCAAAGCTGTTTCACAGAGGAAGTCTACACTGTAGTTCCTTCTCTAGATCGTCGCACCGATAACAAAATGGTAGATATCGAAATTGAGGGATAGAGGAACAATTAAAATCGCTCAAAAAAGGAAAGGCCGCTGGACCTTATGGGTTACCAATTAGATTTTACACAGAGGACGCGAAGGAACTTGCCCCCCTTCTTGCAGCGGTGTACCGCAGGTCTCTACAAGAGCGAAGCGTTCCAAAGGATTGGAAAAGGGCACAAGACATCCCCGTTTTCAAGAAAGGACGTCGAACAGATGTGCAACACTATAGACCTATATCATTAACGTCGATCAGTTGTAGAATTTTGGAACACGTATTATGTTCGAGTATAATGACTTTTCTGGAGACTAGAAATCTAGTCTGTAGGAATCAGCATGGGTTTCGAGAAAGACGGTCGTGTGGAACCCAGTTCGCGCTATTCGTCCATGAGACTCAGAGGGCCATAGACACGGGTTCACAGGTAGAGGCCGTGTTTCGTGACTTCCGCAAGGCGTTCGATACAGTTTCCCACAGTCGTATAATGAACAAAGTAAGAGCATACGGATTATCAGACCAATTGTGTGATCGGATTAAGGTGTTCCTAGATAATAGTACCCAGCATATCATTCTCAATGGAGAGAAATCTTCCGAAGTAAGAGTGATTTCAGGTGTGCCGCAGGGAAGTGTCGTTGGAACGTTGCTATTCACAATATACAGACCTGGTGGATGACATCGGACGTTCACTGAGGCTTTTTGCAGATGATGCTGAGGTGTATCGATAGGTTGTAACAATGGAAAATTGTACTGAAATGCAGGAGAATCTTAGCTAATTGACGCATGGTGCCGGGAATGGCAATTTAATCTCAATCTAGACAAGTGTAATGTGCTGCGAATATATAGAAAGATAGAGCCCTTATCATTTAGCTACAAAATAGCAGGTCAGCAACTGGAAGCAGTTAATTCCATAAGTTATCTGGGAGTAGCCATTAAGAGTGATTTAAAATGGAATGATCATATAAAGTTGATCGTCGGTAAAGGACATGCCAGACAGATTCATTGGAAGAATCCTAAGGAAATGCAATCCGAAAACAAAGGAAGTAGGTTACAGTACACTTGTTCGCCCACTGCTTGAATACTACTCAGCAGTGTGGGATTCGTACCAAATAGGTTTGATAGAAGAGATAGAGAAGATCCAACGGAGAGCAGCGCGCTTCATTACAGGATCAT
Organism: Schistocerca gregaria; assembly: GCF_023897955.1. Classification (NCBI taxonomy): domain Eukaryota; kingdom Metazoa; phylum Arthropoda; class Insecta; order Orthoptera; family Acrididae; genus Schistocerca; species Schistocerca gregaria. Next base: position 587,034,357 of record NC_064924.1, on the reverse strand, counting down.
TTAGTAATCGCGAAAGCGTTACGGAGATGATAGATAAACTCCAGTGGAACAATCTGCAGGAGAGACGCACAGTAGCTCAATATGGGCTTTTGTTGAAGTTTCGAGAACATACCTTCACCGTGGAGTCAAGCAGTATATTGCTCCCTCCTACGTATATCTCGCGAAGAGACCATGAGGATAAAATCAGAGAGACTAGAGCCCACACAGAAGTATACCGACAATCCTTCTTTCCACGAACAATACGAGACTGGAATAGAAGGAAGAACCGATAGAGGTTCTCAGGGTACCCTCGGCCACACACCGTCAGGTGGCTTGCGGAGTATGGATGTAGATGCAGATGTAAACTGCAAAGTTATAAGTCCCTTTCCTCTTACTCCCTTTTCCCCTAGTCGCACATGCCTCAAATTGAAACCATACTCAATGTCGCCTAATATCCGGAGAAGGAAAAAAATGCGTACGACTATGTGTCTAACTGCACTGAAGTAAAAAACGCAAGAAGCAAGGCACAACTGCAAAGCAGTGGGTGTTAAAACAATATAACGAACGGGCCTGGATGTTTGATCGCAACAAGGAAAACAGGTGACCGTGCCACTCTGCAACACACTAAAATCTTCAGCCTAAAACTGAAGGCTACAGAAACACCGATGGCGAAAATACTAAGTCAAACAGGCAGTACCAGAGGAATCAAAGAAGAGTTCAAATGCACTTAGGGTGAGGGCTCTGGAGATACGATCAGACGCCAATACTTAGATTGAGTGATAGAAACCACTGTCTAATGAAACTTACAACTAGATCAGCCATTGAGGCACCTAGAGCAATAGGTAGCACATAAGGAAGGCTAAAATTCCGCCTCAGGGCGGCTAGATTGACACAGTCCAACCAGATGTGGACTACAGTCAGTCGAGAGCAGCAGCAACACTGGGGTTTGCCCTCGCAACGAGGAGACGTCCATGAGTCAGCCACTTAGGGCTAATGCGGAGCGAGCTAAAGATTATACAGTCACTGCAAGTTGCTCGCGTGGATAAACTCCAAACTTTTGTCTCCATTATAGCATGTAATTTAATGGGAGCAGTCACGGTCTGCCATTTGGATTCCCATATCACAAATACTTTACAGCGTAATACCGATCGGAGACCAATTACTGGTGTGCCTATCTCCAAAGTTATTTGCGGGTTTCCTGTTTGGCCATGCTGCAAGGAAGATAATTCCCCGAGATTACGACATGACGTCGGATCCAAATAAAGGCCACCGAATGTCCACGTTGTATGAGGGCACAGAGAGACTCCTGGATAATCATTAGAAAAGGAAGGAGAAGGTAGCACTTGTCGAGAGCTAGTAGGCTGGTTAAGGAGTCACTACAAATGGGGGAGGACTTACTGGTGAAAAAGCAGATAAATTCTGCAGTCATCCGGTTTGGAGCGCTGTTCAGTATGCGAACAACAGTATTAACCGAAGCCAGCGCGACTATCTATTATCAGTGTAGTCTACCTCAGAGCCCTGGAACAGGCCAAAAATAAAATAGGCGCCGGAGGGCCCCAGGATGAACTCAGGCTCTTGGGACTTGTCGTTGGTCCAGGCGAAGCTGTGGTCGAGGTATACACAATAGAGGTGTAGAGAGAGAAACACTCTACTTCAGTGAGAAGGAACCGGACATATACTGCAATTGTAATTCGCGAACTGGGCCGCTGTCTGGGATTGCCGTACTAGGGAAACTTAGGCAATAATACGGATACTCAGGTTAACTAGGAACATGTGCGCCATAATTAACTAGCAGTTGTGGGCTCCTCACCTGCAATAGAGGTACCCCAGCCTCCCAAACTAGTCTGTTCATAAGACTAGTTCAGAGAGCTCCCGACACAAGCCAAACCCGTCAATGGTGTGTCGTATCCAGTATCAGCAACGCTGAGGGCGATGGTAAACCATAACCCAAATTCCCGTAATGAAGGGGGACTGCATTAGAACTTCATAGAACTGCAGAAGAGCAAAGCTATCTCAACCCTAGCTCATGCAGCGAAGAGTGTTAAGATATTGGGATACTGATAGACAGTACAACGACGACAGAAGTCCATGACGCAAATCGTGGTGACTGAAAACTGAAAGATGTGGGTTAGCTCCAATGACTGCTCCTTTCATATGGCTCCCTCCAGTCTGCATTCAGCAACCCCAATCCGAGAGGGACGAAAGTGAAGGAAAAAGTTATCTGCAGATAGGGAAGGTGATATTGAGGACTCCACAGCAGCATCTAGACCGTCAATGGCCTCTAAAATGGAGAAACAATACAGAACCTTGCACAATCCCGTTCGCTAGGATATGGGCTGAACTGTAGAGAGTACAACCTTGAACCCAGGAAGTATGGAGTGACAAATAAATCTGTATGAAGATCAGGATCTTTTTCTAGAGGCCCCACTTGCGTATTGTAACGAGGATGTGATGTCTCCATCTTATGTCATAGTTTTCTTTAAGTACAAAAAGGTGGCAATAAAGTGCTGACGTCGGACAAAGGTTGTATGGACAGAAATCTCTAGGTTTACCACATTATCACTGACCTTTATGGAAACCACCCTGGGAGAGAGCCATAAGGCCCAGAGAATCAAGGAGCCAACACAGCAGCCAGCTCACCATGCATTCGAGTGACTTACACAAACCTTTGGTGAGGTTAACAGGGTAGTAGCACTATATTTCTAGCAGTTTATAATGAGGTTTAAGTTTTAGGAAGATAATGCTTTCACGCCATTGAGACAGAATCTCCACTCCCGATGCGGCTGCAGACGGCAAGAATGTAACTCAGAGATGTTTCAGCACTTGGTAGTGAAGACAGTCTGGCCCAGGAGCTGTATAAGGGCAATGGGCAAGAGCACTGAGGAATACCTGCTCACTGAATGGAGTATTGTATGGCCTAAGTTGGAGTGTAGTAAAAGATAAGCTCTTTCGTTCCACCTGCTGTTTTAGGATATAAAAGGCAGGTTGATAATTCTCAGATGCGTAAGTTCGAGCATAATGCCTCACAAACTGTTCGGAGATTGCGCCTGGCTCGGTGTAGACAGCTCCATTCGTGGAATACCAGGCAGATCTGCTTGGTTCAGGAATCTCTAAAGGCATCTGATCTCTTTCCAAACCATAAAAGGAGAGTTACGTGAACCAATGGCTGGAATGTATCGCTCCCAGCACTTCTGATTCGGCCTCTTTATGAGTTTGTGGGACAGGGCATTGCCATTTAAATCAATGAGGTGTTCCAGGGACTGGTGTCGCTTATGACGTTGGACAACCCGTCTACGATCTCTAAAGGCTTCAGCGATTTCCAGCGATTTCCAGTGACGCTGGGGGAGGTACTGGAAGGTCGGAAAGTAGCCACTACACATATCGTCATGAATTCTCCAGCGGATAGACTGCAGAACGCCAGGGATGAAAACTGAAGTTCAATGGCCAATGATGATCATGAAGCTCTAGGACCAGTAGCTTGTGGCACCTTCCGCAACTGGCTGGTGTTCAGCTTCATGGCAGGTGAAACCTTCGGAGGTGGTGCTCTGAGGGACTGCTTCCTAGTGACAGACACCTGAGAAGGTTGGTGCTTCCACAGTTGAGAGATGGGGACTCAAGTCTCCAATGGCTGGGGGGGGGGGGAGAGGGGGAGGGGAGGGGGAGTGCATTGCTCCTGAAGTAAGTGGTATGGTAGTAATGGAAGATAGAGAGCCACCAAGCATTAAAGGGACAAGAGTAGGCTGGCGGCCCTACGGACCAACTTTAAGAAGTGTAGCTGATGGAGAAGCCACTTTTATAAAGGTCTATGTCGTCATAGTCGTTGCATCTGAGGGCATTTTGTGTATAGTGTTAAGATGGTTGTATTTCTTTTCTTCCCCTGTGTAGGCCAGGCTGTCCATAGTCTTACATTCCATTATCTTATCATCTTTCTGATAAAATGTGAAGTCGGGCGAACACAGGGAATGATACTCTCAGCAGTTGTTACAAATCGGAGGAATTGCACAAGGAATAGTCATGTGTGCTGCACAACCACACTTCCATGTGAGTCTGGCATTACATGAAGAGGACTTGTGCCCAAATTTCTGGCATTTAAAGACCACATAGGGTTTAATATCACGCCAGTATACCATCACCTTAACTTTTCACGTAATTTATCACACTTAATGGCCAAGATGAAGGCACTGGTAGCAATCTGTTCTTCTCAGGCCCTCTATACACACGCATAACGAAGTGTGCACCTCGTGGCTCTAGGTTGGAGTGTGACTCGTCATCAGGCTCCAAGAGGAGATATCTACAGAATATAATCCCATGAATTATGTTTAAGCTGCAGTGCATTCTACTGGGAAGGAGATTCTGTTTTCTCATTTTGGACATTCCCACCACTTCCCCAAACTTTTCCTCTAACGACTTGACGAGAAATTGGTACATGATTGTCATAAAGGATCCTCATCAGAACTTGCACAAAGTGTTATGGTGAACAGGCTAGTCCTTTGTCTTTAACCCTACATTCTTCCCGTTGTGTAGCCACGGAGGGAATGTTTTGGGGTCATATCTCTCAACACTATACTATGCATTACTTGTTTTAGAGACTGCTGGGACTGATCAACTGTTAGCGTCTCTCAACTTAATCCACAACATTCTTGGTCATACACCATGAAGCCAGCAACTGTGACCAGGAGCTCTCCCCACAGGCACTACCCAGCCATGTCAAAGGGCAGCTGGCAGGATGGTCACTACGGGAAGTCCCGATGTCCCAATAGATGGGCATCAACTCCTTGGCATACATGAGGAGTTTGCAGTGCAGGCCGTAGTAATGTGGTCCCTGTGTTCTCGGGGTTCTATGATCAAAAGACTCCACCTGCTTTGCTGAGTTGAAACATGATTCCCTACCATGCAGAAGACCGGGTTTTGATTTCTGGCTAGATTGGAGATTTTCTGTGACCATGGGTGTTGTGTTATCCTCATCAACATCTCATCAGACCTGAGGAGCAGGTCATCCAATGTTGCGTCCCTTCAAATACGACTTGTATCTGGCAACCGAACTTCCTTGCTAAGGGCCTCCTGCCTAACTATGCCACACCATCATTTCATTTAATTTTTTATGACCAAAAAGGTACAAGACGAACTGAAAAGATTGACTGACTACCGTGCTGGAAACTGAATGAAAACGATGGATCCATTATTACAGAGGGTTTGGTGGATGACAGCTCAAAATCGATGTAAATTAGGCAATCTGTAAGATACGCTAGCCCGAAAGTCTGGATTGCGAGTGCAATCACATTTCCATTACAGTAATTGTTGTAGGAAGGTCCCAGCATGTGATGGATATGTGATGCAACACTTAAGGCATCCTTCCTCAAATGGCTTACATTTCTGTAGAACTGTGAAAGGTCGATCATATATTATTAGGCCGAAAAGTAGGGGACTCCTTTCAGTAGCCTCTATTGCAAGCAAGAGTACCTCAGGTATATTCTAGCTCCGAAACCCGCAGATTGAACCCTGAAATGTTCAATGGGATTCATGTCAGACGACCTGGGTGGCAATATCATGCACTCGAATTGTCCAAAAGCAATAGCCAGTGACGTGGCTATAGGAATTCCATCGTTCTTTCCGAGCATGAAGTCCATGAATAGATGTAAATGGTCCCCAAGTAGCCTAGCACCGCCATTTCCAGTCAATGATCGGTTCATTTGGACCATAGTATCCAGTCCGTTGCATGTAAACCTAACCCAAACCTCCAGCTTGCACAGTTCCTTATTGACACCTTAGGTCCGTAGCTTCGTAGTGTCTAGGCCTCACTCGAACCTGCCATCAGCTCTTACCAACTGAAATCAGAACTTATCTGACCAGGTCGTGGTTCTCCAATCTTCTAGGGTCGAACTGATTTGGTCACGAACCGAGAAGAGGCGTTTCAGGCGATGTCGTGTTGGTAGCAGCGTCGGTCGTCTGCTGCCATAGCCCATTAACCTTATATTTCGTCGCATTGTCCTAGGAGATACGATACGTCCCACATTGGTATTTCCGATTACGTCACGAAATGTTGCTTGTCTGTTAGCACTGGCAACTCTACGGAAACACCGCTGCTCTCGGTCGTTAAGTGATAGCTGTCAGACACTTAGTTTTCTGCCTGAAATGTAGCACTATGGGCACACTCTTGACACAGTGGATCTCGGTTTACGGAATTAATGAACGGTTTCCGAAATGGAATGTCTTGTGCGTCTAGCTCCGGCTGCCATTCCACCTTCAAAGTATGTTAACTCCCGTCGTGCGGTCACAATCACGTCGGATGCCTTTTCTTGTGCATCACCTGAGTACAAATGACAGCTCCGCCAATGTACTGCAATTTTACATCTTGTGTACGTGATACTATCACCATCTGTATACGTGCATATCGCCATCCCATTACTTTTGCCATCTCAGTGTAAGTGAAGGAACACTGGCTGCATTCTGTTTGTTTACTCGCTTCACATGATTACCAGTACTATACCGACGTATTCCACTACGATGTATAGCTGCCTGAGCGTTTTCAGCGACAATTGCTATTAGTGTAGAAAAGAGTCATTTCTATTCAGCGCTCTATCAATATATATGTTACTCTGTACACTATTTAATGTTACCATTGGTATTTGAACAACCTGGAAGGGATTCATTCAAATATCTTTGTCCAATCAAGATCATGAATCACGGGACGATTTCTTACACTTTGTTTTCCACAGCTGTTAGGTAATGAATGGATGACGTCAAAGCTTGTATCACAACTTTTCTATATCGATGATATTATTTCCATTATACTTGAATTCTTATTAACAATGATTACACACGGGGAGCATCAAATCAATAAAATGGCACAGTTAAACACAAGACAGAAAGAGGACAGCTTCGTCAGGGAAACGACACTAAACATCTTCTTACGCCAATTTAAGCAGACACTCATTATTGTAGCCTGTCTTTGGTTCTTCTATAAGGGAGTTCTATGACTGTTTTTCAGTGAAAGAAAACAAAATATGGTAATTTATTAAGATATAACCAACGACGTTGCATGCGTAATTTATCTGAAACACTTTTCCTCTCTCGCGTGATCTGGGTAAGACTATACTCAGTGTAGCTTATTCTCATAAAAGGCAGTGCGAAGTGAATTACAACACACCACCAGTGAGGACTAATCTTGGATGGTTCCAATGGCTCTAAGCACTATGAGACTTAACTTCTGAGGTCATTAGTCACCCAGAACTTTGAACTAATTAAACTTACTTATCCTAAGGACATCACACACATCCATGCCCGAGGCAGGATTCGAACCTGCGACCGTAGCACGGCCACTACAGTTGGCTCTAATCTTGGATTAATACATCAAATCTAATCAGTATAACATGCCCATAGAATTTAAATTCTTACTTGTTTATCAAGTGTCCGGGAATGCCCGGCTCTGCTATAAAATCCTGAAGCATATTATTGACCTTTAGTAGTAAGGCAGATTATGACACTTCTTCAACAGACTGTTCTTAATGGCGTTCCCTGCTCTTTTCTTTACTACAGATTTTAACAGCACATTTTATAGCATCTTATTCACCTATTGCTCTGTCACCATCTCACTGGAAAACAATTTTCATTCTGCACATGTATGAGTTTGCTACAATATTTTATAAGAATTACGCGCATTCGGAAAATATTACACTGGATTAAATAATCTGGTTTAGGTAGTCACATGCTGTACACTACAGTTTTGCCGGCAGCGGTGGCCGAGCGGTACTAGGCGCTTCAGTCCGCAACCGCGTTACTGCTACGGTACGGGCGCAGGTTCGAATCTTGCCTCGGGCATGGATGTGTTTTATGTCCTTAGTTAGTTTTAAGTAGTTCTAAGTTCTAGGGGACTGATGACCTCAGATAGTAAGTTCTATAGTGCTCCGAGCCATTTGAACCATATTTTCCATTGCAGTTTTCGGTATAGAACAGCTTCGGTTACAGCTATGGTCCATTCCAGTGAAACTGCAATGTGTCTGCATTTAAGCATGACGTTGTTTGAAAATTACTCATTCCTTTTCCAGACCGGCCTCGTTTCACAAAATATATGGATCAGACATGGTATGTAGCCTTTAAGTCTTGCTGTTTTGTTAAGGAAGTGTACACTCCTCTTCCTAAACTGTGATCGCTCCTACACTGCTTGGTGGCTACGGAGTTATTACTTGCAACAAGTTCCTTTTCTACAACCACCGTATGAGATTTTCCCCATGTGTCCTTGGGCATATAACGCAGGGTACCACAAGAGTCTAACACGAATACTTGGATTTATTGGCAAATGTGGAAGTAGCCTATAACTGAAAAAGTGTCGTGATTATCATTCCGGATCAGATCCCAGTTCGTATTTCCGGAAGGGAGCTGTAAAAAGAGGAGATGGTCACGAGAGAGACATTGATCAATCAACCAAGGATAACGTTCTGCGACTCGGATCGTGGAATGTGAGAAGTGTGAAGGTGGTAGGCATACTAGAAAGTCTGTAAAAGGAAATGTAGAAGTTCGATTTAGATACAGTGTCAGTCAGTGAGGTGAAATGAAAAGAAGACAAGGATTTCTGGTCATAGGAATATAGGATAATAACAGCAAGAGGTGTGTAGGATTCGTTATGAACTAGAAGGTAGGGCAGAGAGTGAGTTACTTTGAACAGCTCAGTGCTAGGTTTGTTCTCATAAGAAAATACGGCGAACTAACCCTGAAACCAATAGTTCACACTTACATCCCTAAGTAGCAAACAGAAGATGAAGAGAGGGAGAAAGTGTTTGAGGATACAGATCTAGAAATCAGTACATCAAGAGATATGAAAACCTGATACTCATGACTGACTGGAATGCGGTTGTAGCTGAAAGAATAAAGGACTATGTTACTGCAATATGTTGGTTTAGTAGAAGGAATCAGAGGGAAAAACGAGTAATTGAGTTCGGCAATAAATTTAGGTAATAATAGCTAATATCCTTTTCAAGAATCTGAGGAAGTGGACGCACACTTGGAAATTCTGGGAGATGAAAATGGATTTCAATTAGATTACATCATGTTCAGGCAGAGATTATGAAATCAATTATTTGGTAGCGAAAGCGTAACCAGGAACAGACGCAGACTGAGAATAAAATTTTGTACTGATGGAGAATAGCCTGAAATATAACAGAGTAGTCAGGAAGAATCAGTGAGCAAGGAACCGGCATGCGGAGATGACAGTAAATGAAGAGATATGCTTCAAGATCTCTGAGGCTGCAGTTAATGGGGTGATGAGTAACTCAGTAAGTAGTTCAGTTGAAGAGGAATTGACATGTCTAGAAGGAACTGTCACAGAAGTTCAAAAGAAAAACGTAGGAAAGTAAGTTCGAAGAAACCCTGGACAAAAAATGAAATACATCACTTCATTGATCAAAGAAAGAGGTGGAAGAGTGGTTTGAGAAACACAGGAATACAGAAATACAAGTCACTTAGTAGTAAGATAAACAGGATGTGCAAGGAAGCTAAGACAAAATGGCTTGAAGAAAACTGTGAGGAAATCTATCGTTGGGACTTAGAGTGTACCAAAATCAGAACAACCTTCCATGAAATCAAAAGCATGTGTCATAACTGTTGAATTCAGTCCGCTTTCAGCAGTGGAGGGTGCAGGACGTTCGTTGTATCCTGTCAGCGGGTTGGCACGGATGTAGTTTGTGTTTATTTTCTTGTCGCTTACGAGCTAGTTTAGTTCTTACGTACAGCGCTCTGTGGCACTTTCCAATAGGCAGGACACGATGATCAACCGGATCATGCTTACGAAGTTGAGCAGTATCTTCTAACCAACTCAAAATGAATCCATTGCCCATTATAGGCATACATTTTTCCATCACGACCGATATCATTCATGTAAGATGACATTTGCGGCTGTGTGCACAGACGTGGCCAGTAAGAACGATTACGCCAACACCTGAATGTTTAAACAATCCGACGGTCACGTCGGAGCAGTGATGGTGGACAACGTGGGACTTGGTCCGTGAACGTTGCGAGTATGTGAGATTCTTTTTGATGTGTCGGGAGACGACATCAAGACAGCTTTTCGACCATGTGTCAGAGTGATAAGTCATAGGGCGGAAATGCGGCCAACTTTCTAAACGTAAAAAGTCTACAACAGAGTATTCCAGGAGAATATCGCCTTCTCAAAACATGTCTCGTCACATCTGAACGTGGGTGAATTCTGTGCCATCATTGTGTACGGCGCCCAACAAGAATGTGTTCCGGATGAGGGTAAGAAAGCCAAGTTAGGTCGTTGTGCCTTCAACACCATCTTACCTGGTTTCCAATTACAGTGCGCTGTTATATCCACAAAATGAAGTCCTTATGTCTTATCTCCAAGGTAGGTGGAAGGAAGGCCAGCCTATATTTGTACCATTGGTAGGTTTATTGAAAGATTTTCGCAATGTTGACTGGAATAGTCGCTTTAGAATTCTGAATTAAGAGGTGCACAAAAAAAAAACAGGGCATGAAAATTTATTTACTGCTTCTACATTAGCCAAACTATAAACGAAGAACATGAGAGGAGTTGAGGAGTTGAGAACGAAGTGACAAAGATCTGCAGCATATCCCCATTTTTATTCAACTGGTACATTGGGAAGGGGTTTAAAAACCGAAAAAGTTAAAAAAAGAGGGAGAGCTATGAAGTAAACATAAAATTCATGGAGAAGGAATAACAACTTTGACTTTTGCTGATGGCATCGTAATCCAGTCCGAGATGGCAAACGACTTGGACTAGCAGTTAAACGTAATAGATAGTGCATCGGAAAAGAAGTTACTAGATGACCAATAGGAACACAACAATAAAACAAGAGTAAAGGAATGTAATCGAATTAAGTCAGCCGATGCTAAGGGAATTAGACTAGGAAATGCGACACACAAACAAGTAGATGAGTTTAGCACCAAAAGGAAGAAATAGCATACTGGCAATAGGAAGAAGATCGTTTGCGGAAGAGAGGAATTTATTACCATACAATACAGATTTGTGTGAGAGGAGGTATTGTTTTACACTATTTGTCTTGAATTTAGCTTTGTACGGAGGTGAAACGTGGACGATTAACAGTTCAGACAAGAAGAGAATACAAGCGTTAGAAATGTGTTGCGAGAGGAGAATGCTGATGAGTATGCTGGTAGAGCAAATATCCAGTAATGAGGCATTTAATGTAATGTGGATGACAAGTAATGTATAGCACAAGACGACTGAATTAACGGGTCGGTTGACGGTACACGTCCTAAGGCATCAAGGAATTCTCGATGGGGCTATGGACAGAAGTGTTAGCGGTAAGCCGGCCGCGGTGGTCTAGCGGTTCTAGGCGCTCAGTCCAGAACCGCGCGACTGCTACGGTCGCAGGTTCGAACCCTCCCTCGGGCATGGATGTGTGTGGTGTCCTTAGGTTTGTTAGGTTTAAGTAGTTCTAAGTTCTAGGGGACTGATGACCACAGCACTTAAGTCCCATAGTGCGCAGAGCCATTTGAACCATTTGTTAGCGGTAAACATGGTAGAGGGAGACGAAGAGATTAATACAGTAAGCAGATCCCAGAGGATGTAGGTTTCAAGAGTTATTCAGAGACGCAGAGGCTTTCATAGAAAAGACTTATATGGAGTGATGTACCAAACTAGTCTTCAGGCTGAAGATCGCAGCCACAAAACTATATACAAATATGGTAAGTCCTTCAGCAGTGAAGCCTTTGTCATTAAATGCTGTGGTTCACCCTGTATATATGGACTGTACAAATACACCTATTGTAAATATTAGTCACAAACATAATGATAACGTACTACAAATTTCTTAGTTTCCTCTAGTAGACAGCAAATGTACAACAAACATATGAGTTATTACGAGAAATCGCGAAGTTTTTATTTACATATCACTGTAATGTCATTAACAGTATTGCCAAGTATTTCAGCGAAACATTTCATTAATTTTTATTATCATAAATATTAGACACGAAATTAGCTATCAGTTTCTTGAACGACATGAGTTGAATATGTGTACAGACTGCCAGTATTATATGGAACGGTCTGAAAATTGTTTTTATGAACAGTAATCAGCAGTATGATTCGTGTGCGATACAGCCAAACCATTTCCAGTTGTGAATTGTGTCAATTGTTCTTTTCCCTATAAATGTACACTTCATTACAAACAACTAGATTAAAAGCAGAACATTACCTGAACTTGATATTTTACTGTCACATTACCAAAGTCAACGGACGTACCAAAAATATGGCATAACGTTCCAAAGGTATCAACACTTTCAATGAGTTTGAGAAATGAATAACTATAGCCCAAGAAGTTCACTAGACGGGATATCCTTTTCTAATCAGAAAAGTTTCAAAGCTTTTAACAGCTTCCAATAGATGACAAATATGTTGGTAACTCATATCACTTCCATGAACATTTACTTGCAATGCAATTACAAAAAACGAAGCAGAGTCCGTTTATTTCTCTGACAGTACAACACGACATTTAATTAGATAAAAGTTCTCAGATTAGTCCCGATTGCTTTAGACGTTAATTTGTCAGCATCTGATTTGATGTGAAGTATTAAAAACCGACAAGATTGATGGAAGCTAATTACAGCCTCCAGTTGTTAAATGAAATGGAGAATCTAGAAACGTCCGATGTTTCGTATTAGCCTGCTCTTCCTTGAAGTATAAATCACTGTCAGTTCCACACAGCAGCTCCATGTTTTGCATTTCTGCAATTATATCCAAATTGGATTAGTTTTCAGTACTAACAGTTAAATTCTATTAAAGGGAAGGGTCCGGCAGTATTTTGATCTATATTCTAGGAACAGATGAAAATCTAGTTATACAGTAAACTAGGAGCGCCACGCCCCTGGAGGTACAACAAATGGACTACGATACTGTGGCTTTATCTGAATGTATTACGAAGTAGCACGTCGTTGTCAGTCTTCAGGAGAAACGTGTGTAGCTGATTCAGCGTAGATTGTGATTAAGAAGGAAACTAAACCAAAACAAAACACAAGAGAAAACATTGGTATTGTAGTACCCATAGGATATGGGTACTACAATGTGTGTGTGTGTATGTGTGTGTGTGTTTGTGTGTGTGTGTGTGTGTGTGTGTGTGTGTGTGTGTGTATGAGAAAAGAAAGAGACACAGTGAAAGACCTTTTTAGTTGCAAAGATAGCAGAGGGAAAGTTACGAGACCAGAGATATTGCTGATACCTTTGACGGCGGTAACCTAAAATGTAAGGGGCTCCTAAACGCAACGGAGAAAATGCTGTCCAAAGATTCCAGGATAGCGACCGTCCCCAGTTGCACGAGCTTCGGTCGCAGTTCGTTCAAGACTACTGTATGCTGTAGTCTTGAACAGGTGACCAGCGTACTAGGACATTCGTTGATACTGTGAAATTGTGCATTGATAATGGCTAGGCACTACACGAAATCTAGATATCCGTAATAAATCCTGAAAGAAATGGACGACTGACTGCTGTACTCTATCATTTGAATGTCACATCACAGTCGTTGAGTGACCCACATTCCTAATGGAGGGCAACTTGGTGAATAAAGTTTTTTAATTGACGGTTCCCTGAACGCTAGTTATGTGGGCAATTGAGATGTAGGAACAACGAGAATGGCCAAATATTCTTAGTTCGCAACATAACCAAAGTTACAAGTGATGTTGGTCACCTGTTACATAAAACGTCAGAGGCTCCTAAACGTATCGGGAAAAACTACTGACCAGAGGCGGCAAGGTACCGACCGCTTGTAGTGATAACACTAGATGCCGTAAAAACAAGGGGGGTATACTGGCAGATAAGGAGCAGGGATAAGAGAGATATTAAGGGAGTGAATTTTTGGAAGAGGTACCTACACACCATGAGCAGGATATAGCAGGCTTAAAAAATCATTTAACGATAGAGGCCACCCTCCCTCGACTCAGCCTCGGAAGAATAACGCAGCATTAGGGGCAATGAGATGGCCCTTCGACAGAGCCGTGTCAGGACGCGAAGGAGAAAGTTGAATAAACATCGGAAGTAGGGCGCTCCCAGTGGTGTATTGCAATCAGATTACGAATAAGACTGTTGCATCAGCAAAGGCAGCCGAAGTGAATAGGACAGTGAAACACAATTAAATGCAGCAACTGCAGCGCAACTGAGGGGATCGTAGTCACTTAGCTAGGGACTTGAGCGTGTCATGGCGAAGATACACGCTCAGTCAGTGATGAGGTTTCATTTTAAACACAGGAACTGTGATAGTTATAAACCACTTCTGTGTACAGACTTGATTTCTTCGTGGGTACACATTCTTTAGCGCAAGTATATCAGGAGTCGATACTGTGGGTGGATAAGGTAAGAAGTCGTAAAAACCTAATAGTTATCATTTCACTACTTATCACAAACCATATCGCTTGTAATAAGGGCGTTATAATAACATAGTCAGGTAAAAACTTTCTCTCACATAGGCCAACCGACTATTTCCCTTTTCCAAACCTATCACCCAACCGCAGGCAACATGTTGGTACTCTACAGAATACTGAGAATCTCATAAGTAAACGGCGGTCTTATAATGCGTTGATATCTTTGTGTGTGTGTGAATGTGTGTGTGTGTGTGTGTGTGTGTGTGTGTGTGTGTGTGTGTGTGTGTGTGAAAGAGAAAAGAAAGACACACAGTAAAGGATGGGAGTAGGAGGGAAAGAGAGAAGAAAGGAGGAGACAGAGTAACATCATAATTATGTGGGGGAATATGCAATTCCACTCCCCTCCCCGATTGAGCAAGTACTTCAATTAATTGCTCTCGGCAACTATCACAATACCTACATCTTTACTTATTTTGGTAGCGAGCGTCACTATACAAGGTTCCTCCCTGGGGCTAAGCAGAAATAATTGGCCCGTGTGATGGTAGCGAAGATCGAGCGTCCATTCATTAGGACCGTCGAACTGTATTGTAGCCAAGGCAGAAATACAGAAGAAACAAACACTAAACTAATCTGTCATTATGTAACCTCCGTGAAACAGCACTCGTTAAAGCCTGTGCTATGGTAAGTGAGCGTGTACGTCAATGGGGGCAAATGAGACTTACATCCACTCTGTAATAACAATGATCCGTTGCATGGGGGCTTAATTAAATCAAATGCAAATATTTTTTGTTTTAGTAGCTGTATGTCCTGGTACGAAGTCTCGTAACCGGTTGGCACTGAATAATATTAGTACGCAATCTGACTGCATAGAATAACAAGAAAGATGAAAGGAAATTTCCGTTAACACAATTAATTAATTAAGTCCCCAGCAACTATAAAAGCTACGAAACAAGAAAGCATAAGTGTAGCTGTTCTGTTTGTGGATGTGTGATTCAACGTACACATCTGGCACGGTTCTTCCTCAATACGACAAGATGCTTTAAAAGCCATATACAATGAAATAATTTAAAAAACCAGAAATACTATGATGGCACATAGAAACCAGTATTACACTCTAATACATGAACACAAGCCAGATGCTTTGTTGACTGAACCTGTGGCCAAGAGGCATTGTTATTTAGGAAATATGAAACACAAAAAATATATTCTATTACCTCAGATATGTTGACGAAAAATACACTCTGATCATTACAACATCCCCAATTGAACAGCAGCGGCTGTCTGGCCCATCAGAACAACTGCACACGACATGCTCACAATTAGTACTGCCACTACGGCTACCTCAGAACTACAACTCCCCAAAGTAACTTCTGAACAAGCACTGCCAGTGGAGGCGGCTGAATAATACTCTTTTGCGCAATCTCTGGCGCTGTGACTCAGTGTAGCCACCTTTCTCCGTCAAGTAAGGTTGGAATGCAATTACACGTCAGGATAGATCAAAAGCAACCCGGAAGATTCTACCAATTTGATAATAATACGGTTAACACAAAGTACAAATCACGTAATCGCGAGCAGCAAATTACGTCTAAAGTACCTACCTAAGTGGAAATATCTAACCTAAAAAATAAACTCACATAATAGTTACCTTTTTAGTTTATTACTTTCTTCTTCGAAATAACATTCTTCCTCAAATTTCCTCGATAGCAAGTCCTCTTAACGTCGGACACACACAGAATTTACCTGAAGTTCTTAAATATTCTATACAACTGTATCCTGAAAAATACTGAACGTTAATAACATAATTTATCAAGTCACTATAGCTTTATACTGAATTTAATCAGAGAAATTACATTGTGTATTTGTTTACGGCTGTCAGTACATTCGCATTGAGCGCTCGATCAGCTGTAGGTACGCGTGACGTAGGAAGTAATTGTTGGCGGTCAACGACTGCCTTGTGTGGCGCGCAGACTTGACTGTTGGTTTGAGTATGTGCCGCCGCCAGAACACGGCGCGGTATACTTGTATTCTCTGCGTGTTTACGTATAACTGTTAGTTTCTCAAAAGTATGTCGTTCCACAAAAAATTTAACGTTCGATACATGATGTATTCCCTTACAGTGTCGTGATTTAAGAGTGTCTACTTCCACAGTGTTATCAAGAATAATTTTGGGAATTCTATATGGACTGTTATAAAGCAGAAAAAATTTGCGACACAAGCCTTATCCTTTACGAGACAAACGATGAGACTTAATTAACACCTTTTGACCAACTGACAAGGCTTTTAAACGATCAGGACGTTTAGCTGATTTCCCTCTTCTAGCAGCAGTAGATGCAATATTTTGTAGAGCCAGATTGACAACTTCAGAATGCCGCAGTTTCCGTGAAGGCGGAAAAGGAACGATTTCAGAAACGCGATTTGTCGGTGCTTTATTTTTTAATATCAATATACTCATTCTTCAGAATGTTTTGAAAAATATGAAGATACTGATCCCACGTTCTATGATTCTGATGACAATAAAGTCGACACAATTTATTGATTTCCTTCATCCATCGAGCATCATCAATAATATTAGAAGAACCCTGGATGTAAACAATACTAAAATCAAACTCCTGTAGATACAGCGCCCATCGTGACAATCTTCCATGTGTTAATTTTGTTGACATAACAAATTCCAGAGCTCGATGACCGGTGTAAACTTTATGTCTGCCATATGCGAAATTTTGTGAAAGCCCAAACAACAGCCAAGGCTTCAAGTTCCGTAATCTAATAATTCTTTTCTGATTTATAGAGAAAACGACTTCCAAATGCAATAGTTTCCACGACTACAACGCCGTTTTATCATATCTCTTGAAATAAGTGTGGACCTAGGCCTTTGTATGATGAGTCCGTCGCCAAACAAAAATGTTTAGATAAATCAGGATGTGCAAGAAGTGGAGCATCAACTAAAGCATCACGAAGTTGTTCAAATTATGATTGAGCTTCCTCATCCCAACACCAATTTGAATTCCTTCTAGATAGTTCACACGAACGAGGTGTGGCCAAATTATCCAATCTAACAAAGCGTCTAAGAAAATTACAGGCAACAAGGAAACTACGAACATCATAATAACGAATAGCATCTAGTTTCTCTGGATCAGGAAGAATACCTTCTGTAGAAATAATATGACCAAGAAATTTCACCTGGGAACGACCAGATTCAGATTTTTCCAAGTTCACTGTAAAGCCAGCTCTTGCAAAAATATGTAATAACGAATCCAAAATTTTGTTACGCTCACTCCAAGAATGTTTAGCAATAAGAATATCGTCAACATATTAAGTAATATTGTCACGAAGATAAACAGGTAAAATTTCGTTTAAACTATGAATGAATGCTGCTGAAGACACCGTATAAACGGTAAATTCCGAAATCACATTTGGGTACAATAGTCATATCACGTTATTCTTTACCGACTCTCTAGATAGATTAATAGTTGAGGAGTTGTTTTGATAGATACAAAGAATAGTAAAAGAGTAGGCAATGGCGCAGAAAACTATAAGGGAAATAGCACCACTACAGCTCGGGGTCCTGTGCACGCTACGGCACATATTCACTTAGTGTAGCGAATCCCCTGAGGACATAAATAGCCGCACATAAATTCGAGTTTTTGACTTAGTGGTCAATATGGTGGAATTGCGTACATTATTTGAACTAACCATGAACATTTATGTATGTCATTCTTACAACTATCAAAGATTTTTAATTTCCGAACTGTTAAAAAGTGTTTATAGTCAAAGTTTTCGCCTCGTGGCGACAAAGACCTACTGCGTTTGTCCCATTCCCAATGTCGATTATTGTCAAGTTCGCGCGCCTGGTGCTCTCTTGTTGCTTCTCGTAAATGAAATAAATTATTTTCTTCAAAACCCGCTGCTATCTGTGATTCCAAATTTCTTCTACTGGCTTTTACTACGATTTCGCTTTCAATTTGATTGACTTGCGTTCCTAGCGCCTCAAATTCCCTTTTAAGGCGTTCATTACATTTTCCCTGATTTTCAACGTGTTTATTTATGTTCCGGTACTCTTCGGTTTCTGCAAATGGCAATGGAGCTGTATCATCTGAATCTCTGTCCCCATTTAAACTAAGACTTGTCAGTTTATCTGAAATCTCATCAACTCTTTCCGATAAGTCACCTATTTGTTCTTTCTGTTTATTTACGTCTTCCGTAAGTGTCGCTACTCGGGTTTCAGTATTGACACATTTAGTAGTTAACTGTTCACATTGTTATGTTAGATTATTTACTTTTACATTTGGTACAGATTCCTCGATTCTTTCAAATATTTCTTCCTTATCGTGTGCACGTTGTAAATTTAAATCAGAAAATGTTTGTACCATCAAGCGATCTCTTTCTTCCTGTTCTATATCCTGTTCCTTTCGTCTGATTTCTATTGAAATTAATCTATTATTGTGAGCATTCAAAACCGGTTGTATTTCTTCACTAATATCTTTCTTTAATTCATATTTTATGTTTTTAAAACATGCTCCTAATCGTGAGTCTAACCGTGTTTGCATCGTTTCCATCTCGGTATTAATTGTTCCTAATTGTGATCCCACTGTTTTTAATTCAGATCTTAACTGTGTTTCCATTGTTCCCATACCAGTTTTAATTGTTCCTATTTGTGATCCCAAATTTAATATTGTACTCATTAACTGCTCCATATTAACCGGTTCGAAATTCCTTTCGCCCCCAACGTTTAACGTAAAACTAACTTCCTTCGGCATAGCCATAAATCTATCTGTGTTCGATACTATTTCAGAATCTTCTATCGTGAATCTCATATTATGAAAATTTTTTGATTGTGAAAAATTTTTAACTGGATCCGGACTATTTTCCCCACTTATTGAATTGTTTTCTACTTCATTATTTATCATACTGTTCTCCTGTGTTGGCGAGTTCGCCATGTAAACCTTTTCTTCATACTCCCTATCCATCATTTTTGCCTTTTTCATCGATCGCGTAATCATTTACAAAACATACAAAACTAGTCACTATACGAAAATTACACACAATATGACACTTTATCACCAACAATACCAATCACAAGAAATGCTTCCCGACAAACACTATTAACGAACAATTGAAATGTTCATAATTGCACAAAACTGTCAAACCTGTATATAAGACATCAAAAATTAAGTTCTGCAAAAATACCATTAGAAGAAAGACAAGACAACTACAAATTTTCATTACCAAATCTACACATGCAATATAGACTAAGGTTACTAAACTACAAATTACCACAACAATACTACTGTTTGCTATTTTTACTATCAAAAGAATTCCAAGGGACGATCCGAAGCAGCGGTCGCCACGTGCATGGGGGCTTAATTAAATAAAATGCAAATATTTTTAATTTTAGTAGCTGTATGTCAGGCTACGAAGTCTCGTAACCGGTTGGCACTGAATAATATTAGTACGCAATCTGACTGCATAGTATAACAACAAAGATTGAAAGGAAATTTCCGTTACCACAATTAATTAATTAAGTTCCCAGTAACTATAAAAGCTACGAAACAATAAAGCAAAAGTGTAGCTGTTCTGTGTGTGAATGTGTGATTCAACGTACACACCTGGCACGGTTCTTCCTCAATACGACAAGATGCTTTAAACGTCATTTATAATGAAGTAATTTTTTTAAAAAAAACCAGAAATACTATGATTGCATGTAGAAACCAGAATTACACTCTAATACATGAACACAAGCCACATGCTTTGTGACTGAACCTGTGACCAAGAGGCATTGTTATTTAGGAAATCTGAAATACAAAAAAAAATTTTCTATTATCTCATATATTTTGACGAAAAATACACTCTGATCATTACAACATCCCCAATCGAACAGCAGCGGCTGTCTAGCCCATCAGAACAACTGCACGCGACATGTTCACAACTAGTACTGCCACTACGACTACCTCAGAACTACAACTCCCCAAAGTAACTTCTGAACAAGCACTGCCATTGGAGGCGGCTGAATAATACTCTTTTGCGCAATCTCTGGCGCTGTGACTCAGTGTAGCCACCTTTCACCGTCAAGTAAGGTCGGAATGCAATTACATGTCAGGATAGGTCAAAAGCAACCCGGAAGATTCTACCAATTTGATAATAATACGGTCGTCAGCCTAATTAGGCATTAACTGAGTTTCTTCCCTGTACAAGTTGGTATATATTCATGCAAAACATCAAATAGTAACATTGTATAATATAGTAGAATTTTAGAACCAGAAAATCTATTGAACTGATAGTTTCACTTTCTGTACTGATATGGGACACCATGAATACATAATACTACACCATAATGATACTACAAAACTTTATACTGTCTACTAATCTGATTAAGATCGGGCATAGGTTACCCTAGAACTTTCACTTTCGTGCCACACACAAAATGCCAGTTTTGATAAAGAAAGAACACTGATAAATTTTGACTTTTATATTGATTTTAACTTTTGCTGGTCAAACCAGTTTAGAACACTTCAGAGTGCAAATGAATGAGGGGAGACCCCGAAACTGTTATGATCGCTGTATTAAAAAAAAAATTATTACTGAATTTATTATGCGTTCAAGATTTCCAGTATATAAGTTACTACTCTTTTCACCTTATTTACTGCTCATTTAAATGCCTTTAAATCTGTCTCTAAATAATAAACTTCATTACTATATCAATAATAAAGTTATCTTTCAACTTCGTTAGACCTTCGTTATTCATTTACTGGTTCATTAACGAAACATTTCTTTAAACACCATTCTAATGTAGCTAGTTATTCAAATAATTGTTATTAACACAAATATTAATTTTCATTTCGGGACACTCGGATTGCACAACGTTTGGAAAGGACCCTGACTAGGTCAGTTGTGAGGATAATTAAATGATGGAAATCTTCTGGTAAAATTTGGGTTATTATTGGGCCAAACAAACACAGTTCACTCTCTGATCCACACGAATACAGTACTAAAAGTTTCAACCTGCTAGTATCGATGCGGCGGTTGGCGGGCGGCGAGATGACGAGGCACAGAGCACACATACAACCACAGCCATGGCTCTTGACGTATCGGCACTTTAATTCTTCTTAGCGTCGCAATACTTTTCCATTTAGTGGCTATGGAATTTTGCCATGCTGTGTGGGCGTTGGAACGGCATACCCGAGGCTCAGTGAAGTTATGTCTTCCAGGAGAGCCTCCTCGCTCCAGAAGGTGTAGATCAAACCAACGCCAAACTCCAGCAACTACTGAGCCCGTTGTGCCGTGCAGTGCCCGCGCGCTTTTTCCCGCCCTCGCCTGCCATCCACCTTCTACCGCTCCCTCACAGAGAGGGTATTCACCAGAGGTTTTGTATTCTACATATCCTAACACATTGCGTACGTATGGACCAGACGCACAGTTACAATTTTAAACATTATTTGTTACATTCCAATTCTATTACAATATTACTTGACATTTGACATCAACATTAATATTCAAATTGAAACTTGTTTAGTTTTCTTAACACAATGGCATTAAACAAAAACAAAAACTGAATTCAGAACATCAGTTACACAAGTTTATCGAAAAATCTTATGGGAAGAATTACTTATATGTACAATATTACAGAGTCGTTGTTGTTACATTTAGACAAAGATGACGGCGGACGCTGAAAATTGATATGAGGAACATTGGAAATTTCTCGTTTACAGATGAAGAGACTAACTGTTAAAGTGACATGGCAAAATAAATCAAAAGTTAAAAGGGTTTTATCCACATCCTTTAGTAAACGTTTTCATCCTTTTACACTGACAAACAAGGTCTCAATTAATATCCAAATATGTATTGTCTAATAAACGCTCATTCTTTACACCAAAAGAAAGGTTTAATCCAGCTGCTGTAACACCATAACAAACTTCCAGTCTATCCTGATAGCTAGTGAAACCCACAAGCTGCCTGTCCTCCATTCTTTGACCGTTCAGAATTAACCGCTGCTACCCATAAATGAAACTACAGGTTGTTTACTAAGGCAGTTTACCTTCGACAGTCAGCACTGTTCCTCTCCGTTCTCCAACGATTTGGGCTGAACTGCCATTCCCTTCCTTCAGGCTGCTTCCAGTTGCATGCGCCGCTGTCACCATTTCACACACTATGGACCCCGACGCATATGAGTTTCCTGGTATAACTGTGGCCTGGAAACCAGAGTTATTGCAGTCAACTGAGAAGTAACGCATGGCAGCTGCCGACACAGCTCCATTCGAGTTTGCAAAATACTCTCGGAGTCCCCAGAGCCGCTGTAGTTCCATAACAACTTCAAGGGTCGCAAGGCATGGTGACAAACATTTCCTAGAATGGTTTAACTTTGGTGTTTCTGACGTTTGGAAGCAGCCGAGAGACCTGTGCTCCATGTTGGCCAAATAGCGTCCGAGTTTCCAAAGCCGCTATTGTTCCATAAGGACTCCATGGATCGCAAGGCCGTATGAGATTACTGTTAACAGGTTGAATTCGTTGCGTTCAGCTTTCCCATATCCCTAATCCCCAAGCGTGTGGGCAGCCACCCTCTCCATAGTTGTAAGCCGTTATCAGAAAGCTATTCTTCTCGTGGCCGAACCAGCAGGTCTACATCTACATCTACATCCATACTCCGCAAGCCACCTGACGGTGTGTGGCGGAGGGTACCCTGAGTACCTCTATCGGTTCTCCCTTCCAGTCTCGTATTGTACGTGGAAAGAAGGATTGTCGGTATGCTTCTGTGTGGGCTCTAATCTCTCTGATTTTATCCTCATGGTCTCTTCGCGACATATACGTAGGAGGGAGCAACATACTGCTTGACTCTTCGGTGAAGGTATGTTCTCGAAACTTTAACAAAAGCCCGTACCGAGCTACTGAGCGTCTCTCCTGCAGAGTCTTCCACTGGAGTTTATCTATCATTTCCGTAACGCTTTCGCAATTACCAAATGATCCTGTAACGAAGCGCGCTGCTCTCCGTTGGATCTTCTCTATCTCTTCTACCAACCCTACCTGGTGCGGATCCCACACTGCTGAGCAGTATTCAAGCATTGGGCGAACAAGAGTACTGTAACCTACTTCCTTTGTTGTCGGATTGCATTTCCTTAGGATTCTTCCAATGAATCTCAGTCTGGCATCTGCTTTACCGACGATCAACTTTATATGATCATTCCATTTTAAATCACTCCTAATGAGTACTCCCAGATAATTTATGGAATTAACTGCTTCCAGTTGCTGACCTGCTATTTTGTAGCTAAATGATAAGGGACCTATCTTTCTATGTATTCGCATTACATTACACTTGTCTACATCGAGATTCAGTTGCCATTCCGTGCACCATGCGCCAATTCGCTGCAGATCCTCCTACATTTCAGTACAATTTTCCATTGTTGCAACCTCTAGATACACCACAGCATCATCTGCAAAAAGCCTCAGTGAACTTCCGATGTCATCCACCAGGTCATTTATGTATATTGTGAATAGCAACGGTCCTATGACACTCCCCTGCGGCACACCTGAAATCACTCTTACTTCGGAAGACTTCTCTCCATTGAGAATGACATGTTGCGTTCTGTTATCTAGGAACTCCTCAATCCAATGACACAATTTATCTGATAGTCCGTATGCTCTTACTTTGTTCATTAAACGACTGTGGGGAACTGTGTCAAACGCCTTGCGGAAGTCAAGAAACACGGCATCTACCTG
This sequence comes from Schistocerca gregaria, assembly GCF_023897955.1. NCBI lineage: Eukaryota > Metazoa > Arthropoda > Insecta > Orthoptera > Acrididae > Schistocerca > Schistocerca gregaria. Next base: position 587,010,330 of record NC_064924.1, on the reverse strand, counting down.
TGAACCCGTGTCTAAGGCCCTCTGAGTCTCGTGGACGAATAGCGCGAGCTGGGTTTCACACGACCGTCTTTTTCGAAACCCATGCTGATTCCTACAGAGTAGACTTCTAGTCTCCAGAAAAGACATTATACTCGAACATAATACGTGTTCCAAAATTCTACAACTGATCGACGTTAGAGATATAGGTCTATAGTTCTGCACATCTCTTCGACGTCCCTTCTTGAAAACGGGGATGACCTGTGCCCTTTTCCAATCCTTTGGAACGCTTCGCTCTTCTAGAGACCTACGGTACACCGCTGCAAGAAGGGGGGCAAGTTCCTTCGCGTCCTCTGTGTAAAATCGAACTGGTATTCCATCAGGACCAGCGGCCTTTCCTCTTTCGAGCGATTTTAATTGTTTCTCTATCCCTCTGTCATCTACTTCGATATCTACCATTTTGTCAACTGTGCGACAATCTAGAGAAGGAAGCACAGTGCAGTCTTCCTCTGTGAAACAGCTTTGGAAGAAGACATTTAGTAATTCGGCCTTTAGTCTGTCATCCTCTGTTTCAGTACCATTTTGGTCAGAGAGTGTCTGGACATTTTGTTTTGATCCCCGTACCGCTTTGACATAGGACCAAAGTTTCTTATGATTTTCTGCCAAGTCAGTAGATTGAACTTTACTTCCGAATTCATTGGAAGCCTCTCGCATAGCCCTCCTCACACTGCATTTTGCTTCGCGTAGTTTTTGTTTGTCTGCAAGGCTTTGGCTATGTTTATGTTTGCTGTGGAGTTCCCTTTGCTTCCGCAGCAGTTTTCTAACTCCGTTGTAGTACCACGGTGGCTCTTTCCCATCTCTTACGACCTTGCTTGGCACATACTCATCTAACGCATATTGTACCATGGTTTTGAACTTTGTCCACTGATATTCAACACTATCTGCCCTTGAGACAAAACTTTTGTGTTGAGCCGTCAGGTACTCTGTAATCTGCTTTTTGTCACTTTTGCTAAACAGAAAAATCTTCCTACCTTTTTTAATATTTCTATTTACGGCTGAAATCATCGATGCAGTAACCGCTTTATGATAGCTGATTCCCTGTTCTGCATTAACTGATTCAAATAGTTCGGGTCTGTTTGTCACCAGAAGGTCTAATATATTATCGCCACGAGTCGGTTTTCTGTTTAACTGCTCAAGGTAGTTTTCAGATAAAGCACTTAAAAATATTTCACTGGATTCTTTGTCCCTGCCACCCGTTATGAACGTTTGAGTCTCCCAGTCTATATCCGGCAAATTAAAATCTCCACCCAGAACTATAACATGATGGGGAAATCTACTCGAAATATTTTTCAAATTATTCTTCAGGTGCTGAGCCACAACAGCTGCTGAGCCCGGGGGCCTATAGAGACATCCAATTACCATGTCTGAGCCTGCTTTAACCGTGACCTTCACCCAAATAATTTCACAATTCGAATCTCCGTTAATTTCCTTCGATACTATTGCACTTCTTATCGCTATAAACACGCCTCCCCCTTCACTATCCAGCCTGTCTCTGCGGTATACATTAAAATCCGAGTCTAGGATTTCATTACTGTTTACGTCTGGTTTCAGCCAACTTTCTGTTCCTAGTACTATATGGGCGTTGTGACCGTTTATTAACGAGAGCAGTTCTGGAACCTTTCTATAGACGCACCTGCAGTTTACTATTAGCACATTAATATTGTTATTCCTTGTTGCATTTTGCCTACTCCTGCCTTGCCGCTTCTCAAGAGGCGTCTTGTCGGGCCTAGGGAGGGAACTCTCTAACCTAAAAAAACCCCATGTGCACTCCACAGGTACTCCGCTACCCTCGTAGCCGCTACCGGCGTGTAGAGCACGCCTGACCTATTCAGGGGGACCCTACATATCTCCACCCGATAGCGGAGGGCCAGAAATTTGCACCCCAGCTCTCCGCAGAATCGTCTGAGCCTCTGGTTTAAGGCTTCCACTCGGCTCCAAACCAGAGGACCGCGATCGGTTCTGGGAACGATACTACAAATAGTTAGCTCCACTCACTCACTCTCACCTTCTTCCTTTAAGTAAGACGTGGGCAGCACGAAAGTTCACCACTACTGAAGACCAAAGTCTTGCTAAATGAAGCGTTAGAGATGGTAAAGTGGTTGAATCGAGGAAGAGATTCTCCTTACCTCATAGAGTAGGAGGGGAATGGAATGAGTGTTGTACATATAGATAATTGCAATTACTGTACAAAGGCAGGTGGAATGGGAAAAACAATATTTCCATCAGTCACACAGATAAGCATGACATCGAGAAATGAATGCATTTTTGGGATGAGGAATTTGGGTTTGGGAGGTCTTTATTAGCAACATTAATAACGTTACTTTTATATTAGCATTTGACGGAATTAAACCTAATATACCAGGGGTTGTCCAGAAAGTAAGTTCCGATCGGTCGCGAAATGGAAACCACTGGAAAAAATACGGTAAAGCTTTGTACAGACGTGTTGGGCAGCGTCTCTCGTATGCCCGTAGATCGTGTCACGCGGCTCTTTTGAGTTATGAGCGAACAGTGAGTGCGTAAAGATGCGTAGGGAATGGCGTCTCGACCAAGTATGTTGGCCTGGTTAGAGATTTCGACTGTGTCACGAAGCCCACAAAATACAACTGTCGAGCAGTTCCTTCTTCATGCCAATCGTCGGCCGAACACTGCAGGGACAATGACGGCACTCCTACTGCTTTTCCGATGAGAAGTGTTTGATCACCCACAATACAGTCAGTAATTGGCCTCCCTGAGTCTCATCGCTGCTCAGAAGAACAGCTGACTATAAAGGAACAGTTTTTCCACAGAGAACGAGCTGCAGACCGGTGCAGATAACTGGCTGCAAGCACAGGTTACTGCTTTCTGTGGCGATGATATTGGAAAGTTGATACAACAATACGACAAAACTCGAAGTTGGAGCGGCAACTATGCAGATAAGTAGGTGGAAGATGTACCTGTTGTAAATAAAATATCTCCGGTTTTCGCTGTGGTTTCCATTTCGCGAGCGATCGGAATGTACTTTCTGCAAAACGCTCGTATTGCAGTGGGTGCCAAAATATTACAGACAGTATGTGAGTGGGATGCACCATCGTGTCATATACAAGGGATTGCTAAATGCGTGCTGGTGGTCCAGAAATCCTTTCCTGAAGTAACAGCAACGAAAACCACTCTTTTCTAATTGAGAGACCTCTCTGCGACAGGTTTACTATTGACATAGGGGACTCTTGCCAGCTTTCTGGGCCAGAAGAACTTATTCTTTCGTGGGAGCCAGCACCTCCGCGAGAAAAACACGGGGACATTAACCTTCGTCACCGAGTGCGACCACCCTAAAGCAACCTAAAGACTCTCTGATTGGGCACAGCTTTTGGCAAGACATCAAGCCGAACAAAGCTAGGACCACGTATGTCTGACGCGAGTGCCTGAGAGTTTATATGCCTGAGAGTTTATACGAGACAATCGGCCGCATATGGAATATTTTAAGGGATTTTCGGAAAGTTCAGAGGATGATTGGCACCAAGGAACAAGGGATGAAAAGTGACCAGGAGGAATTATCTATTGATCGTTACTTAAATATCGTTATCCAATGATAAGATGTGCAGACATTTAAGCTCTCCAGAAGTGCAACATCGCATGAAAATCGGTGAGCTACACAGTGCAGGAGTCTTATTTCCAGCGCTTTGATGAGCCTAAGTGAGCATATTCGGTGGAGACATTCAGTGATGAGTGAGACTTCATTATGTTTCCTTCGAGAGATTTCGTGCTGAGACTTTATCTCCAGACGTGGTAGGAAGGACTCGGTATGCATTAACCCTTGGTGCTGATCCGAGCCCATGATTTTCTCATTCCCTCACTACTCCAGTACTTTCCCTTGTGAGTGTTCCACTCTTTATCCTCTTCTGAAGCCCATCTCCCACCTGAAACTGATATTGCAGTTCATTGCTGTACTGATCCGAGTTTCTCCACTGAGTTACCTGTATTCTCATGAATGACCTCTATCATCCATTTAAAATCCGATTCCTTGGTTGCCACCATTGTAATTCCGCCACATGCTAAACTTCATCCCTGTCTGAGCACAGACGACCCGTAGTGCGTCTACCTGAATACCGAAGGCCTGGTCCTGTGGGATTTGCCAGCAAACGGCGGCGCTAACCTTCTCGGCCTGTACAAAGGGAACAAGCCAATCAAATTCAGCCACCATGCACTGCAGCCCACAGAGAGAAAAGGACAAGACTGCCGTGCCAGTAAGTACACGATTTGGCAAAGACAACTTCAAAATTTGTTTACTGGTTGAAACGTGACCGTATTTATTTTATCTGTTTACAAGATTGATAGATTTAGGCCCAATCTGCATAGTGTTAGATGTAGCTGTTCCATCTCTACAATGTGGTCCGCCACCACAGCTCAATGGACAGCTCACCGGCTTGTCGCACTGAGGGGCCCTGGTTCGTTCGCTCAGCGACTAGATGTTTGTGTCGTCTTCATCATCTCATCCTCATCGACGCGCAAGTTGCCGAAGTCGCGTCATCTCAAAAGACTTGCACCATGGGATCAGGTCTACCCGCCTGGAGGCCCTTGCCACACGAGATTTCATTTTACAGTATATGACGCTATGGATCAGTGAATCATTGTCCCTCAGGAAAGTCGTCAATCATTTTCTTACTATTATACGAGGGTTGACCAGAAAGTAATGCAACACATTTTTTTCTCACTCTAAAACAATGCTACGAATGCAAAAATTTACGTATGCCTTGTTCGATATCTCCTGAGTGAGCACGCCAAGTTTCCGTCACTTCCGATGCACAGCATAGCTGCATAACAGTTTCGAAATGGCGTCTGTAGGTGATGTACATTACATGCAACGTTCTCTCATAAAATTTCTAACTGCAATGGAAGAAATCGTGGGGAATATTCACAAACGCTTGGGCAAACTCTGTGGAGCATCTGCTGTCGACAGAATAACATTTAGTCGGTGGTCCCGGAGCGTGAGGTCATTGGAAGGCGGTTCGGCGGAGCTCCACGGTTTGTAGCGGTCGCGGAGACCATCCACAGCTGCCACACCTGACTTCTTACAGCGAGCTGATGTTTGCAGGGACAGAAGCATAACGACTCGGCAGTGGGCGCTGCATCTGGCAATCAACAAAGGACGTTCACACAGTGAAGCAGTGGCTCTTCCACAAGGACAAGGATTGGCACCAACAGGGTACACACGTCTTTGCGTCGCGCAGGAGGAAGTTAATAAAACGAGAGATTACATGAAAAAATAGAGTGTGTAGGTAGAAGAACCCCCCCCCCCCCCACTCCCCCATGAACCATGGACCTTGCCGTTGGTGGGGAGGCTTGTTGTCTCAGCGATACAGATAGCCGTACCGTAGGTGCAACCACAACGGAGAGGTATCTGTTGGGAGGTCAGACAAACATATGGTTCCTGAAGAGAGGCAGCAGCCTTTTCAGTAGTTGCAGGGGCAACACTCTTGATGATTGACTGACCTGGCCTTGTAACACTAACCAAAACGGCCTTGCTGTGCTGATACTGCGAACGGCTGAAAGCAAGGGGAAACTACAGCCGTAATTTTTTCCCGAGGGCATGCAGCTTTACTGTATGGTTAAATGATGATGGCGTCCTCTTGGGGAAGATATTCCGGAGGTAAAATAGTCCCCCATTCTGATCTCCAGGCTTGGACTACTCAAGAGGACCGTTATCAGGAGAAAGAAAACTGGCATTCTACGGATCGGAGCGTGGAATGTCAGATCCCTTCTTAATCGGGCAGGTAGATTAGAAAATTTAAAAATGGAAATGGATAGGTTAAAGTTAGATACACTGGGACTTAATGAAGTTCGTTGACAGGAGGAACGAGACTTTTGGTCAGGTGAATACAGGATTATAAATACAAAATCAAATAGGGGTAATGCAGGAGTAAGTTTAATAATGAATAAAAAAAAAGGAGTGCAGGTCAGCTACTACAAACAGCATAGTAAACCAATTATTGTGGCCAAGATAGACACGAAGCCCACGCCTACTACAGTGGTACAAGTTTATATGCCAACTAGCTCAGCAGATGATGAAGAAATTGATGAAATGTATGATGAGATAATAGATATTATTCAGGTAGTGAATGGAGATGAAAATTTAATAGTCATGGGTGACTGGAATTCGACAGTAGGAAAAGGGAGAGAAGGAAATGTAGTAGGTGAATACGGATTGAGGCTAAGAAATGCAAGAGGATGGTGCCTGGCAGAATTTTGCACAGAGCATAACTTAATCATACCTAACACTTGGTTCAAGAATCATGAAAGAATGTTGTATACATGGAAAACTCTGGAGCTACTAGAAGGTTTCAGATAGATTATATAATGGTAAGACAGAGATTTAGGTACCAGATTTCAAATTTAAGACACTTCCAGGGGCAGATGTGGACTCTGATCACAATCTATTGGTTATGAACTGTAGATTAAAATTAAAGAAACTGCAAAAAGGTAGGAATTTATGGAAATGGGACCTGGATAAACTGAAAGAACCAGAGGTTGTACAGAGTTTCAGGGAGAGCACAAGGGAACTTCTGAAAGGAATTGGGGAAAGAAAGACAGTAGAAGAAGAATTGGTAGCTTTGTGGAAAGAAATAGAGAAGGCAGTAGAGAATCAAGTAGGTAAAAAGAAGAGGGCTAGTAGAAAACCATGGGTAACAGAAGAGATACTGAATTTAATTGATGAAAGGAGAAAATACAAAAATGCAGCAAGTGAAGCAGGCAAAAAGGAATACAAACGTCTCAAAAATGAGATCGACAAGAAGTGCAAAATGGCTAAGCAGGGATCGCTAGAGGACAAATGTAAGGATTTAGAGGCGTATCTCACGAGGGTTAAGACAGATCCTGCCTACGTGAAAATTAAATAGACCTTTGGAGAAAAGAGAACCACTTGCACGTATATCAGGAGCTCAGATGGAAACCCAGTTCTAAGCAAAGAAGGGAAAGCAGGAAGGTGGAAGGAGTATATAGAGGTTATATACAGGGGCGATGTTCTTATGGACAGAATTGGGGAGAAGAGGAGTTTGCTGAACAACTTGACGAGAAGAAGGGATCGGTTGGTAGGACATGTTCTGAGGGTGGTGTAGTACATGGGTGGTGTAGTGCCAGTTCCATTTATTCTTACCGAGAGTCAGAGATCAGTGCACGAGATTGTAATGTTGCAAATTAAGAAGACGCTCTGAGCTTTATATTTGATCGCAGTGAGTCGCAGCTATGACGGCACACCCTCATGGTGAAATGGGGGCTGCCCATCAGAAGATGGCCGGCAGTAGCATATTGGCGGGCTGTTTGGAAACTCGTCTTCCGCAGCGATGTGTGTGGCGCGAGGCGTGCCACGTGCAGTCGATCAAGACAACACCGAGTCCCCGTGCCTCCTTCTAAAAGAGCTGCCAGTCGTCGCTTAGTGTCAGAACGGGCGACGACGTGAGGCTCGTGCCGTGATGATGTTGAATAATGATATTGAGCACTGGAAAGGATGGAAAGACTGGAAAGTTGCACAAGTCACGCTAATATCCGAGGAAGAAAACAGGAGTAAACCGCGGAATTACAGACCCGTATTGCCTACGTCAATTTGCAATAGAATTTTATTACGTCAATTTGAAATAGAATTTGATTACGTATACTAGCCTCGAAGATTATTAACTCTAAAAAAAAAAAACTGTTTATTGACAATTAGCCAGCACGGATTCAGAAAATGTCACCCTGAAACAAAACTTATTATTCTCTCTCACGAAATAATGAGTACTATCGACATAGATGTCAAATTAATTCCGCATATTTAGATTTCCAGAAGGCTGACACCATTCCTCACTACCTGTATCTAATTAAATTGCGTGCCTATCGAGTATCGTCTCAGATGTGCGTCTGTATTCGTGGTTTCATGTCAAAAAGGTCACAGTTCGTAGCAACTGACGGAAAGCCATCGAGTAAGGTAGAGGTAGTACAGGCATCCGCATGGAATTGTTACAATGCCTCTGCTATTCTAGATCTACGTAAACGATGTAGGAGGCAATCTTCGTAGGCCACTTACATACTTTGCAGTTGACAGTGTCACTTATTGTCTTGTAAAGTTATCAGAATGATCAAAACCTATTGCAATATGTTCTGGGAAAGATATCTAAGACGTGCAAAAAGTGACGATTGACTCTATATAAAGAAAAGCGGCAAGTCATCCACATGAGTACTAAAGCAAATCCGCTAACTTCGGTTACACGATAAGCCACACAAATTCAAAGACTATCAGTTCAAATAAATACTAAGGGATTGCTATTAAGAATTACTTTAGTTGGAAATAAATAATGTTGTGAGAAAAGCAAACCTAAGACTGCGATTTGTTGATAGAACACTTATAAAATGCAAAAGGGCTACTAGAGAAACTATTTACACTACTCTTTTCCATCCTCTTATGGAGTATTGCTGTGCAATGTGGAATCCGCATCAGTTAATACTGATGGAGGACATCAAAAAAAGTGGAATGAGGGGCTCCTCATTTTTAATAGTCGAAACATAGAGGAAGAAGTGACAAGGGTACGATAGGATAATTGGGTGGCAGTCATTAAACGAAAGGCGGTTTTCGTTACGAGAGTACGTTTATATGCCATTACAATTACCTACTTTCTCCTCTGAGTGTGAAAATTGTTTTTAGAGCCCATCACGATAGCGAGAAATGACCATCATAACAGAGTTCACACGGAAAGAGTTAAGAGTACGTTTCCCCCATGCGTTGTTGAAGAGTGGGACGGTAGGAAAAAAGCTCGCAGCCGGTTCGATGCAACCCTGCTACGCACTTAAATGTGAACTGCTGAGTAATGCAGACTAATTATATATATATATATATATATATATATATATATATATATATATATATATATATATATATATATATATATATAAGATAAGAAATTTGTTACGACGCGATGGCATACGAAACCAATCAACCCGCGCCATGCCATTCATCTTGCGAAACATCAGGAACACGCGCCAGAAAACTAGAGGCAGGACACAAATCATTGCTGAGGATGCCAAAGGCCGGATGGCTAATGCGGGATCGATGTCCGTGACAGACATCACAGAGATCGGCAAAGGATGCTCCAGCTGTGTGGGCGGGAAGCGGTCGACTCCACGGTAGAGTTGTCTACACACCTATTCACCCATATGCGCCACAACATCTGGCACCAGCAAATCCTGCTCGAGAGCAATATCATGATTTATAGACAGGGCTTCTGAAACGTAAACATTTACAGCAGTATCACAATAATCACGAGAACGTCACTCGTTTCGGTCAATGGGTACCTGATCTGTCGCAAAGTCGCTCAGCGGTCTGAGAGAAGATGCCGCATTCCCATTTGTGTGGCTTGATACAGACACGGTAGAAAAACTCGTTCTTCGTGTAGAACTTTATGGCGACGTTCGCATCTAGAGTAAAATGTTAAGAGAAAACAGACGCAAGAAAGTGCGGTGACGACGAGCGAGTAATATCTTTTCTGACGAAGTATCATGAAAAAGCAATGTGCGATATGTGCTGAGAGATAACAACAAAGTATTTTCCGTAGAGTACGAAGCTAGTAGTTTAACTGTCTGAGGGTTGAAATCGTGAATGAAATGTTCGGCTTTACCCTCTGATTGAGGAGAAAACGGGAGCTATACGACTATACTGAGTTCCATTTCGGTTGCAAAACTGTTAAAATTCCAACGACTAAATTGCGAACCTTTTTCCGAAACTGTTGTGGCAACCACTCTATGCAAAAAACAGGAGTGTGTTGTTTTATAGTCTTAGCTCAAATGTTAGTATTCAAAGGTTCGCCATAGCAGGCTGCTGAGGTGCAGATGTGGTATCTACAGCTCAGGTGCGGGCGTGATATCTGTAGCTTGGGGTGTCCCCATTGCTCCTATGTACTCTGATCAATTAATGTGATTGGAGCACAAGTGTCCCACTGATACGGTATTTTTTCAATGCAAGTCTCTAGAGATATGAACAGTTACCGATTATTACTCCGAATATCATCGTCAGTTCCGACTTTTGGAAGGCTGTCGTTGTCGGCTTTGTGAGTGACAGAGCACTTTGCTCTGCATTTATTTCAGGGCAGCCAATTTCACTGATTAAAGTCTGTACTGAGCGTATAGCTTTGCGATTCTTCTGTTTGCGTCAACAGTTTCTTTGAGTCGTTGCACAAGGAGCAGGTAAAGTTTTAAGTGTGAGATAGTATTGATTCCCATTTCACCAGTGTCAGATGTGTGTGGAACAGAGATTACATTGTTAATATTTTGCAGTCACTGGGGTCTGTGCGTCCTGACTAGAGGCAGTGTCTACATTCCATTTCGCAGAAAATGCAATATTTGCAGTCATACGTTACTCAACACTTTACACAGACAAGCTGGCCACCTCATCCACAGCTTTTGCCACTGTTTGTGGCAGCTGTCAACATGAGCAAAGTGTGGCTGCACTCGCGTAGAACTATTAACGATCAGCGTTGCAACAAAAGGCACATTCAAGTCTAATTCCGCAAAGTCTTCCACTTTCTAAGATTCAGTCACTTTTAGTATATATATCAGAGCAGATTTACTATGGTTTAATATGTTGTCCCACGTTTTCTTTTCAGTCATATTTAGAATAGCTGCATCATAAAGCATTTCGTCCTGATACAAAGTTCCACAAATATAGTTACATTTACAATTTCTCGTCATGCTTTAGATATCGGTAATCAATTCCTTGTAGTTTTGATTGTTATCACAAAGGGTACAAAAACTTTTAAAAGGAGCAGAGGCTACAAGGATTTGGACGTTAAAAACTTCGTTTCATTTACGAATTTGTTCCACAAAGTGAAGGATGTGGAGCATTACTCGCTGGAACCACTTGCGACACAACCGAAAAATAGACACTCTTGCTCAAGAAGATAAATCTGGTCTCCAGAAATCTCTGTCAGTCATATTTTGCTCCTGGGTTGGCTGTGCATCCAGCAGTCTTTTTATTGCCTTTGATAGTATTTAAATTTGTTGGCTCTAAAACTGAACTAGTACAGTAAATAGCTACTCCCCTCTAATCGCCATTATACACTCAAAATAGAATACACTTAATTATGTAAAAAAATCAAGCAGTAAAGATCAGAATTTCTACACAGCTCAAAAAATTAATTTATTGGTATGATGATGCTCGATCATGGTCTAAAATTTCCTCAGCCATTCCTCTCTAGCTGTCTGAAACGTCTGTTGTTCATTTGGTGGACGAGGTGGCACCGACACAACAACACTTATTAAATGGATAAAGCAGAATAAATTTATATACTCTATTTCCTACATACATAGATTTACACATGACACTCTGGTAGATCTGTAATATCAGTGATCGTTGGCTAACAATAAAATGTTCAATGACTTCCTTACTGTTATCCGAGTTTTAGCATCATTCTAGGTCCATTTCATCTCACTGTGATTCTTTGCAGATCTGATCTGGAGCTCAGTATGCGGTGACTTAAAAATATGCATGAAGGGTTTTTGACGATGTGGATAAAATGGTCTTTGGTAACTGTTGTTGATCATGGACGAGACAAACAATGCGACTGGATGGTCTAATTGTTAACGAATGGACATTGGAGAAGCTAAAATTTCTGCTTCAACAAATTAATTGTTCAGTCAATAGCTCATGAACACCAACGTGCAAGTGCAAGGATATACATCTACATCATCTACTCCACAAAGCAACCAATGGTGCGTGGTGGAGGGTGCTTTTAGTACCACTAACAGAATGCATGTCGGTAAACCTCTGTATTGGCTCTAATTTCTCGAATTCTCTCCTCGTGGTCACTTCGCTAGACGTAACTGGGGGGAAGTAGTATATTGTCCAACTCTTCCCGAAAAGTGCTTTCTGGATTTCAGTAGTAAATTTCTCCGTGGTGTACAACGCCTTTCTTCTAACGTCTTCCAAAGGAGTTTGTTGAGCATCTCCGCAATTCTCTCTCGCCAACTAAACGATCCCGTGACGAAACGGGCCGCTCTCCATTGGATCTTCTCTATCTCCTGTATCAGTTTTATCTGATAGGAATCCCAGATACATGAACAATGCTCAAGAATCTCGCGAACAACCGCCTTAAAGTCACTTCTTTCATGGATGAGTTACGTTTCGTTAAGATTCTTCCGTTGAATCTGGTGTCTGCTTTTCCCAATGTCTGTCTCATATGTTCATTCCACTTAAGGTCGCTATGGATAGTTACGCCTAGATATTTTACAGCCGAGGTGGTCTCCAGCTGTTTCTCGTCAATAGTGTGGCTGTACAGTAGCGGGTTTCTTTTCGTATGTGAATCTTCAACTTTTCGCGGCGCAAAGACTGCTCCATTAAGTTTCGGGAATGCAGCCGCATGAATTCTGCTTCTTCTAATATTTCGGCTGTATACCTTTCAGCCATCTTCAGAGAGTGCCGTACGACTGCAGAATTCATGCGGCTGCATTCTTGAAACTTCTTTTCGTATGTATGCGCAGTATGTTATATTTATTTGTATTCGGGGTCAACTGCCAGCGCCCGTAAAATTTCTCATTTCTCAGGAGAACATTATGCTAATCGTTACTATCTTGTGGTGTTGCTACTTTGTTGCAGACAACCACATCATCCTCGGACAGCCTTAGAGAGCATCCGACGTGTTCTACTAGATCATTATATGTACTATAAGCTGCAATTTCCTGAATACAATATGCATCGAAGTCCTTCCTAAAGACCCTATTAAATTATTCAAAGAAGATTTTAAATATGCCGTCAATTCATGCAAAAGTATATTCTCTGATTTTGAAGAAAACCTGTTAACTAATATGGGCTTAGTGTATCCTAGAATACATGGCCTTCCTAAACTGCATGAACAAGATCTTCGTATTCCTCCAGTTGTATCGTCACTCACTGCTCTATATTAAAAAAAGAAAAACTAGCAAACTGGACACATTAACTAATAGCAGGGCAAAATTCAAATCAAAGCATCGTATTTCTAACTCTGAGGACCAAGTAAATAAGATAGAAGGTATATCTGCCTCACACAGTGATAAATTAGTATTCCTTGATGTTTGTAGTTTCTTTTCAACATACCAGTAGTGGAATGCATTGACATTCTAACAGAGCTGATGTACAAGTCTAATGTCAGTATTGCGGAATTGAATGATTTTGGACTTGCCACTCAGACATGCTTGGCGCAGAACTATTTCCAGTTCCAAATTGGAGGGTTTGGCTATGGGTTCCCCTCTTAGTCAACTTTTGGCAGAAATATTTATGGATTATTTAGAATAACATTTTCTGAAAAAAGACCCTTTAAGCGCAAATATCAAAAACTGTTTTAATAATGTGGATGATGTCCTACGTACATGTATATGGACTGATACTACAAGACAACTAAACTCATTTTTGAGAAACCTAAACAGTCAACATAAAAATATTTTGTTCACAATGGAGATTAGCAACAAATTCATAAACTTCTTAGATCTCACCGTTGACTACTACTGCTACAACTACAGACACAGTAATACCTTGTTGCTCACAACATGCGATACCTCACAAACATACATCTTTCCACTCAGTGGTACACTGTCTGATATCTGTCCCAATGTCCTCAGGTGATTTCAAAGCTGAGTTAGATGCAATAACATTTGTTGCTGAAGCCAATTGCTGCAGTCCAGCCCTTATTTACCACATCTTGCATAGGAAACAAAAACGGAAAATTATACCTTCCTCTACGTCCGTTCTGCTTGCCTATCCACAGTCTGCAAGATATGGTATACATTACCATATCTAGGAAAGGTGTCACAGATTACAGCCAAGGCACAGGAAGTCTTTAAGTAAAGCACATGACAATCATTATATTTTCAGTATCAGAGATAACATCCAATTATTAAGCAACAGCTGGGTACTCAAAATTACCGGTATTGATTTTGAAAATTCACTCATACAATATGTTTTATTTTAATTGGTTCATTTATTTAATGCAAACTGTTACATAGTCACTGTTTTGAATATAATGTTAATGTTTTTCCTGTTTGCTCGTTTTGTATGTGTGTATTGTTCAGTATTTTTTTGTTTTAAAATGTAGTACCACCATACTCTCAATGACTGCATTTACTGTACGTTCCCTCACACTTCTCCATTTTCCTGCATTTATTCATTTATGTTTAGCTTATTGATATTGCTTAAGTTCCTTATATATTCAATAGTTAAACTGATAGTTCTTTTTTCTTTTAATTTGTTTCTGTATCACTCTCCATTTTTATACCTCGTAAACTAGCCTTGTCAAGTACTAATTTTATTTTTTTAACTTTCATTGTTAATACAAACTGTTATGTAGGCATGCATTTCATATTTTGTGTTAAAGATTTTTCCTGTCTATTCCATTTATATTTATTTTCTGGTCAATTTTTTAGTTTTTTCATTGCATTACCACCACACTGTCACACATGTTACATTCTGTATGTTTCTGCTTTAATCTAGATGTGTAACTTCTTAAAACAATCCGAGGCACAATAGAAAGTCTTGGGAAAGTCTTCTTTGGTGCTATGACGTACTCACTCTGCAACATGGGGATCAGTGTTCAAGATGTGTATCAGTTTCGCTAAAGACCAGAATCTGATCTCTTAAAGTATAGCATAAACGAAAGTGGTAGAGGCTCTATCGATTTCCAGGATACGAGGTTCCCTACCAGTTACGTAACAACAAATAATTTCTGAGCCACAGACAAGGGAGATGTTAAAATAACCCGAGAAATGAACCTCCCTTTTCCATTCATAAAATTATATTTTCCTGTAAACGATTTTCCCAGCTATATGTCTGTATACATCGTTTTTTTTTATTAGAGGAAATGCTATAATTCATCAAATTATATTCGGTAATCAAAATGGCAGCTTACGGCAATTCCCTAATGTTACAATTGTACTGCAATTCTACTCTCCGCAATTCTGTAATGAGAATTCATTAAGTTCGTAGTACTGGTAATGTTCCATATTCTGTCCAGAGAGAATTTATATCATTAGTCAGAGATTATCTGTCTCTCTCACTCGTTACAAATCTTTGAGACAAAGAAACCACTTGCTCAGAATATAACGAAATTCAGAAAAAATGATTCTATTAAAGCTTACATTGTGCCGTTTTACGGGACGTATTCTCTTCGAGACACAGGCAGTGGTGAGAAGGAGTACAGCTCGCAGCTGATGACTGGGCAGCGTTTGTGAGAAAGGCAGGTAGCTGAGCACCGTATATGAGCCTTTCCCAACATTGAATAGTATGTGCTTGCTTAATGGCGAAGATGACACAACGGAGGCTAGAGAAGTGTAAAATTACGCTTTCCAGTCTAACTGTTGTGACCACAGTACATGTTGGACTTCAACGTGCAATAACCAACCAAAGACGGTGTCAACACTAGCACTGGAAATCTAGCAGTGGAAAATACATAAATCATATCGGGGCACGCGGAAAATAGTGCTGTCTTGTTGTAAGATGATACATCTGACGTCCAAAAGTACATGATCATTGGCATTAGAGCAAATGGAGCATGCGTATCGAAGACGACAAAGTTTTTAAACCATTCTGGAACTCTGGTGTGAACCATGGTACTACCAATTCTTTAGAAAATCAAATTTACAATAGAAACATTCGCTTAGAAAAATTATACATGACTCTGTTTAAGCTGACACACGATATTTTTAGCGCAATGGAATCTGACTTTCAATAATCCCTACAAAAGATTTCGCCCTCACGAACGTTAACCTATACCTTTCACAAATCACTTGCCTACTCGAACTACTGCAATACCGCCAACGCCACTACTGCCAGCTAAATAAAAGATTCAAACTACTGAAGGCACTAACTACTGATAGACATAGCTAGCAAATGAAAGATTTTGATGGAGAACAAACAATGTATTTACCTTACTAGTGTTCAAAAGTCATAATTTATATTGCAGTTCATGACACCCATTCTTACAAATGTAATGTTTCTGATGGATACACGTCCAGATCATCCGCTCTCAAAAATCCGCCATCTCACTTACCCACATTCACTACAGCTGGCAGCTCATCTCCAACTGCTCAACGCTATTCTCTGTTAACATCCAGCTGCCCTACACTACAATGGCAGACAACAAAGCAAACTAGCCACAGACTGCACACAGCACAGCCAGTGTTTTCATACAGAGCGCTACGCGGCGATACCAATATAAAGACCTAACCAGCCTACTTGCATAGCCCCCATGCTCCCAACACATAACTTTACAAATTGTTATTGGCAGTGGCCAACACAGATTTGAAAAAATTTAATAATTACAATAACAAAGAAATCAAATGAACACACATATTGATACAATGTTGGTAAAAAGCTAAAATTTTCTCACAGTCCATAAAGACAATCCTGATCGTTCATCACAGTAAAATTGCAGTGTTTTTCTCAAAGTATGAGCGGTAAAAGAATATGCACACGGAAGCAGTGAATTTCCATGCAATCTTGAAGGATTAGTGTTGTCCTGCCAACGGAAAGACGGTGCTGACTCTTGACATGCAGACAAGTAATGGGCACAACAGAGCAAACCCACCGCAGAGTCAGTCGAAGGTTTGAAGAATAATGGTAGTTAGGTCATCACAGAATAGACCCACTGTAGTCCTGGTATAGATAATGGTATTGGTGGGTCATCAGAGGTGCAGACCCAGTGCAGTCATTGTAGAAATAGTGTTATTGGTGGGCCATAAAAGATGCAGACCCACTGTAGTCCTTGTAGAGACGGCCAGCAGCCATTTGTTGCGACTGTGCAGGTGCACAATCACCATCGAAGAGTCTTGCAGAGAATATAGGAAGACCATAAACCACCACTTGTGCACTCACAAAGTTTTTGGAATTGTCCTTAGAACCAGCAATGCTGTTAATCAGTCCCTTGCTGAATTACTAAGACACATCCACACACTAACAGTCCTCTTCCTGTATTGTGCATATACTAAGACCAAACAGAAATATGTGCAGTGAAATGAATGCTTACAAGTTACTTTATTTGATGAACTGGTGGCAATTACAATTTTATAAGATGAGAATACAATAACAAAGGCACAAAATACATCGTTAGAGGACATAACAATACAGATAAAATTTGTAGTAGTACAGGCTTTACAAAAGAATAGATATAAACAGATACATCAGTGTTACAGGAATTATGAGATAAGTAAAAACCAAAAAGATCAGAATATCAACTTCACACATGAGTAATAAAACAGAACAGATAAATAGTGTCTAAACGTCTTTACAAAGTAAATAACATAGTATTAGAAACATTCTACAATATAACTCTCATCAGCTGAACACATAAAGATAAATAAACAAGGGTACAAAAACACATAGCAGAATAACACAAGATGAAAGTGCAGGGTTTGTTTCCAGTGTAACATTAGGTACTGCAGTCCAACCCAAAACTTCATTCCATAGATCTTTCGCCTTATTTCAACATTTGTTTCCACCAAAAAAATTCTATCCAAGCATGCTTTCTGTATTTATGGGTTCACATATGTCTTACCTCATTATTTTTTTCCATTATCTTACCTCATCATTTATTTCCAAAGAAATCCTACCTAAACCTTTTGTCTCTAACCCTACTTTTTTGATCATATCCTCTTTAAAAATTCTTTTTTTGCCCAGCCATTTTCTTATAGTTTCTCAATGCATTTCTTCCAATTCATCATAGCTCGTTCTCTTATATATCCTACCCTTTCTTAAGCTAACTTAAATCTACGAAGCTCAGATGCTAAACTAATGGACGATGCAATGCAGCACCACAAAACAATTAACACAAACAGCAATGACAAAAAATTGGAAATTGGCAAAGCAAGCAGCAGTAAATGTAATACCTTATATCTGAACATGACGAAGCTAACGCAGAAAGAATAGTACACTAAAGATGGCCATATGTAATTTTACCGGCGGAAATTCATATCCTCCTATTTCCATCTATTGTACTATAAATTTTTTCCTTATTTTGTTACCTGGATATATGACATTTCGGTGTCTGTATATTGTAATCGTTTTACTATTTGTATGTATATATATGCATTTATGTCGATGTATAATTGGTTTGTTTTGTAAATTTTATTTGTATTTTTACGCTGGGTCTGGCTTCGGGAAAACTATGCTATCGAACGATTACATCGATAGGTCCTGTGGAGAACCCAAGTGTTTAAGATCTTTGGTAGTGTTAACTCTGCCGCGTGGAGCGCGGGCAGAGCAGAGGGAGTCTGGCTGGAGTAGTGCGGTTCAGCAGGTGTGTGGTGTGACGCTCCCGTGAGTTGCCGCGCTTTTGGGGTTTCGCAGCAAGTAATTGTGCTCGACTATGTTAGTTTCTGACACGGTATAGCGGAAGGGAAGCATTAGCTGGTGCACATCAAGAGCCCGTTTCGCCTGATAACCATGTCCAGAAGAAGGCGGGACAACATCCAGCTTCTGCAACAGCGACGGCCGACAATATCATTCCATTTCACTGCTTTAATTTCAAAGTTCAGTTAAAGTATTCATAGCTGGCTACAATATTTAGATTAATCAAGCACAAATTAAGGAGTTCGAGTTCTGTTACCATATTTTAGCTTACCTGTGACTGCAGCTCAGCTTGGTACGTACTAAATTTTACTATTGTTGATTGTTCAGAATCATTTAATTCAAGTTCAAAGTTAAATCTCTTATTTCTAAATTGCGAGATTCAAGTAGCTTTTGAAATGATTGTTGAGGTAGCCCAAGACTAACCTTATTTTTATTGAATTTCGTAGTGCTTCAGAAACAAAGTTCACTATTAATTTCAGTCACTACATTAACTTTCAATTTTCCGGTTTTATTAATTCTTTTGCTAAATTAAGTCAGAGTGTAGCGAAATTTACTACTTATGACAAACTTTCAGTTTACAATTTACACGTGTCAACCTACAGTTGCCACGCTTCTAGTGCTAATTATATGAGTAATAACCTTTCTCTTTCAGTTACTATAGTAATTGTCCATAGGACGTGCGACCGTAATTTCCCCAAATCTCAAATATCTAATTACCGCTAGTTAATTGTTAACGTAACGGCCGCACATTTACTTTCTTTATTAACTTTACCCCTTTTCAAAATTAATTTCCACCAGTTTGATTAGCATTTTTCCTTTCACTTAGATGTAACCCTTTCCTCCCTCTTTACCGACAGATTAACTGCGGTGACGATTGCTATTCCCAAATTTCCATTAGGGCATGTACCTTAATTTTTCACTGTAATTAAGGTCGATAAGTGAGGGGGAGGTTACACGTGGAGACCTGGTGACAGGACAATTTTCGGATTTGAGGTTGTTCTGGACACGAATTTTGCATTGTGCAAATCTCGTAACAAAATACTGGTTACGAAATGGTCGACACGTCAGCGAGAATATTAGTGGGAGGAATAGTAATTAGATTTGAGATTTGGCATTTATATTGAAAATTATTTGAACAATCGGTCGAACAGTGGAAACACGAACCGCGGCACCCATTGTTCAGGGGCACGCGGCTAGTATGAAAGACGCGACCGCAGAAACGCAATAAAGAGCAGAAATGGAATTCCAAACTTTAGAAAATGTTTCGGAATCGGAAGTGAAAATCAAATCTGAATCCCTTGATGACGAATACGGGGAGACAATTAAAGAGAAAGCCGCTACAGAAGTGCAACCTGGGGTTTCCGGGAATTTAACTGATTTATTGAATGTTATGATTAATGAAATCAAGAGTCAATCGGCAGAAATTAAAGCTCTGTCTGCCAAGCAAAGAAGCTCAGTCTGCCAAGCAATAAGCTCAGTCTGAAAAAATTGAACGGAAGCTAGACAATCAGAACAAAGCTATTAATGTTGTTAACAACAATGTTGTTAACAGAAAAATTTATAAAATCAAAGAAATCTTAAACAGGAAATGATAGGCGTTCAGGCGGAAATTGCGAGCATAAATACTAGTTTTTATTCCGAAATTAGCAAAATCGATGAAAGTGTAGGAGAAGCAGTTACACCGATCATCGAGATTAAGGTGACGGAACAAATTCAATTAGTGAAAAAAGAGGATCAACAGAAAGTGGAAACTTCAAAGGCTTTAGTGTCCGAAGTAGATATTAAGGTGAGGAAGCAGGCTAATTCCTGCGAAGAGAAAAAGAGGGAAGTGGAAACGCTTGCGACAATCACTTGCAACGTAATTACGAGAGTGTCGGAATTAGAAAAGAAACTTGACGAAAAACAGAGCAATGAGCCAATCTATGCACATGCTTCGGAATTGTTGACGAAAGAGGAGCGGTTCGACCCCTTGAAAAAAGGCGTTATACACGCGACGGATTTCATTAAAAATTGTGAAAGAGCTTTACCCAGATCATGGACTAATGAGAGAATAATTAATGCGGTTATTGATGTGTTGGCTGGTGATGCCAAGCGTTGGGGCTTAAACCACAACATTACGAACCTGACTTTTGACGAGTTTAATAATTTGTTTCTGGCTAAATACTGACCAGAGCAGAAACAAGAAAGTGTCTGGCGCGAATTTGTCGTATCGAGGCTTTTCAATGCGAATTCGCTCGCCTCGGTGAAGGAGTTTCGTGAGGGCTGGATCCGCAAGTAGGAATATTTGCATGATCGCCGCACGGAATCCGAAATAGTCTGGGAACTCTATAAGAAGCTTCCAGATGATACAAAACGCTACGTTTCCTGTAAAGAGTTGAGGACGTGGACAATTGGCGCAACAATCGCGACAGTGGTAGAGGCCGTGGTTACAACAACGGGTACCACAACAACCACAACAACGATAACCATGGGAACAATGCATACCGCAATCTTGGCAGCAATAAAAATAGTGGTTCGGGCCGTAATGACAATAGGTACAATGCAAATAATAACAGGAATGACGGAAACCAGTATCATACTAACGTGATACGGGGTTCACAGAATAGTAATAATGCCAGAGGGTGTTATAAGCCGCCTCAGCAGTATCCGGGGAGCGTATCTGCTGGGAGGAGACAGGGAAACCATTAGCTGCGCCGTGAGAGGTCGACGGGGCGTGCAGAAATTTTGGCGGCCCAATGACAGCAGAAAACCGAGGTCGTTTTATTAAAATTCCGTATGGAATAATCAACGTCGGGAGAGTGTGCCAGTGTTAGGAGAAGGGAGTGCTCCCACAAGTAGTAGATCATCTGTAGACACGGCAACAGAAAATACATTCACTGTCAGTGAGAACAATTTAAGCAGTGTTCCGGAAATCGATTATAAAGCGGCATCTGTAACACCCACAGCGGAACTGGAGATTGAGTTCAAGAATGATTCGCAATTGTTGATAGAAGATCTAATGTCGGATAACACGTTGGCCATCGAGCGAGGGAATGCAGAGAGGCATGAGGTCTGGTTAAGGCAGTTCGGTCGCTTATACGACGAACTAAGAGATTATAGGTGTCTGTAAGGGAGAAGTGTTTATCGGGAGCGCGTGCAGGATTTTCCGCGTCTCGTCCCGCAGGAAGATAGTCATAGTGATAGAAAGTTCTGTCCCTAACCGGCAGACTTTACCAGAAGTAGTTGATGTTAATGTGGAGCGCGACCAAGATTCGTCGTGTTTCTTCCCGCAGGAGTTGGATGTTGAAGTAGTAACGGAAAGTTCTGGCCGTAACCGGCAGACTTCACCGAAAGTTACAGTGGCGGAAGTAGCCGACTCATCCGACGCAAACCTCCAGTTTAAACATTACGAGAGTATTAAGGAGAAAGATTACGAAAATTATTGTGATAGGCGGACACGACTGGTAGAAAAGCACATACACTCCTGGAAATGGAAAAAGAGAACACATTGACACCGGTGTGTCAGACCCACCATACTTGCTCCGGACACTGCGAGGGAGCTGTACAAACAATGATCACACGCACGGCACAGCGGACACACCACGAACCGCGGTGTTGGCCGTCGAATGGCGCTAGCTGCGCAGCATTTGGCCACCGCCGCCGTCAGTGTCAGCCAGTTTGCCGTGGCATACGGAGCTCCATCGCAGTCTTTAACACTGGTAGCATGCCGTGACAGCTTTGACGTGAACCGTATGTGCAGCTGACGGACTTGAGCGTGGGCATATAGTGGGCATGCGGGAGGCCGGTGGACGTACCGCCGAATTGCTCAACACGTGGGGCGTGATATCTCCACAGTACATCGATATTGTCGCCAGTGGTCGGCGGAAGGTGCACGTGCCCGTCCACCTGGGACCGGACCGCATCGACGCACGGATGCACGCCAAGACCGTAGGATACTACGCAGTGCCGTACGGGACCGCACCGCCACTTCCCAGCAAATTACGGACACTGTTGCTCCTGGGGTATCGGCGAGGACCATTCGCAACCGTCTCCATGAAGCTGGGCTACGGTCCTGCACACCGTTAGGCCGTCTTCCGCTCACGCCCCAACATCGTGCAGCCCGCCTCCAGTGGTGTCGCGACAGGCGTGAATGGAGGGACGAATGGAGACGTGTCGTCTTCAGCGATGAGAGTCGCTTCCGCCTTGGTGCCAATGATGGTCGTATGCGCGTTTGGCGCCGTGCAGGTGAGCGCCACAATCAGGACTGCATACGACAGAGGCACACAGGGCCAACACCCGGCATCATGGTGTGGGGAGCGATCTCCTACACTGGCCGTACACCTCTGGTGATCGTCGAGGGGACACTGAATAGTGCACGGTACATCCAAACCGTCATGAAACCCATCGTTCTACCATTCCTAGACCGGAAAGGGAACTTGCTGTTCCAACAGGACAATGCACGTCCGCATGTATCACGTGCCACCCAACATGCTCTAGAAGGTGTAAGTCAAGTACCCTGGCCAGCAAGATCTCCGGATCAGTCCCCCATTGAGCATGTTTGTGACTGGATGAAGCGTCGTCTCACGCGGTCTGCAAGTCCAGCACGAACGCTGCTCCAACTGAGGCGCCAGGTGGAAATGGCATGGCAAGCCGTTACACAGGACTACATCCAGCATCTCTACGATCGTCTCCATGGAAGAATAGCAGCCTACATTGCTGCGAAAGGTGGATATACACTGTACTAGTGCCGACATTGTGCATGCTCTGTTGGCTGTGTCTATGTGCCTGTGGTTCTGTCAGTGTGATCATGTGATGTATCTGACCCCAAGAATGTGTCAATAAAGTTTCCCCTTCCTGGGACAATGAATTCACGGTGTTCTTATTTCAATTTCCAGGAGTGTAGATTACAGCGTGTATGAGGTTAAAGCTGACATTATACGGTTAGACTATAGCTGTGTGGGTTGCGCAGATCTAGAGGAAGTAATTGCAGAGACTACTGGGCACATTCCTGCAGGTAGTTTGGCAGATGAGATCAATCTGACCAAAGAGGAATCAACGAAGGTGACAATTAATGAATTGATAGCAAAGCAACACTCTCTAGTTGACGAGTTACAGGAAAAGGTTTCGGTATTGGAGGCGAAGCTACAGACTAAGCCTGAGGACAAACGTGTAGAAATTAAAACTGTATGTGAACACAGGCTGAAAAGGCCGTCAGATAAGCCGGATTTAGGATCAAAGCTGAATGGATTTCTCTGGAATGACCTGGACATAGACGAGGATTTATTGTGGGAAAATAAAGAAACAGTCGAGGACAAGTGTAGGCAGATAGTAGTGTCTGTTAATATGCACGACCTACAACTAAACGTGTTGATTGACACCGGTGCAGAATTGAGTGATATATCTGGGAAAATATCTGAGTTGCTGAAAGACAGACCTGGCATCGTAGTTATGCCAGTAACAGGAGTGAAAATTATCGGTGTTACTGGGAAGGCCAGTAAACCGGTCACAAAACAGACTTTTGTCAACTTCGAGACATGTGGGGCACGATTTCAACAAGAGTTTGTCGTTGTGCCAGACTTAACTACTGAAGTAATTATCGGGTTAGATTGGCTATTAAAGTACCGTGCGTGATTAATTACGAAAGCAAAACTTTGACATGTACATGACAAGATAAAACAATAGTAGTTAGTTTTGACGAGGTAGGAGATGGTGTGCATAGGCAATACCAGCCTATACACATTGTTAACTGGCCGGATGCCATTGATGTATGCATGAATTTGAACTACTGTAACGTGAGGAATCTAGGCATTGACAATAGTGTAGAAAGTGAATTGAAAAGTATTGTAGACGGTGTGTCAAACGTAACACACGAACAAAGACGAGGCTGACTTTCCCGTACCTGTTGCCATCACAGACATAGGGCATGGGGCAAATATGTAGCCGTATTTGAAAGAATTATTAACACCTTTCGACATAAATCTACGGGATTTTCTCCAGAGGAAATCCTGTTCGCTGACAGAAGTAAAAGTTTAGTGGAAGAGATAATCAAGTTCCCTCCACGGATTGACATTATTATTGGTGGGAAGAAAGATCGTTTGCAAGAAGTAATGAAGCTAAAAGCCGATGCTCGCATACGTTGTCATGGCGCTAAAGCGCGTTTTGCTAAATTTGCAATCGGAGACTTAGTACTTGTAAAAGCTCATGAGAAATCGAGCGAGATAGACAATTAAATCTCTAAAATTTAAGTTTGTTTATAATGGACCATATAAAGCCATTGGTATACCTCACACAAATGCTTATTGCTTACAGTATCCAAGCTCTGGAAAACTATTAGGTATACTGAATATTGTAGACTTGAAATGGTACCAACCTAGGATCGATTAACACCACACAATAGGTAATTTGTACAGTATATGTAAATATAGAGTGTAAGATTTAAGGATTGCTAGATTGCCATGCTTTTGTCTAACCAAGAGGACATTAAAGAAGTTGTAATTAATAAGTAATGAATTTTGACTAAATGATTTAAGAGGAATTGATTAATAATCAACCTTGAGTTGCCACGCTTCTAGTGGTAATTATATGTGTAATAACCTTTCTTTTTCAGTTACAAAAGTAATTGTCCATAGGACTGGTGACCGTAATCTCAAATATCTAATTACCGCTAGTTAATTGTTAACGTAACGGCCGCACATTTACTTTCTTTATTAACTTTACCCCTTTTCAAAAATTAATTTCCACCATTTTGATTTGCATTTTTCCTTTCATTTAGATGTAACCCTTTCCTCCCTCTTTACCGACAGATTTACTTCAGTGACGACTGCTTTTCCCAAATTTCCATTAGGTACACGCGGATTAATTTTTCACTGTCATAAAGGTCGATAAGTCAGGGGGAAGTTACATAATACCTATGTCACATCCTAACTCTAGAGTGATGCGTAACGATAACTTACTCTAGCAGACAAGATACCACGTCAATGACAAAAATTATGTATGCAATTCCTGTGAAGTGGAAATGTCTTTCTGTGCTCCCTCGTTTTTTTTTTTTTTTGGAAGTAGATCATAAAATTTATATTTACTGGATCTGTAGCATAAAATATCTATATTAGTACGTCTATTAAATTTTATTTTAACCAATGATACAGTGCAGCTAGAAACTAGATATTAAACAAAATGAGCAATCTCTCAACTAGAAAGATAGATGTTTCTCATCATTTCATTAGACATTTTGGTAAATATCGTAAATTAAAATCTCCACAGTGTAATCATATGATTACAAGTTCGAGCGTGTCGTATTTGCGATGCTTTCTACAAAGAAATGTCAATAGCGAGGATAATGGCCTCTTTTTTCCACCTAATGGCTTTCTTTTTTCAGGCGACTGCCGCTCAGCTAGGCGCCCAAGGTCACTTAGCTTTCTTACCGAAATATTTACGACAGCAATTTGCTCTACGCTGACAGTCTCATATAAAAAAAATTCACAGGTTGAGAATTTGCGATACAAATGTGTAGAAACAAGATCCTATAAATATAACAGTGTCAAAAAAATTATCGGTGGTATTGTGATACATTCACACATTTGCACACATTTCATAACTCTTAAAGTACGATTCGTGGTTTCCAACATCCTTTTCCACAAATCAGTGTCTCTAACCACTACTCATTATTCCTTACCTTATTACACATATACATATTCATAGAAACTTCTCCAATATTTCATCATAATAAAAATGTAGCACAATCAAATTATCAGCTTATTGATCATAAACATACCTCAACAGCATAATTCACATCGTCGTCGTAATAATAACATCATAAAACCTCAGTCAAATCTCAAAATCGTTGTACCTTCCTCCCATAATTTCAAAACGAAAAAAAATTCTCTGCCCATTTCAATTGTGTCACCTACCTCAAACGTACTTTAAAAATCATGATCCCATACCAAATACATCATTCAAAGCTCTCATAGTATAACAATGGTTCTAAAAAAATATGAACAGTTCACAAAGTACAGACCAAATACAATTTCTTAAGTGTGAAGTTCTCCAACTGTGTAATTGCGTAAACATGTGTCACTTACGTAGCAAAAAAATTTTTATCTCTCAGTTAAATGATCAGATAGCTGTGTAATTTATATGTTAGAGAAATATTTTACCGATGTGTAAAGTTGTATAAGCAAATACCATATTAGCTAGGGCTCTTTGTGCTTGCCAGACTCATGGTACACAAAATAGGCGTGTACCCCCTGAGGATTAATTTAATTCTACCCTCAGGTGTTACAGATTACAACAATGGAATGAAATGTATCAGGGAAAACCTTTGTATCATTGCAATTCAAAATTCTTTAGAAGTAAATGTTTTAAGTACAAAATTAATCACTGAGATACGTGTCCTTTAGCGCTAAATGTGCGTCTTGCTATAAGATAACTCTGTGGAAGTGTCTTAGTTATCGTCCTCCGAAAACTAAGTTCTGCAGAAGTCAATGTACTTACCTCATGATAAACAAAAGTGAAACGCTAAGCGTATAGTTATCGTAGTTATTACGTACATTACCGTGATCAAGAAAGTACTATACTTTAACATATTGTTGTGCTACGAAAAAGGCTGTCACATTGTAGCTATACCACAAATGTTACTACTAAAACATGTTTTACTTTCCAGAGGAATTGAGAAAAACAGATACACTGAGAAAGCAACAATGTAAATTGTGTCACACATTAGTAGCGTCGTGATATAATCGTGTAGCTGTCAAAGAAACCAAGTGCTAAGTCATCTTTAATATCACAGAAAGTACTTCAAATAAAGAATGTGTTTTCAAGTAAACCAAAATATTGCATTAAAGTCTCATTAGCAGTACCTGTATATGTTCAAAGTATGTAAGCCTTATAGTCGTTACACAATCGTGCAACTAACAAGCAAGAATGTACACACACAATAACACTGTGTCGTCTGTTCACTATAACAATGCACTCATAAATACTGTCTAAATATGTTCCCTAGGTTCTAGACTGGATAGTTAACTTAAAAACATTGTTACACGTTAACAGTTTCTCAGTGTGACAAATTGTACTAGTAGCGTGAAGGGAAAAATTTTATGGCAAAGACGAAGTTAAAAAGCAGATTATCTGTCAACAAAATGTTTTACATGTGAAATGTGGTGCCAGCCTTTACTCTTCCTACTAAGCAGAGCTCCTGCTTCAACGGATTTATCATGTGGTATATGGTACATCGGTAAACTATGCTCAAATTTCTCTGACCGTTAGCGTCTATGTTACTTTTCTCTCAGCTAGGCGGCGCAAGTGGCTGCCTGGGTACGAGTCATTGTCTGCTATCTCTTTGTTGGCGTGCGTTGTTATTGGGATTAGGAAACCTGACTTCTACAAATTCACCTTGACGAGACGGACCTGCTCTGTTTGAATCCCGCCAGCTCCGATGCAATTCTGGTCTGTCGTTACGATCATATCGTCTGTCATGATGTCGGTAGATTCCATAGTTTCTTTCTTGTCGGTCACGTGGTGGAGAATTTCTCCCTGAATCGTAACTGCGCGCTGGACCGTTGCATCTGAAGTTATTCTGTCTCCCTTGATGATAATAATTATTTGGGTTCCCATATTGTCTGTTTCTCTGTTTGTCCCTGTGATAGTCACTACCACAGAGACATTACCTTTCCCTGTAATTATTACTATTCTGCCAACAGTTGTCATATGGGTGGTGTCTGTTTTGGTCACGATTTACGTTGTACGATGGTGGTGTCTGTTTTGGTCACGATTTACGTTGTAAGAATAGCCTTGTCGTGTCCATTTATTATTTCTGTCATCGTGGAATTGTGACGGATGTAACCTGTAATTGTTGTGCTCCTTTTTTCGCGTTCCGTGATTGTCAATATCAATTTCCAATTCTTGTAACAGCCCCTGAAAAGCTTCAATGTCGTCCTTGCAACGTCCTGCCAAAATAGTATGTCGTAAATGTTCAGCCAATTTGATTAAGCAAATGCGGATGAGTTCTGAGGGGCCGTAAGTGTTTGACAATTACCGAATCTTGTGCAACAAGTCTTCAAAATATTTCACAAGACTAGAAAACTCAGATTGTTCGAAATGTTTCATCTTTGTGATGCTATGTTTTACTAGTTCTTGTGTGGTTTGAGACAAATATTTTGAGAGGAAGGCATGATAAAATTCTCCTTCATTGTGGCAATCATGAATGACCGATCGCATTCTCACAGCTGGTTCATTCTCTAAGTAGCCACACATCAATTGTAATCTATGCTCGAATGACCGATTGGGAGAAAAACAATGAGGGAATTGATGAACCCATGCTTGTGGATGAATGTCGTTGACAGAATTCTTAAATGTTTTGAATTTACGTGTAGTAATGAACAGTTTATAGTCAAAATCATCATGTCGGCGAGTCGCATAGCGGTTCCATCTCAGAATTCAGTGCGCTTTGCCAACTTCTTTCATAATTTCCGAAATGCCCTGTGTTATTATTTTGTGTCTTTTCCGTATTTCTAAGTTCCTCTTCCCGTATTGGTGTGCGAGTCACCTCTGAAATATGTAATGTTTGTATTACTTGTGTCAACTGATCTTGTACTTCCCGTATTTCTCTTTTGTACTGTGTATTGATTTGATTTTATTGTTGTCTGAATTTTCTAATTTGTTCATACTCTTTTGTGTCAGTGAAGGCTACCGGTCTTGTATCATTCAGAATTTCATCTACCTTTGGAGATAAATTAGTGAACTGATCCGAACGTTCGGCTGCTTTCTCTGATAGTTAACTGATTTCCTTAGTGTGTATATCTGACCCAAGTTCAGAGTGTCCATTTGTGTTGAAATCGTATCTACGGTGTCTTTTAAGTTTTCCTGAGTTTTTGCAAGTTGCGTAACCGAATTGGTAGATGCAACTGAGTCAATCTTAGATTGCAAGGTCTCATGATTTCCATGAACAATAGTTTTCAGTTCTTTTATCGCTGCTTCGTGATTCTGTAATGTATTTTCATGCAGCGAAAAAATAGGTTGGAAATGCTCACAAATTTGTATTTTTACGTCATTACAGACTTTGACATTTCGATTCAATGTTATGTAACTCAGTAGTTAAATCTTCACGTGTTTGTTCAACTGAGATGTCTAACTTTCGAAGATTTTGTTCCATTGTGTGTAACTTTTGAAGCTTTTGCTGTGTTTGTCTCTGATTTTGTTCCATTGTGTCTAACTGTTGCAGTGTTTGTCTCTGATTTTGTTTCATTTGTTGCATTAATTGCAATAATAAAGTATTAGTGTCTGGAATCTGTTCCTCCATGCTTTTCGGCAGTGCTTTTCCACCGAAAAACATTCACATTTTGACAAGCAGAAAATGAGTCATGACTTATTTTGAAAACGATGAGGACACAAAACCTGAATCTACAGTATTCGCAAGATTGTGTCCTCTCATTTCGGATTCCTGAGGCGAGCTGTTACCGACCGATCGATCGATAATGGTTCCCTGTTATGTAATTGTTTCACTGCCTACTCTATTATTTTCAGCCCGCTCCATTTCCCTATACACAATTACCAAATTACTACTTTGAATGTCTGATAATTCATTCCACAGTGCTGCTGATAAGCTACGCTCGTCGTTGCTATTATTGTTCAGTTTACTTTGGAGCCTAGTGCTACGATTTTCACACGCCATTATTGTCACAATATTCCACACCATAACACAGAAAAACACATTTTGAAGAGCAAAATAAGAAAACACATTAACATAGCACTGAAAATAATATCTAGTTAATTGCAAGCGCAGCTGCGAAATACTTGGTGCAAATCTACATGCATGCCACAACTGTTTTACTGTGCAAGAATGAACAACTACAACTACAAAGGATTTTCTCTCTACAGTTACACGTTAGCAATAAACAAAGGCAGCACTAATTACACAAACTACAAGAAAAAATCAGAAGATTCCAGTGAGGTATGTGAAACGTCCCCATAGAAAAATTATACATGACTGTGTTTAAACTGACACACAATATTTTTAGCGCAACGAAATCTGACTTTCAATAATCGCTACAAAAGAATGGCCCTTACGAATATTAACCTATACCTTTCACAAATTACTGACCTCACAAAAATCTTCGTTACAACAATGTATTTACCTTACTAGTGTTCAAAAGTCATAATATATATAGCAGTTCATGACATCCATTCTTACTAATGTACTGTTTCTGATGGACACATGTCCAGATCAGCCGCTCTCAAAAATCCGCCATCTCACTTCCCCACATCCAACACTGCTGGCGGCACACCTTCAACTGCGCAACGCTACGCGCTGTTAACATCCGGCAGTCCAACACTACAATGCCAGACAACAATGCAAACTAGCCACAGACTGCACACATCACAGCCAGTGGTTTTCATACAGAGCGCTACGTGGCGTTACCAATATAAAATCCTAAACAGCCAACTTACACAATCTCACCGAAGTTATTTAAAAGATGTAGGAAGCCCAGGATGACTAGTGAATGACAAGCTCGTGATTGTTTTACAACTGTGACTCAAAACAGACCTCATTATAAACTTCAATTCGCACATTAGCCTCTTCCTGATGCAATATATCAGTTTTCACTTTGATTAGATTACATAAACAAGAATAAGAATCATATTATTTTGCGTACACAACCAATATAATTGATAGCATGGTGAGTAATCAATCACAAACAATCGTTCTTGTTTAACTATGACTCAAGGGACTAATAATTTCCAAGCAAAGTTACAGACCCACATTATAACACAACTATATATAAAAGAAAGAGATCTTAAAGCTTAATAAAACTGAACTGCCCACGTAAATGTCCACAGTGAAACATGCTTATACTAAAAACACAAAGTGGGCCAACTAAGGTCGCAAAGCTTACACACAGGAATAATAACAAATCTGCAGGTTCATTAAAGGTACACAAATGATTAACCTCAGTGTTAAATAAGAAGGGCTAGTAATAACTCAACCAATAAAATGAATCGTAGAAACGCCAATTTTACAAGATGGCGTCCTTTAATTAACAGATATAATGACTCAGAATGATTCCCAAATTGTACTTAACTTTAGAGAACAGCGTTAATGCTCATAGCAGTGTTTGTAAGCAATAATGCTACGGCCGGCAGCCAATACGAGCGTTCACTCCCCACGACTTGTGCACACGGTCACATAGCAGGTGGTATAAGTTTATATATAATCCGACCGGCCCAAAATGAACAAGAACCCATAATCACACCGATGTCAGGGAATGAGCAGTCTTAACCAATGTCCTGCACCACAAATAGATGGCAATGAAAACAAGGTCAAATCACAGCCACACTGAAATATATAATAAGGACGTCCCCAAAATTCTTAAGGAGCAATACTCTAACATTACTCGACCTCCAATAAATTGGTAGGAAAATTATATATTACTTCCAGTTGCCATATGGCACTTTCAACTGTAAATAAACACACCAAATGATGCTGTGACAAATGATTACAACGTTAACTCTACGGCTGCCACACACATTCACAACCGCAGCGAGTCCCAAAGCGGACAATATGTCCTAAGACAAGTAGAAATTTGCATGAAAACCACTTAAAACAAACACTACACTGCTGATCAAAACGGAATGAGGAACACCAGCCTCCTTAAAGTAGCCACTGTTGGAACCAAGTTCAGAACCATATCCGGCACCTACCCATGCCACAAGAAGTTTCAACAATCTTCTTAGTTAAACACAGAATACAAGTCATAAGTTGGAGCTTGCAAAATACGAGCTGGGAAGGTGTTCAGCGTGAGACGACGAGCCCACCACAGTTTTGCACGTCAAGGTGCCCAATGATTGGCACCGTACATCCGGCCCGCACCAGAAGACTAGGGCGGCAAGCTCGGCGAGGCCCATGCACCACGGTTAGGGACGCGGGCCTGCTTTGAACACGAGTTCGCAAGTTGAACGCCGACCGGAGACTCACTCGTCACACGTTCAGCCGGAAAACCCGCGCGGTGGGGGGGGGGATGGGGAGGGGGAGCAGTCAAAGATGGTTGAAGTACACCGTGCATGCCAAATCGGCACTGTGCAAATCTGGTACCGAGGCAACTGTGGTGCCTCACGAGCCATACGTGACAGGTGTCAACAGCAGCCGCGGCCTAATAGATGTGAATCTGTGGGGCAATTGATCACCCACATGAACCGAGGGGCTATCAACAGTGTTTCCTCAAGAACCTTTCAGCGAATGTTGCTGCGGATCAACCTGGTTCATGTACTCAAGCTGACGGTTGTTCATGGTCGACGAAGGCTGCAATTCACACCCCAGTACCGCAACCTGACGTCCCCTGTGTGGAGAGAGGTGGTAGTTTCCGATGAATCATATTTTATGCTACATTTTGTGGATGGTCGTTTGCGTGTACAACTAGAAACGTCTGAGAGCAAACACTGTGCATCAATAGCCTTAGTGTGTGATTGGCCTTTTGTTGGTGTCTTCTGTGCGCTGGTCGGTAGTTGATGTTGATTCTGTGATGGGGCAGTGTGCCCAAGCAAATTGATTGTTACATAACTTGTCAGTAAGCTTGGGATAATTTTGTGAGAGCGATTTAAATATTTTTTCAGTGGACTTCGAAAACTTTTGTGTTCATTCAGGTACAGTCGTGCCAAAAGTATCCGAACGACCTGAATTGCATTTCGCCTGATTCGCATGCAACCCACATAACGCAGCTGCCTAGCAGGTCCTCTATAGCTCCTTGAAAATGGTTCCAACAAGTCACCACTATAAAACACTGCTCTCTATCGCAATAACTCAAAATGTAAAGTAATACTACGATACTACAATTATCAGGGAACACCTTATCAGAGGTAAGACTGTCCTTAAGGCTTGTAAGTTCACATTTATTACAATAAATGACATACCTGAAATGTTACCACTCTCATTATTAGTTCAGATAGGTAATGCACGCAATAACTTCGTCGTATTCATAATTTCCTCTTCAATCTAACATATCGTACTTATTATGTAACACAAAATGACAGTAAAAATTTAAGTTATTCACGACCAGCTCGTTGAGAATGTGTATGAACTTCAAATGACACGACGAAGCGTCTCGTCAGGCATATGGATTCAATCTCAGGTCATGCAGACCTGATTTCGTGACTGACGGAAACGAACAGTCATTCCTGATTAGGCATACAGAGAGTGATATACCTGCATTTTAGACAGTATCAGTTAGCAAATACCAACTTTAATTTAAATAACGCAAACATTTTTAACGGACCTATTGTCCCTGTTTACGAACTATAAGAGATGTTATATATTACTTCTTAACAAGTAACATATTTGAAATACCGCGAGATAAAGCTTTGTGTTGGACAGGAATTCGAACCCATAACCTAATAAGATAGATATCGAAGCACAATGGACTGTGACATATCGCATTCTCTCGGCAGTAGCTAGATGTTTTAACTGAAATGACGAGACGAAACATTAATTCTTCCTTCCCAGGACACCAACCCAGCACCTATCGCTGTTTTATTCTAGAGAAACCGAACGTTAAATATGTCTTTGTTGCACCAGCAGCTTGTGAGAATGTTTGAACCTGAAATAATATGACGAAGAGTTCAGTGCTGACTGGGAATAGAGCACCCACATATCGTTGTTGACTACACACAAAGAGACGTCAGCTAGTGATTTTTCCTCCACCAGCAGCTCGGAATAACATCCTGAATTTACAGTGACCTCCAAAAAGTTCTGTGTCTCACTGGGAGTCAAAAACGTCAAATATCTTTAGAGTTGACTACGAATGAAAATACATTAAGAATCGAAATTATTATCCACCAACAGATAGGTGTTCTCATGCTAGATCTTGACAATACGTAACGAAATCTTTAGTGCTGGGCTAGGATTCGAACCGATTCGCGCAGTATGTGGAGATGTTGAGGAATCTGCAGTTTTGAAAAAACAACAAATTGTAGCTGAGCTGTATTGTCACGAAGGGAACAAATTCCTCGTTAAGGGCGGTCCGAGATGCATTCCCAGTTAAGAACCAGTTTTATCGACATACAGAAGCTCTGATAAAAGATGGAATAAGTGTCCCGTGAGCCTACATAGCGTTTGTTTCGTCACTAGAAATAAATAACTAGCATAAGAAAGATTACTGGTGATAGACTTTCTACATGTTGCCACTCCAGACTTTATTGTGGCTCAACTTAACGTCTACTTGGTAGAGAAGGAATATCATTTTAATTTGAATTTCAGACCACAATGCCATTTATCATCTTCACTTGGTGTAGCCAGAAGAGAAGGGAATCTGTCTCTCACTATCTAACTGCCACCAACACAGAACTGCCAACAGTCTAGGATGCAGGAATTTAAACAGGAAGTGTTCCTTTCCACCTGAGCTACTCTATTACGCTATCTGTTTGTTGAAACCGTCGTGCAGTGCTAAAGAAAAGGTATAACTATTTGTCTCTCATAAGTACTGACCTGGCCATATGCATTATCCCACAGCGCTGTGGAATGCAGAAGGTCTCGAGGAATTGTTGTTGACACCTGGAGCTGCTTCAGCTACGTGTTGTCTAGTAGCGTAATGGTATGTATCACGCACGGTAGATAAGACGTCGCGTGTTCGAGTACATTCACTGATTTTTTTTTTTTTAAACGCAATTCTGCTGTCTGCTAAAGTTATCGATCTAATGAAACTTGTAACATAATTCCATTCACTTCTTAACCAAAATAGCTGTATGTGGAAAAAGGGCTAACTTCAGTGACTTTTTGTTCATTCCAGGTTTAACAGACAGCCCGACAGTAGATGCATCTCGAAACTTTTGTATTATGTATGGGTAGAGCGCATCGTGCCAAAATACGCCGGAAAAGTATTTTCTATGTTAGCTGTCATCTGGTAGTGGAATTTTATTCTTCTTCAGATCTTGTTTGAAAGCTTTAACTCAGAACAACTTTTCTACATGCATGTAAGACTGTTATAGAGAACATCAGGGAATTCGCATATATCGTTGATGATTAATTTCTCTCTCGTGCTTACTATTGTTTTAACAGCACTAAAGGAAACCTTACGAAAATTGTGAGCTGTATTATAAGAGATGTAATAAAGCTACCCACAATAACCTTACGACGAAAGTCTGTTTTAATAAAACTGAGTATCTGTACACAAGCGTGCCTCTATCGTCACGAATTCGTAAAATACTAC
The DNA here is from genome assembly GCF_023897955.1 of Schistocerca gregaria. Classification (NCBI taxonomy): domain Eukaryota; kingdom Metazoa; phylum Arthropoda; class Insecta; order Orthoptera; family Acrididae; genus Schistocerca; species Schistocerca gregaria. The sequence continues at coordinate 586,974,819 of NC_064924.1, read as the reverse complement.
TCACTTAGATTTTGATTCGGTCTGTGTCTAATTGGTATGCTGTGTCATACTCAAGATGCATGCAAATGTGGCATTTCGTAAATAAAGTTATGTATTCCGAGAAACCCAAAATTAGCTTGTCAGCAGCGGAAAGAGGCGTTACCTGTTGTGCGGCATTACCAGTTTTTCACGATGAGCCGAAAGTATTTTCTTGATATTTCCTTAGCGATGTTTCATTTGAGTGCTTGTAGCTCTTTCACAGATGGGATAAAAACGTTTCATTCACTGAGACTGGAATTGCGACCCATAACAGACACTGTTTCACAGATCAGCACGTTACCACAGAGCTGGCGAAGAAGTATATGCCTTAGACTCCTCTTACGAGACCAACAGTGGCTAGAACTCGTAAACCGCTATTTTAAAGATGAAATTAGTAGCGATTACCACGTGCAACTACTTCTCTGTGCTGAAAAGAAAATGACAAGTAAAATCAAGTGAACATTCATGAAAATGACATGTTCCACATCATTACGAAATATCGTATTCATTATCTAAGAAACAAGAATTAATCTAATGTGAAATCATATCATACTGTTGACTAGCTTAGAAGAGTCATGAAATACCGAAATCTTTGCTAACACCTGTAGCCAAATCCAAACTTGAAAATAAAAGACGACAGTTTTAATAATAAACCGGGACTTCTCTCAAGACCCTTTCGTCCCTGTTAACTAACTGCGAAAGATGTCTGATGTACCTCTGTTCTGAAGTAACAAAGTGTGCATGCATGTAAAGATGAAGTACATGATCTTAAGTTCTGTGATGGAGATACGAACCCAACACGTAATCGGATTGTTAACTAAATAAAATCAAATGTTTCGTACATGTTTCTCATACCAGCTGCTAGGTGTTTGAATCTAAAATAAGGATACAAACTTTTGTGCCTAAGCGACAATCGAACAGCACACCTACCGTGCATGCACAAATACAGCTTAAGTATCAGTTGCTTACTCACCAATAGTAAGATGTGTGGGTGTTTGACCAGAAATAACGACACCTATAGCGATTGTAGGCAACACATGAACAGACATTGAAAATGTACTTTAATTTTTACTAAAAGACCGGTGTCCACGTCATATTGCTTGAAATGAAATTATGAATATTTTTGCACGGGATCAGGATTCGGACCCACATACTTACCTTTGGAGGAGACCTAGAGAAGCTTGCAGTCTTGAGAAGAGGAACGAAATGATTGAACTACACCGTTCCGAAAGATTCAGATCCTCTAAAGAGGAGATACGAATTCGATTCACAGTCCTGCACCAAACTTTTCAACGTCTCCAGTTCAATCAAGTACAAGTAAAATAAGAACCCTGTTCCTTTAAAAAGCTATCGGTTCATTAAATAAAATAAAATTTTCTAATGTAAGTAAATTTACTGGAGGCTATATTACTGTTTTCCATTATTTCCGCTATGTCATTTTCCAACGTAAACCCTCTCTGCCCAGTTGGTAATGAAGGAACGTGATGTTTAATGCGGTTTCTGGATTATAACGTCTTTCTCTTGTTGTTACCAAGGGTAAAGTAAATCTGTTTGTGCCTCTTAAAAGTAAATGATTGAACCCACGCATTGCACTTGTGATAGTTCGTTCCGCCAGACCGTTCTGGCCATATGTCCGAGCCCCAGGAGAATGCTTTAACAGATAATGTGCTTAGCATTAAATTTTGTCACGGTGGAAAAAGGGCGAGTCTATTAAAGGGTTAAGTAGAAGCAAGCTTCTGAAGCGGAGATTATGCTATTCTTATGCCTGCAGGATGTAAAGATTCCTCTAGGCATCATAGGCTCGATGTGAAGCAATTTTGAAATTTTCACAAATTCAGCAAATTTCTTAGTTCGAGAAGATCCATTGGGACGTGTGAAGTTATCGGATAATTCGATTATTACCGTCATTATTACTATCATTTTCTTCATACCGCTGCTGGAACACTGTACTTGAAGATCATGTGATGCCTTTGATCACTTTAGAAGTAGTTTCCCAAGAACAGGTTCTTTCCCTGTCTACGGAATCCTTTTCATGTTAATATCAAATATCAGTAATTACTCGTAGATTACATTAAAACTAAAGTAATTGATGAAGACGTTACTTGATAAAAAAAACGCGCTGCCTTTCTTCATTTACTTGCTCCTAGAAATGGCTATCGAGTACTACCAAACCAATAGGCAAGAGATCTTACTGCCTTCCGATATACGTCGCTGACAGTTCTTACATATGATTTGGTCGACATGACCTGTTTCAGGTTGAGTATGACAGACAATGTATTAGCAAATCAATTGTTTTCCCTTGAACAGAAAGGTTTTCATTCTAAGCTATCCAACAAAAAAATTTTCGCAACATTGGTTGAAATTTAATATTCGCTTCTATAATGTAGGAAAGTATTTCACAGTTGCAAAACTCGCAACTGACTCATTGACCTTACATTTATTCGCTGAGCATAAATTCTAGCTCAGAGTGACACCAGATTAAGTAACCTAATGTAACGAAGACTGTTTGCCAGTGCTCTTTCTCACCGGGAATTACGGAATTCACTCATTGGGCTCCGTAAATACACAATAACAGTAATTTCTGTGTGTATGCAATGCATACGGATTAGAATTTAGTGGTACTCTCTCTTCCACTTCTCTATACAATATGCCTGACCTAAACCGGCTCTTTATCATTACATGCCCTTGGCAGTGCAACATCATACTGACAACAACGATTGATTTTCTAAAACATTTTCTTTCATACACAACCTGAAACAGGTCATGTCGATCAAATCATATGTAAGAAATAACAGCGACGTGTATCGGAAGGCAGTAAGATCTCTTGCCTTTTGGTTTCGCAGTACTCGATAGCCATTTCTAGGAGCAAGTGAATGAAGAAAGGCAGCGCGTTTTTGTTATCAAGTAACGTCATCTACGAGTAATTCCTGAACTTCGACATTAACATGAAAAGGATTCCGTAGACAGGGAAAGAACCGTGTTAGGTTCGTATCTCTGTCTCAAAAGTGCACATCATGCGCTTCATCTTTAAATGCAAACACACTTTGTTACTTCAGAACAGCGGTATATGAGACATCTTCCGTGGTTAATTAACAGGGACCAAAGGGTCTTGACAGAAGTCCCGGTTTATTACTAAAATTGTCGTCTTTTATTTTCAAGTATAGATCTGGTTACTGGTATTGGCAAAAACTTCGGTAATTTATGACACTTCATGGCTAGTGATCAATATGATATGATAAGATTATATTACATTAGATTAATTCTTGTTTCATAGATCATTAACACAATATTTAGTAATGATGTGGAACATGCCATTTTAATGAATGATTTCTTTACATACCATGATTAAATTTCCTTACAATTTTTTACTCTCTCTCTCTCTTTCATCCTCTTTGATCTCTCTCTCTCTCTCTCTCTCTCTCTCTCTCTCTCTCTCTGTCAATCCCTATCATACACACACACACATATTCTTTTTATTATTATTTGTTTGTTGTCGAGGTTCGAAAGCGTCTGTGAGTGAGTGTCTCAGTTTTGAATACACCTACGAAAGAAATATAAAAACAACAATGAGAGTTACTGATTTATGATACTTAGTTTGAAATGGGTTTCATTAATCATAAAATTTGCCATAGTTAAGTTTCAATCTGAATAATTTCCTATCATGTAGCAAATTTTAAGTTTGTTTGTGTAACGTCCCAGGTGTGAAGAAGAATTGTTTGTATTTGTTCATACCAGCTCGTTACGGTCGGCTTACTCTCGTGTACTAATAGCATTATTACCCAAATCATGTCATACAACTTGGGGGTTTATTCCCACGCGTTGAGGCACGACATTCTCTGCAACATCAGGACCACGTGTGGGTAAGATCATAAGATTATAGATGGAAGCTATTCCATGACGTAGAACATTTAATGCTACACAGAACCAACCCAGTTTCGAATAATATTTCTTGATTAGATGAATAAATGTGCTATTTACCAACTTCATTAGGAAAGTTCGATTCTGAACTTGCAATCTCTCCAGCTAACCTTAATAGTAACACTGGGGGCTGAATGTAATGCTTCGTTCATGTGGGTGAGATAAATAGCTAAATGCTGAATTATCTTCCTTTTCAATGCATCTTTCAGTTTCCCTCATATTGTCGTCTCAACGTTCACACGTAGGTTATTCCCTTGTATTTTGTCATTCCACACGCAACCGTTATGAGCAACGGACTGTAATTTCATTTGTGATTAAAATTACTTTCTGTGTTAAGCGTGGGTTGCTGTTGCCCATAATAACTCGTCAGTGTGAGTGACATCCGTTTTAAGAGTATTAACACTTCACATTACATTTTCCCGCTACATGAAGCCATTCCCAGAAAAAGATTGTCGAAAAAGATTGTCAGATGCAAGGCGTAAAAAAAAAATCTTTTTACGTTAATGTAATGCATGCCACGTCAACGTGTGCTAGGACTGGATCATAGGAAGCATCGCTTTTGCGTCATTTTTATTTCAGTGTTTTTCATAATTGATCCCACTTTGCCGACTTTGCGGACACACAAGACGTGCATTATCAAGGAGAATTGTTGGTGGTCCATGGTGTATGAGATATCTATAATCAATAAAAACTTCTATGGTTTAGCCATTTCCATTGACGAGTGAGAAGCTGTAAGACCGGTCTTAGAGGCAGGGATGTCCTACACAAAGATTTTTCCACGATCTATAGCACACCGTAGGCCGTATCTAAGCTCGCTTGTGAGTTGCGCGCATCATTAGCCTGTCATCTGAAATTTAGACTCTCATTTACATACCAACCAATGAATTAATTAATCCATTTGTTATGCATCAATAGATTTAAAGTTTTGCAGAGCCTTTCAGAATAACAATAGTTAAATGGAATACGGGTCTCAGTTTTATACTTGAAAAAGTTTCGGAGTTATTTAAAATTACCTCACATAAAACTTCGCTGTGCAATTAACGTTCACATACTCTAAAATGCTTTACTACGCCGTGGGACAAAGAGCTCTGAGTGTTTTAGAATTCGCAGCATGTCGCTATGACGTAGCAGGAATGTAGACAGGGCAGCAAACACGAGAATGGGGTGCTCGGTCGTCGTGCAATCATACTGGCGGAGTAAGTAAAATCGGGTTCATAAAAAGAAACAAAAATCTGTATCAATGAAAGGCGTCATCTCGATGGCTTGTAACGCCTTCAGATAGCCGAATCCATGTCACCATGAGATATATGGTGTCCTCGCCGTACGATTACAGCAGCGCTAAGCTTTTTGAAAGGAAGAAAGGAATGGGTCTTAGTGGTCAACGTCCCGTCGATCGCACGGTCTGTAGTGGTGGAGCGCAAGCTTGGACTCGAAAGGATGAGGGAAGATATGGTACATGAGGTTTTCAAGGGAACTACTGCTGCATTTAGGCGTACGAAGGAAAACCTAAGTCTGATGGCCGGATAGGCACTGGTAGCGTCGTCATCCCGAATGCGAGTCACGTGTGGTACCCACTGAGTCACTTCATTCGGTCGCTTCTCTTAGCGACCTCTAGGTCGTAGAATTACCAGCGACTTACCAGAAGCCATGCCACGAAGACGTCGAGCGGTATCAGCTGGCGGCAGTAGGACAAGGTTGAAGTCCCCTGAGGTACCGTCAGCAAACCTAGGAACCCTTGGAGGCGGCTGAAGTCAGCTCCCAGCTGGAACGCAACTGTTTGACTCTCGACAGCATCAAGACGGCGCAATTTATAGACGCAGGTCTAATAGGTAGCAGTATTGGAGGCTTGCTGACCCTCGTCGGGGTTGACGATCGACGTGAAGAAATACTCCGGATAGCCTGAGGTCCACAACAGATGGTGTACGATGGAGTGGGTGGTACACATGGCCGCTCGACCCGACCCTATGGTGACAGGACGCCATTTTTGACCAGGTAGACGTTGGAGGTGCCGCCACGTCAGGCCCTGCCATGGCATAATCCACGTCACCACTTTGGGGCGTGGCCCTCGAACAATGCCATAACAACAGCTTTACAGCCTCGGCAACAGTGGTGGAGCTGAACGGGTGCAGACTTGGTCATATCAGCACTTTTCCATCCTTTGGCAGCGGAGTGCGACTGTAGCATTCTGGGTCGCGTGATAAATCATGGACGGTATTTTGAAAATGTAGTCTCGTAACAAGAAAATGCATCGAAGGATAACTTAAAAACACTTAATTGCCGAATCAGTTTACTAACGAATATTTTGTTTAACGGTGACAATGGCGCAATGTTCTTAGCTTCAAAAAGTAATTACTACTTCCAGTGTGTTTGACATTACTGACGTGGACTGACTTGCGGTGAGCGTGAGTGAGAGAGCTAACGCTGCATGTATATGATGCATCTACGTTGGAATCAGTTTGTAGTGAATGAGCTTATGAATAATGTTGTGCAGCTGGACAATGTGTCATACCTAAAGTATGCTCTATGTAATGTGAATTAGCTTGCAGGAGGCTCGTAAAAGCTAATCCTCTATTTCTAAATCTAGGACGAATAAATATGTGGTTATTTTCAGTTTATTCTGGGAACTGATTTAAGTAAATTCGAAATAGGAATTGGTCAAGATAGCAAATAACTGGTCTCATGTCCAATAACTAAGCATCAATTATGTCCCAATCAACTACAACAGAGAACTTTTGGAGGAGAAACAAATTTTGAATGCTGTCTTCTCGTGGAATCGTAATGAAGCACTAGTAGCGTGTGTAACCGTTCCTATGTGCGCTAGTACAGACGTTCCAATTCAGTTTCGTCCAGTAGTAGAGTAGTTCCGAAAATAATTGAGCTGTTGTGTAACCAAAGTTTGGAGGTGTTTCAAATTTCTTCAATTGAGGTTTAAAAATTCCGTTTGCCGTTCCATCATGTCGTATTGGAGAGCTTCAGATTACTGATTGTTGATAACGTAACTGATCTACAACGAATATACCGAAACTGACTACCAATGCTGAACTTTCAAAGCGTTTATCGGCTAATAAGCTCCGATTCTGCAGGTTACGTGTTCAATACCTATCGTGGCTAGTATTAAATGGATGTGCTATGTGCGTGAACGTGACTGAGTAAGATGTGAGCAAATATTTTACTTCTCATCCAAAACTCTATGATAGACCGGACTTGGCAGCTGAAAGTGTAGCGATAAAATTGGGGTACAACACAAATACTTTTCATCATAACTGCTTTCATTCTGTGATGAAGAATCCTATTTGCAGTAAGAAACTGAGAGCTTATTGCACCCTGCTGGCGAACTATAATGTAAACAGCTTTCTATGTAGATCCACATTATACATTATATTAGGGCTAAGCATTCCTCGAAGGGAACCCAACGAGACTGCTGGATGGATAGCGCGGTGAAAGGGGGGGATGAGGGGGGGAGGTCAGTTGAATCCTTTTGCCAGTCCTGAACAGAATTAATAATGATCATTGCTGCTGCCATCTCCGTCATTTACTTTGAAAAATCCTGTGTATGCTAGTTGTACATGTGAAATACAATCTATAAACAATTACGTAACAAAATTTATAGCATCTGTTACTGTCGGTGAAGGTGTTAAGGAGGGAAATTTATTTATATGATGGGAATTACGCATGAGACTCAATCCATTTTAAAAGGCATTCTGCTTATACAGTGTGTGGATATTCAGTGACCACTGTGGCGGTTTTTCCTGCTACCGTGATTAGTAACTAAAACGTTCCCGGTTCCTTGTTCGAAACCCAACTCCAATTAAATAAAAATCAAATTTGGCATAAGAAGTCGGACACGTCCGAAGGAACAGATACAATATTCGTATAGTTATGGCTAACCGGCCATTGACCTTCTTCTTCTGTGCTGGTTGCACATGCATTGCCCGAACTCTTATGGGACTCAGTAAGATTGTCTGCCACGAGTAAAGAGTTCAGTGGGCAGGGGCACTACGAATGTAGTGTGTGGACAATAAGTTCTGACTGTGGTTCTCAAGGGGAACGTGCAAGGATAAATCCCTGCAGTCGTACTATCATCTGTGCCCTCAGATGTGGCTCAGATGGACAGAGCGACTGCCATGTAAGCACGAGATCCCGGGTTCGAGTCCCAGTCAGGGCACACATTTTCATCTGGCCACGTTGATTTATATCAACGCCTGTCGACAGCTAAGGGTCTCCTAACACTCCCCCCCTCCTCCCCCGGGATTCTGCCTCAGAGGGGGAGGCTGGGCTGTGCAACAACTCGCTTTGGTGCTGTTTCTAGGTTTCTGCCCTCTGTTGGAGGCCAGACCATATCGTTTAGCTGACATGGTTGCGATTCCTTGCCTTCTTTTCATGTTAACTGGCGCCCCTTGCCTGTCCGCTAGTGGTAGCAGCGGCGTTTATCGATATCTAGTAACTGTGGCCCTATCTTTGCGGCGACGTCAGTGTTGGTCCGGGTCATGTCAGTGTGCAGTTGGGTTGGCGACTCAGGAGGAGCCAAGTCTGCACAGTGCGGGAAAACGCCGGGACTGCTGGAAGCGCGCATGGAGTGCCAGATCGAAGGCCTGTGGCACGGCTTCGTCGTAAGCCGGATCCGGCAAGCTTTAAGTTGTATGCATTTGGATTAAAGTGGAGAAACCTCCACCACTGTGAGATCTTGCGATTCTCCAGTGACTTGGGTTGGTGTTGCTCCTCGTAGTGTTGCCGAGGTGAAGAGCAGCCAGTGGAGCTCTTTGAGAAGGCGGATCTGATTAGCTTTCGTGGACTTCCGATTTCTATTCATTGCGTTCAGTTTATTGCTATTTGTTAAGTTGAACCAGCGGTATTTTTCCTACCTCGTGGCGACTAAAGCCCCAGTTACCGGCCCTGGGGTTTAGTGTATGTAACGGCAGTGTATGTTTCCTTGCCTTGCTGCTGATGTCTGGTAAGACGTGTAGTTTTGACTGTTGTCTTGATTGTAGGTTGGTTGGCAATTCTTCCACTATGATGCTAGTGATTCCTTTCTCTTTCTGGGCATTCTAAGCACACTATTTTGCGGGCGGAGTCAAGACCCCCGGTTCCGGCGCTGGTGTATTGTTACATCTTTGCATTTGGTTTATTGGATGTCGGGTAGCCTCAGCAAGATTATCATTAATCATTCGTTAGACTGCCGCTAGTTTGAGTTACCATCTTGTGAAGCGAATGCTACTTCTGGCTACCTATCTTATTGCTCGCGAAATTGTTTCTTGCCGGACCTACTCAGAGGTCGATTCCTGGTGCAAAGTCTGTGACTGACCCTTGTGTTTTATTATTGTATTTGCTGTTTTCTTGTAGGTTTGTAATTTTTTTATATAATTGCTATTCTTGCGATACAGCATGTTGAAATGGTTGTGCTACCAAGTTTGTCATAATTTTGTCTCACCCGTTTGGTGATCACTTGCCTGTCTTTTTTAAATTAACCTAAGCATTTGCATTGCTGTTTTACTGTATGTTTGTTAAATTTTTAATAATTGCCATTCTTGGGGTGAAAGGCCTTCAGCCATGACTGTGCTTACTTGCCTTAAAATTCTAATTGGGATCACACTGGCCTGTTTTTAAAACATTATTTTGCTGTGTCTGTATTTTATGCCCATTTGGTAAATTGTGACGCACTGAAAGCACCATTCATTACACATTTGTTTCTTCCTTCATTAATAACGTGTGAATCTTGATTTATTGCTGACTGTAGCATTACCGTTCTAAAATAAATGTGTGTAGTTGCAAAAGGGAACCAATAGCAACTGATTGCGGCCCCGTCCACAATCGTAACCAAATCCTGCCTTCACAGACTATCAGGTTTCAGGAAGTACTAGGAGATAGCGAGATACGTTTGAAGTTCTCCAAGGCTAGAGATACAGCAATAATGAATAGCTCAGTAGACACTACAGGTGAAGCAGACTCGACACCTCTAAAAAGGGCAGTCACAAAAGTTGGAAGGGAAAACGTAGGTACAAAGAAAGTATTCTCGAAGAAATCATTGATAACAAAAGAAACACTTCAGTTGGTCGACGAAAGAAAGAGGTAGAAAAGTGTTCAGGGAAATTGAGGAATGCAGCAATACAAATCCGATGAATGAAATAAACAAAGAAGTGCAGGGAAGCTAAGACGAAATGGCTCCATGGAAAATGTGAAGAAATCGAAGGAGAAATAATTGTCTTCAGGACTTACTCAGCATATTTGAAAGTCCAAACAACCGCCTGTGAAATTAAAACAAAGGATGGTAACAATAAGAGTTCAATGGATATTCCACAGTTAAATGCAGAGGAGAGACTGGATTTGAGGAGGGAGATTTCTCTGGTGAGAAAGAGGATGAAACAGGATTCAGCTTAGGAGAAATGTGGAATCCAGTATAAGAATCAGAATTTAAGGGAGCTTGGGAGGACATGAGATCAAACGAAGCAGAGATAACATTAATTCATAATTTATAAAGTCAGTGGGGGATGTGACAAAAAACGACTATTCACGCTGGTATGAGAATGTGTAAGGCTGGTGACGTGCCATCTGGTTTTAGAAAGAATATCTCTCACACAATTCTAAAGACTGAAAGAACTGACAAGTGCGATAATTATCGCACAATCAGCTTAACAGCTCATGCATCCAGTTTGCTGATAACTGTAACATACAGAAGAATAGAAAAGAAAAATTAGAATGTGCAGCATGACGATCAGTCTAGCTTAAGGAAAGTTAAAGACACCAGAGAGGCAAATCTGACGTTGCGGTTGATAATGGAAACAAGACTAAAGAAAAATCAAGGCATTTTCACACAGTTTGTGGATCAGGAAAAACCATTGGACAATATAATATGGTACAAGGTTTTTGACATTCTGAGAAAAACAAGGGTAAGCCATAGAGAAAGACAGTTAATATGCAATATGTACAAGGGCCTAGAGGGAATAATAAGACTGGATGAGCAAGAACGAAGAGATCAGATTAAAAAGAGTGTAAGAGAGGTATCAAGCGTTTCGCCCCTACTGCTCACTCTGTACACTGAAGAAGCAATGATGGAAATAAAAAAAGAGGTTCAGGATGGAATAAGAAGTCAAGGTGAAAGGATATATATGATAGCATTTGCCGATGATATTGCTATCCCAAAAGAAATTGAAGAAGAATTACGTGGTCTGCTGAATACAATGAACAGTGTAGTGAGTACAGCATATGAACTGAGAGCAAACTGAAGAATGACGAAAGTAATGAGAAGTAGTGGGATTGAGAACAGTGCGCAATTTAACATTAGGATTGATGGTCACGACGTAAATGAAGGTAAGGAACAGACGCAGAAAGGAGGACACAAAAAGCAGACTAGTCTACTAGTATTAATGAAGATCCTAATGTGAGGAAGACATTTCTCAGATTGTACATCTGGAGCACAGCACTGCATGGTAGTGAAACATGGAGTTTTGGAGACCTGAAACAGAAGAGACTCGAAGCATTTGAGATGTGGTGCTACAGACGAATGATGAAAATTAGATTGTCTGCTAAGGTAAGGAAAGAGAAGGTTCTCCTCAGAATCGAAGAGGAAAAGAATACTGTCACCGAGCAAGGAAGGATGATGGAACGTCTGTTAACACATCAGGGAGTTACTTCCGTGGTACTAGAGGCTAGAGGGCGGTGTAGAGAGCAAAAACTCTGGAGGAAGGAAAAGATTGCAATGCATCTTGCAAATAATGGAGGAATAGGTTGCAAGTCATACTCTGAGATGAAGAGTTGGCGCAGGAGAGAAATTCGTGGCGGGCCGCATCAAAACAGTAAGAAGACCGATGGCACCAAAAAGAACTTTCGGACTACACCTCCGACCTCTTTTAAATGTAAAAAGATTTCCTAATCACGTATAACAAATCAACAGACAGCACCGTGATAAGTAATCATCTGTCACCATATCATTATATTATTTGGATAACATTACACACCAATATCTACATTAAAAATCTATAGATAAGTGGAGGATAATTGTCACATAACTTAGTTTAAAGTGTTTCGTGGGCTTAGGTCCAACCTCCCGTTCGACGCATCTCCGCACGCTAGTCTAAACTGTACAAAGGCTTTTCATATCCGCACAGCCACTGCGGGTAACATTCAGTTGGAGTTGCATGCTGTAGGAAGCTAATGTCCTTCTGCAATGCTTGCCTTAAGATACGTCTTCGTTACAAAAATACTTTCCCTTGAAAGCTCATGACTGGTTCAAATATTTCTTTTAGTAGTGTTTTACTAAAACAGTACTTTATTCCCTGCTCGATTTATTATCTCCATATTAATTATTTGCTCCAAACATGTAACCATCATCCTCCTTATACAGAACTACATTTCGAGATCTTATTGTTTCCTCTGGTGAACGCTATTTATCATCCTCGTTTCATTTGCTTATAGGAATGCACCCATTGTAAAGGCTTTCAGAAATGGGTTTCTAATAACTAAAACTCTAATAAATTTTAAGTAAACTCACTTTTCCACTTGAGTTTTTCTAGCTGTTGCTATTTGATATCCTCTTGACTTTGGCGTTGGATAGCTCTTATTCCGCCCGGACAGCAAGTCTTCTACTCTTGTAATGTACTCTAATGACTTCAACAGCACCAGATTTACGTCAGTTACGTCCCATTACGATGTTTTAGTTTTGTTGAGAATAGCCTTGTAATCCCTTGTCGAAACGTTAGTCATTCTGTTCAACTGCTGTTCCTTCCCCGTCCCTGACAGCACGACAACGTTATAGGGAAGTCTATAAACATTTTATTTCTTGTTACTGAATATTAATTACCTACTTATCATCTCCTCCTACCCTGCCCCATTAATATACATTTGCTGAAGTTCCTCAAAGTTACTTCACGCAGTTGCTGTTATGGCTTTTGCTATGTAGCCACAGCTGACATCTTGTAGTGTACTTAATGTTCTGTAACACATTTATCCACTGAACTACTACTACTTCTAAGTTCTTCTTGTCTGTTTCAGCACTGGCACAACTATGGGCGCTTATGAACGTAATCAATGTACTACGCTAACACCAGTAACAACTATGACATTTTCTTCTAACGTAACTGATTTTAAAAATTCCACAACAAATCAGCATCTTATCACGTCATCAGTTATTTTAAATGTGTTTATCTGTGTAAGTATTAACAAGTCATGTCCACTCCACATTAGTGAAACACAGTGGCAATGCCATAAACTACATAAGTAGCGCCACGGGTCATATAGACACTGCATAAAAATATAAGAAATTAGATAAAAGAAGAAAGAGAGACAATATGCTACAAATATTTCTGCCTTTTATGGGACTGTCTAACACTAAACTGGCTGTCGTCGAAAAAAATGTGCTTCAATTTTTTGTTTACAGCTCCCAATTAGTGTCCCTCCCGTAATTTTTATTGAGTGTATTGGAAATAAGTTGAAGTGTTGACAGTATTGACTATTGCAGTTTGTCAAAATAGCTCTGAGCACTATGGGACTTAACTTCTGTGGTCATCAGTCGCCTAGAACTTAGAACTACTTAAACCTAACCAACCTAAGGACATAACACATATCCATGGCCGAGGGATGCGAACGTAGTGGTCACGTGGTTCCAGACTGTAACGCCTATAACCACTAGGCCGCAGTTTGTCATTGGGCATATGTATTCTTATACAGAGTGCTACAAACGATAACGACAAACTTACAGAGATTCTGAAGGGTGTTGCAATGAACAAATTAAGGATACGAACCTGTGTCCGGCACCTCCCGCTCCGCCACCAATTCCACTGACAAAGTGGCTTTGTACGCTGACAGACTGTTGGCAGGAACATTTTGCAATGTATCGCGCCTGATTGCCATAACTGGCCATAGAGAAGATGGAGCTAGCAGCTGCAGTTACAGGTTTTTGCGATGCTCTGTTGCCTGTGTGTATGAAGGTTTCGACCACGGGTTTCCATCCACGCAGGCTGGTGTGGCCGTAAGGTTACAGGTGCCACGTGACCGCTACGGTCGCAGGTTGGAATCCTACTTCGGGCATGGATGTGTGTCATGACCTTAGGTTAGTTAGGTTTAAGTAGTTTTAAGTTCTAGGGGACTGATGACCACAGATGTTAAGTCCCATAGTGCTAGAGCCATTTTTGTTTCCATCCACAGTATAGATTTTTCCTGTTTACCGAAAAGCTCTGGGGACTTTAGGGGTTCCAGGAGAAACGTGGTGGGAGGAAAGTGTTTTCGAAACCGTGATCCACCGAGGCAACAGAGCATCGCATTCACAGGAAACAAAGTCTGTCTTGCAGCAGTTAGCTTTATCTTCTCCTAGGGCGATCGTGGCCAAGAGTCGCGATCGCTGAATAAACAAACAACATTACGAGACGCCCCGCTTACAGACCATGAGCGTACAAAGTCACATTTTCTCTCGAAGCTGTGACGTAGCGGCAGGCGCGGGGCCTAAACCTTTGGCTCTCTTTAGCACCATTGAATGATGTTTCCGGACATGGGATCCTGTTCTCCATTAGATCCTCAACACACCCCGTAAAATAACTGCAAGCATGTTCAAATGGTTCAAATGGCTCGGAGCACTATGGGACATACCTTCTGAGGTCATCAGTCTCCTAGAACTTAGGCTGCTTAAACCTAACTAACTTAAAGACATCACACACATCCTTGCCCGACGCAGGATTCGAACCTTCGACCGTAGCACCAGCGTGTTCCCGGACTGAAGTGCCTAGAATCGATCGGCCACTAGGGCGGGGGAAGCTTGTCGGTATCGGTTTCTAACGCCCTGTATCATCATTCCCTTTGTTAATTTTGCTCCAGCATGGCATGTTTTGCGTTATACAGAATGTTAAAATTGTAAAAAGCACACCGGAAACAGAATTGGTAGTAACAGTAAATAAGACTAATTAAGTAAAAACTGCTGAATTTTTTGTTCTGTAAGGTAGGTGGTCTTGGTGAAAAATTAACAATGGTGAGGTGGCATAAGATGACTCGGTTCTGTGACACAAACTGTGTAGCTACTTGAATGACAACTAATGGCTCCACCCTCCAGGAAGTTTTCAACTGCTGGGACAGCATTGTCCTGGAACCTGACGTTCCATTTTGTATCCGAACGACGTGACTTGTGTTCCAAGCAGTAGTAGAGTGTCCTCAGTTTCTGGACAGTTATTCAGTCCTTTGACTGCCGTACGAAGTATTAATACTGCCTTGTGTGTTATTGCGTTATTTACTTACGAGGCTGATGTTCCCACATGCACTTGTGCACATGAAGAGCTGTAGATGTTCGAAACTGTGCTCAATAAAGTATTCACTTAAACTAAGAGCCTGGTGAAAATGATGTCCTCCTAGCACTTCTAGAAGTTGTGGTGCTCACCTGAGGTAGTCAGAGTGGACATCGTTAGTGTAAGCCCTAGTTTGTCAGACATAGTCGAAACTTACTACTCTGCATCAGTTGCCAGTGGAGTTACAGCCAGACCATTGAGGCAGAGAATTTATTAAAAAATAAACATCGCACATATTCATCGAAGCGGTATTTGTGAAATCACTGCAAGACGCAGTACGTTTTGACGTCGACGGGGCTCTGTGTCACACACGGCCTTCGGGCACCTTGTTTCACTTCACTCTCCACCGGAAGTAAGAGCAGCCTCTGCGGCAGGTGGTGAAGTGCGTGGGTGGGTGTGTGACAGCCCCGGGCACCGAAGCAGAAGGGCGACAGACCGCAAACGTATTTCCGTTCCGTCGCAGGGGAAATCTCGAAATCTCGTTGAGAAAAGTCAACATCAGGATCCAACAGTCACCCTGTTTCCTTGTGTATACAATCCCTGCTGGTTTCCGCGAAACATCAGTCAAAGGTACCATATATCTTTCAATACATTATTTTTACTTTCTAACAAGGAGGCTTCAATATCAGGTTCCGATTTACACTAATGGTTTCAGAGACGCTCGATTATTCATAAGGCGTGCGTGATGGGAATTTGTATTGCTATTGTGTTCATTACTCTTCTTTGCAGTCTCTATTATTTAAAGCTTAAGAGAGAAGATGGCAAAACAAATGGAAAAATCTTCAGCGTATATCTAACCAGAGCACTTTCCTTTCCTTCAGTGAGTGAACGCTAAATACCTTAGTTTGGGCATTACCATTAGTGTTCGATTGAATACGCTTGCTACTACTGCTATGCAATATTGGGATAAACAAATGCGGCGTAAGATATTGACCAAAAGACGTTATTATAGGCAAAAATGAATCATACAGTTCCTCCTCACATCGGTAATACAGGTGTTGCTCACAGTCCAGGTAGTAAGCCACAAGAAAGGCGCTCAAGAAGATTTCGAAAAGAGTTAGAGGTGGCACTACACTGATTACTGCACAAGCTACATGATGTCGAGACTGACAAATGTAAAGGATATGGCCCGTAATTTGTTAGTTACTAAAGGTAAATGAAAGCTGCAGAATTTTAAGTTATGATTATTTGACACAGTCAGTGAAGCACGAGCCGATATTACTTTTTTCAGAGTCTAGTATCCTTTTAGTATCCTGACGTCATAGATAATCAGTTTCAGCCAGTTCAGTGGCCTTCTTCAGACCTGTAAGGATTTACAATGACTTACTACATCTCATCCCAACCAAAAATCTTGAAATACGATTACGGAGACTGTATAACCTATGCGGTAATATCAGTGTTGTAAGTAACTATTCGCATGTCTGTGAACAACGCGTAAAATATATAATACGTTATGGAACTGACTCGAAGTCATCATTAAAATTAATGCTGTTTTGCTATATGTATATTACCTTCAGACAGTCACTGAATTTTCAGTATTAGACATTGTGTAGAGTGCTAAGCGCTCTCATGTGGTGCAAAGGACTGGGCAGAATCCCATGTGTAAGATGATGTCACACTTTCTTAAATAATAACCAGAAGCAATGCAACGCGCCATTCTGCTTGATATGGGAACCAATTGAACTGGTCCCACTGGCGAAAAGAGGTGAACTAACTGCCAGACGTTATTTAGGTCTTAGGTCGTGGCTATTGTCGCCAGGTGGCAGTACAGTATGATTCATCTAACATGTGAAGTTACACCACTTCATATTCCTTTACATTAAATCGCCTCGCTGCATTCCAGATACATACATTAAGTGATGATGTGAGAAAGTGTTCGGTAACATCGTCTGAGGTATTCTACTATGTCGCCTACATATTAGCGCTGAGTTAGGTGATTTCATAGCAGCCGAATGGCGGTATTACAATCACGATGAATTTAGAGTGCTTAAAAAATACTTTCTAAATAATGCCCTCTGGCAAGTGGTTTTGAAGTAGGGAAACTGAATATGCACTGAATACGTGCAAAAGATGTAGCGATAATGAATCAATATTGTTTACTACAGTTTGTAACATTCGTTAAATAACTCGATCATACGTATTATTATGTACTCCTGAGAATACATGTAGATTTTTTTACGCTAAACGTACAATAAACGAATGGCAACTCTAGCCAAAAAAGCTATTACTGTAGCTGAGACATGTCTGTGATGCACAGCTCGCATTGAACTCCAAAGATTTAATATATTGGGCTCAACTAATAACGTGATAGCGGTGTCATACATTGTTGTAGATGTAATCCTATTGTAGGCCAACGGCCTTGCCACAGTGGTAAAAACGGTTCCGTCATATCACCGAAGTTAAGCGCTGTCGGGCTGGGCTAGCACTTGGATGGGTGATCATCCGGTCTGCCGAGCGCTGTTGGCAAGCGGCGTGCACTCAGCCATTGTGATGCAATATGGTGAACTATGTGATTGTGAAGTAGCGTCTCCGGTTTCGTAAACTGACATACGGCGGTGAGAGCGCTGTGCTAACCACATTCTCCTCCATATCCTCATCCAGTGACGCCTGAGGGCAGAGGATAACACGGCGGCTGGTCGGTACTGTTTGGCCTTCCGTGGCCTGTTCGGACAGAGTTTAATCTGTTGTTGTTGTGGTCTTCAGTCCAGAGACTGGTTTGATGCAGCTCTCCATGCTACTCTAACCTGTGCAAGCTTCTTCATCTCCCAGTACCTACTGCAACCTACATCCTTCTGAATCTGTTTAGTGTATTCATCTCGTGGCCTCCCTCTGCGATATTTACCCTCCACGCTGCCCTCCAACACTAAATTGGTGATCCCTTGATGCCTCAGAATATATCCTACCAACCGATCCCTTCTTTTAGTCAAGTTGTGCCACAATTTCTCTTCTCTCCAATTCTATTCCTCGCCCCCTCATTAGTTGCGTGATCTACCCACCTAATCTTCAGCATTCTTCTGTATCACAACATTTCGAAAGCTTCTATTATCTATTTGTCTAAACTATTTATCGTCCACATTTCACTTCCATACATTGCTAAACTCCATACAAATACATTCAGAAACTACTTCCTGACACTTAAATCTATATTTGACGTTAACAAATTTCTCTTCTTCAGAAACGCTTTCCTTGCCATTGCCAGTCTACGTTTTATATCCTCTCTACTTCGACCATCATCAGTTATTTTGCTTCCCGGATAGCAAAACTCATTTACTACTTTAAGCATCTCATTTCCTAGTCTAGTTTAGTAATCCTATTTTGATATAGGATTTGGCTTTGGAATATACACTATTCAGTGTCAGCCTATTTGTAATGTAAAGTCTTTGTGGACTGATAATGCTGATTTAAAATGAAGATGATTGTTGGTAATGATTGGGATTCAGATGTACCCGTCAGTGGTATATACACTGAAGAGCCAAAGAAACTGATTGAGGCATGCGTAATCAAATACAGAGATAAGTAAGCAGGCAGAATACGGCGCTATGGTTGGGAACGCCTATATAAAACAAAAAGTGTCTGGCGCATTTGTTGGATCGCTTACTACTGCAACAAGGGCAGGTTATCAAGATGTAAGCAAGGTGTAACGTGGTGTAACAGTCGGCGCTTGAGGAATGGGATTCAGCATCTCATCTCCGAAGTAGCGATGAAGAAGGCATTTTCCCGTACGAATATTTCACGAGTGTACCGTAAATATGAGGAATCCGGTAAAACATGAAATCTCCGATATCGCTGCGGCCGTAAAAAGATCCTACAAGAAACGAGCTAACGATGGGTGAAAACATAAGAGCAACCCTTCAGAAAATTGGTGCAGATTTCAATGCTGGGACATAAACAGGTGGCAGAATGCGAATTTTTCAACGAAACATCATTGTTATTGGCTTTCGGAGCCCAAGTCCCACTCGTGCACGCTTGATGACTGCACGACACAAACTTTTATGCCTCGCCTGGTCCCGTCAACACCGACATTAGACTGTTGATTACTGGAAACATGTTGCCTGGTCGGACGAGTTTCGTTGGAAGTGGTATCGAGCGGATGGACGCGTATGGGTGGGAAAAGACCTGATGAATCCACGGATCCTGCATGTTAGCAGGGGATTGTTCACACTGGTGGATGCTCTGTAATGGCGTGGAGTGTGTGCAGTTGGAGTGATGTGGGCACCCTGATACGTCTAGATACGATTCTGTTACGTAACATGTACGTAGGCATCCTGTCTGATCACCTGCATTCATTCATGTCCGTCGGCCTTTCCGAGAGACTTGGGCATTTCCAGCAGGACAACGGGCACCCCACACGTCCAGAATTACTACGGAATGGCTTCAGGGCCACTCTTTTGAGCTCAAAAACTTCCTCTGGCCACGAAACTCTCAAGGTATGAACATTACTGAGTATATCAGAGATGCCTTGCAACGTAATACTAAGACGAGATCCACCCGCTTACTATTATGGATATGCGCGCAGCCATGCAGGATTCACGATGTCAATTTCCTCCACTACTTCAGACATCAGACGAGTCCTTGCCACGTCGTGATGCTGCACGTCTGCGTCCCAGTCGAAGCAC